>NC_034611.1:33054088-33061444 GCF_900095145.1 Mus pahari | reverse complement strand
GAAGAAGAAGAAGAAGAAGAAGAAGAAGAAGAAGAAGAAGAAGAAGAAGAAGAAGAAGAAGAAGAAGAAGAAGAAGAAGAAGAAGAAGAAGAAGAAACAAAAGCAATGGCAGCCTCCTAGCTGTCTTTGCACCACAGAAGTTTCCTCTCCAGTCATTTGGAAGCACTTCGCTTCAAGTTCCTGTTCTTCAGCCACCCAAACCTGATCAGGAGATTTCGAATATTCAGCAGTTTCTTCACACACTCCTACCAGCTGCTACCAGGACGCTGATTTCCTGCCGTCTCTTTTGCTTTTTGTCATCCAAAAAAATAAATCAAGTGTCAGACAAACTGCCAGATGTCTCAAGTTGCAGCCCTGATAAGCAAACTGCAGTCTGAGAAACAGATGTGGGTGTCTGCGGCTCACTTCACTTGCTGAGAATGCCTTCTTTGGTGCGATCCATCAAGGGTGGTCATCCAAAGCCCAGATGTTTCTCCAGAGCATCTTCTGGAGCTGAGCTTCCTCTAGAGCCCTTCTGCTTTGTGGATGGATTTGAAAACATTTATGCCCCACTGAGCTGCTTGTGGCTTCTGGGTTTTTGTTTTGTTTTGTTTTACTTCAACAGTTAGTCAATGGTGAAATGAAATAGGTCTCTAAAGATAATGAATAAAATTTAACAGGAAACAAAGACATGTTCCCCCTGAAGCAATGTTCGCATTTGTCTAAGTGTCAACAAGAGAATTCACTGTTTAGGATTCTGGCTGAGGCACAGTCCAAGACACTGAACTGATTTTAATTTAAATTATGTTTGAAACTTTAAACCTAAGAGAAACATCTTGAGAGAAAACCTTTTGTATATATTGTGTCCACTTAAGATTTGTGTGTGTGCGCACACGCATGTGTATACATGTGTTTTTTGTTTGTTTGTTTGTCTGTTTGTTTTCTGCAACACACAAACATAGAGTAAGTATATGTGAGAATGAACAGAAACAATTTGTTTCTATTTTGAGTTATTAGACAGGAGACCACAGGGAGCCAATCAAAAGCATAATTGAAAGAGAACCACATGGGACTGTCAGCAGGTGCTTACTGCTAAACCTAATGACATGAGTTCAATACTGCAGAACACATAGGCTAGGAGAGACCCGATTTCCTGATTTCCCCAATTTGTACTCTGATCCCTATATACATGCTGTGTCTTCCTCACTGAGGAATATTAATCACGATCTGCAGTACCAGCTATGATTTCCCTCCTGTGTAACAACTCTTAATCTCAATTAGAAATCAGTTGTTTAAACCTCAAATTACTGTGCTACTATTGAACACAATGTTCATATCTTGCCCGGCATGTTGACATTGTATAGCACAGACTCTGTAACTGAACAGGGCTTTTAATGGCAATGTTCACACAGTAACCTGGATAGTGCTAACAGCAACCCAGCTTCCAATTCAGTTCTACCTAAAGTTCTTCATTTTCAGAAACAAAAGTTTGTGGTATTTCACCAATAAGGAATTACCTACCATCTAATACCAGTAAGCAACCAATAGCAATGACTGTGTTTTTCTTTTACTGATATTAATACTTCAAATGTATTACCATTTATTAGTATTTGTCTGTGTTTTCATTATCAATCCATTTTTTTTTCAGAATTTTAAGAAATTTGTGAGCTTTCTTATTATTGTAGTCTGCCTAGTTTGGTCTTTTATAAAGAATCTTTTGAAATCTCTTAGTTTTCTCATCTTGTGGTTTCTCTACCATTTTGTTTTGTATTTTTAAACTGGTAGTTTTTTCATAGTAATTCGTGTAGTTTGGAAGTTATTGTATATAAATATATCAAAATGACAAGCAAAAAACAAATTGCTCATAGTACTTTTTAGCTGTGTTTGTTGAATGATTTATTAGACTTATTTGATTCTGAATGATATTTGACATTCATATTTGATTCTGTCCAAGATCAAGTCATTAAAAACTTCAACATTGCTAGAGGAGAAACCCCTGAGGTCCCAGAAAAGCTAATGGTAGTTGGCTGTTAGGCTCCCAATGGATGGCTCCCCACTCATGTGCATATAATTAGCACTTATTGGATTTAGAGAGTTATCAACAACAACCAGAACATAAATTAAAAAGAGAACATGACACTGGGAAAGAGTAGAGAAGGTAGGGACCATGAACAGTCTAAAGGAAGTTATAGAGGATAGATGTAATCAAATAAATTGTTTAAAATATATGTAAGCTCTAAGGTGGGTCCACTCAGGAGAACATGGGCAGAGCAGTTGGGACAGACGTCTATAGTCCTACATCTGCACTCAGGAGATGGAGCTGATCCTCAGTCCTCTGTGCATCTTCCCTGCCAGAGGAGAGCTTGCCTCCAGGAAGTGCTCTGATCCTGGAACTCAGGGGAAATTGCCATTTTCTCTCCAGTGACTCCCTAAGGTGGGTCCACTCAGGAGTGCACAGGCTGCAGAAGCAGCAGAGCAGCCAGGAGAGGGTCCTATGGGCATACATCAGAATCGATGAGGTGAGCTGCTCCTCAGCCCTTTGTGCACTGGTCTTGCCAGGAGAGAGCTGGTCTCCCAGGAGTGCTAACACCAGGTTACAAGGAACAAGCTCCAGCCAGATAAAGCAAGACTATCTAACACTAGAGATTACCAGATGGTGAAAGGCAAATGCAAGAATCTTACCAATAAAAAACCAAGAATACTTAGCATCATCAGAAACCAGTACTCCTAACTTAGTGAGTCCTGGATAGTCCAACACACCAGAAAAGCAAGATTCAGATTTAAAGTTATATCTCATGATGCTAGAAGAGGATTTTAAGAAGGACATTAATAACTCCCTTAAAGAAATACAAGAGAACAAAGGTAAACACATGGAAGCCCTTAAAGAGGAAACACAAAAATCCCTTAACGAACTACAGGAAAACACAAACAAACAGGTGAAGGAATTGAATAAAAAGGATCCAGGATATAAAAATGGAAATACAAACAATAAAGAAATCACTAAGGATGACAATTCTGGAGATAGAAAACCTAGGAAAGAAATCAGGAGCCATAGATGCAAGCATCACCAACAGAACACGAGAGATAGAAGAGAGAATCTCAGGTGCAGAAGATTCCATAGAAAACATTGACACAATAATCAAAGAAAATGTGAAATGCAAAAAGATCCTAACCCAAAACATCAAGGAAATACAGAACACAATGAGAAGACCAAACCTAAGGATAATGAGTATAGATGAGAATGAAGATTTTCAACTTAAAGGGCCAGTAAATATCTTCAACAAAATTGTAGAAGAAAACTTCCCTAACCTAAAGAAAGAGATGTCCATGAATGTACAAGAAGCCTACAAAACTCCAAATAGTTTGGACCAAAATAGAAATTCCTTCTGTCACATAATAATCAAAACATCAAATGTGCAAAACAAAGAAAGAATATTAAAAGCAGTAAGGGAAAAAAGTAACATTTACCGTAGATGGACAAAACAAAATATCCCATGACAAAACCAAATTTACACAATATCTTTCCGCGAGTCATCCCTGAGGAACAATGAATTTTAAACTTTTAGTGAGACAATCATTTGAAAATATGTCTAGGTAACTTCAAAAGGGATAATTGCAAATCAACATTGCCAGGTTTCTATTTCCTCCCTCTAAAAAACAAAAGACCCACTGAAGGTTAAATTCTTGTCTTTGTATGTTTAATTCTTTTTGGTTTATCTTACTCATGGAATGATAAAAATTAAGCAGTGACTTTGTGGTTGCACCTTCATGATAACATTATCTATTATCTATTATTTCTCACAAAAATTACTCTAATACTGTATTTGAGCTGTTGAAAGTTATGGTTATTCTTTTCCTTCAGAAATATTCCTTTCAAGCCATTTATCAGATGACAATATTTTTTCCAGGTTTTCCAGAAAAACAATATTTTTTCCAGGTTTTCCAGAAAAACAATATTTTTTTCTGTTTGTCCCATTTAGTCTCATGTTAATTTTATACATTTTTAAAGACAATTTCTCACTATAAAAATAGATTGTCTTAGAATTTACCAGGTTGATGGCCCCTAAACTCCTCTTCTTGCTTCAGTAATATGCATACTGACACATGCATATTGATACTTGTGCAAATATGGACTACTGGTCTACTTTCTATATAGAAACTCCTTGTTTTCATTGTTAAAGCCTACATAAATTATTAAGATCTAGACAGAATGTTAAGGTCTAGGTACAATGTTAAGGCCTATATTACAGTTACTTGGCTAGCCTCACATTATATAGAAACTTTCTCATGTTTTTAATGTTACTAGGAAACTTTCTAATGCCAAGATTGGTTACATGTTCTGTTATGTTCTGTGCCCTTGGAAACCAATCATGATAAATGTCAATAGATCTATCTGACTTGGATAGTTACCCACAATAAGATTGAACCTGAACCAACCACCCAACAGTACTTCCTGTACCTGCGTATAAGCTTTTATGGTATAAGCTGCTTCTGGGATAGACCCCAATATAGGAGAGACAACTGCAACAATATAAGAAGATTTGATATTCAATAGCAGTCTAGTAAATTTAAGTTCCCAAGATCTCCCTGGAAACTGTCATCTTACTTGGCCGAATAGACATTTATGTGGGTAACTGATTGGCAAGCTAAACCATGACTGTTGGGCAAGTCCCATCTTGGTTGACAAGTTAGAACATGCATATTAGACAAGGCAAGTCCCCTGCCACAGATGAATACCCAAATCAATGAAAGCAAGATATATTTACAACAAAGACACGTTCCTAAGGAAATTGCCTATTCCTTAATCTTAATTGGTGAAATAACTTGGCACAGATGTCTGTGGATTTGGGGCTGAAATTCCTTGTACAATTTTTATCTCAGAGTCATGGTTCAGTTCCTGAATCTAGACACCATGGCCCTACTCAACCACTCCTGGGGCATATGCTCATTAAACTATCCCTTCTTGACTGAGATTGGTGTTTGTATGGTTTGTGAATCAATTCCTGGATCCCAACATTCTTCAAATCAAAAAATGTTTTATACTATTTATCTAAATATCAATCAATTTCATTCTCTCATTTTGTAATGTAGAAATATCAGTTATTTTTTATAATTGTAAATATCTCATAACATGGTTAGTATTTATCTTGTTTCATTGTTTAAGCTGTGCTAATTGTAGCACACTGCTATTATAGATTAGCACATGCATATCTCTAATGATCATATATTTCACTACTTTTATTTCTTATTTATTTGATCTAGTATTCAAAGCTTCAACATTATTTTATGTTTTTAAAGGGATTAGTCTAATTTTTACTTTCATGAATTTTAATTTTTTATACCTTTATTTGTTTTTGAAGTCTCTTTGCCTAAAATATTTTATAATATCCAGTTATTGCATTGAAAATACAATTAACATTAAGATCTGTTTTCATTGTCAGGTGTTGATTACTATTAGGAATTTAAGATCTCATAAACAAGGTTATCTTTATGTTTTTCTACTTTATCTGTTTAAATTAACAATTTATTTTGAAATTGTAAATGTATTTGTATTGTTTTATGAGTATGTTATTCTGCTGGCATGTATAGGCACTATGTATGTTCCTGGTGCCTACAGAGATCAGCAAAGGGTATTAGATTCCCCTGAAACTGGATTTTTAGATGTTTTTGCCATGTGGAGCAGAATATTGAACCTGGGTCCTGACAAAACGCAAGTACTCATAACAACTGAACCATTACTCTAGCCCCCAAATTAAATTTATAATAATGATGATTTTAGATTTGAATACAAGTAATGAATAATTGGTTAAATGTTACTCATAAAGACATATACTTCTATTTAATGTTCAACATCTTTACATTATTCATATAGAATCATAGCTAACAGAGATTAATTAATTGAATATTTGTTTTTCACATAATATTGAAAAACACAATAAAAGTAAAGTAAAATAAAATTCAGTTGTAGTTTTTTATATAATAATGATGTAATTAAACTGGCCTTTCATTTTCTAAAAACCCATTAAATCTAATAATTACTATTTTCACATTATCTACCAATGATTAAAATTTATGAGGCTAAAACAATGTTTTTGATGAAAGTGCTATGCATTAAGCAAACTGTCAAAGAGAAATAAGATTAACTAATGTCAGTAAATAATTTAATCTGATAAATTATAAAATGATCCAGTAACATGAGTTAAAAATGGAAATGAACACAGAATTCAGAGAATATAATTGTTTTCATTTGCTACTGAAATATTTCAATACAAACAGCTTAATATTTTTTGATTGGTTAAAATACTAATATTATAAAAAGTACTCTTCATGTGGAAATATTCAGTGTAGGGATGTATAGTAAGCACAACTTGTTTCAAAAAATGTAACATTTATAGTGTAACCAGAATTTATTACTTTCAGGCCTATTTTTTCTTCTTCAGTTATATTTCATTTTATTCATTATCAATAAAACGTATTGATATATGTTTGAGGGGAAAAATTCTAAATCAACAACAAGTTAAAGCTAAGATTTAAAAAAGTAAAACTAACTACAATAAAAACTATAAACCTATCAGAGATGTCTAGACTTGTAGAAAAGTCAACTATCTGGTTTAATTTTACTTGAATCATCTTGAAAGGAATTAAGGACGAAACTCAGAAATAAATCAGAGTCATGACTGAGTTCACAAAATAAGAATGCAGTGATGTAGGAATACTTCTCTAAATCTGAAATAATGCAGATGACTAGAAACATGAAAATAATAAAGATACTAAGTGAATTTAGAAATAAAAATCTAGTGAGGAACACACGGCCAAGGTCGTAGTTCTCACTACAAGCACGTAAATATAAATTCAAGTATATCTACTATAGATTCAGATCACATACGTGCTACATTAGGTAGAGAAATCCACAAAAGGCATGATTATACAATATACTAATGGGTTCACTATGATATTTCACAAATATAAATGTAACTTCAAACTATGAATTTCTTATAACTTTGCATAAATAATAAGAAATTAATGACAACACAGACTAGACTCATCCAAACCCAGGACCCATTGAGCAACACAGCAATGACGCCAGAACATTGTTCTCTGCCCATATTCTTTCCTACATTTGTCTCAGCTTGAGTCTGGTAGCATAGCCTGTCCTCTTACAAGTACCCAAGGAGCTGAAGGGGGCTGCAGCAATATGAACTAACAACAATATGAACTAACAACAATATGAACTAACAACAATATGAACTAACAACAATATGAACTAACAACGATATGAACCCCAGAGCTCATGTCGCTAGCTGCATATGTAGCAGAAGATGGTCTAGTTAGCCATCATTGGGAAGAGAGGCCCCTGGGTCTTGAAAACTTTATATG
>NC_034611.1:33026540-33053878 GCF_900095145.1 Mus pahari | reverse complement strand
AAGGAAGGAAGGAAGAAAGAAAGAAAGAAAGAAAGAAAGAAAGAAAGAAAGAAAGAAAGAAAGAAAGAAAGAAAGAAAGAAAGAAAGAAAGAAAGAGCGAGCATCGCATGTGTTATAGCATGCCACACACAACATTTTCTGCATTGGTTAATTCATGTGAATGGGTAAGGACCCCACTGCCTCTGCGGTCAAGAGACACTGTTACAGTGTGGTTTAAAGCATTCTGAATGGAGCACCCAACCAAGCTCAATAAAGAGAAATTAGTTAGACACAAATTGGACTAAAACTCTGTTTTATATTTTAGCATTAGATGTTAATAACTTGGACGTTAACAAGAGTAAACACAGTAATACAACTTGGTTTTAGATTCTATTTGCTGCCTGTTTGATCGCAAGGGAAACATTTTTTCTGTGATAGAACATTTTCTCCAGCACTTTATAAAGTCTAATGTGATTTGCTCCACTTAGACCTTTACAAGGGGTCTAGAGAATTACTTGATTATATAGCCAGGTGTGATTAGAATAGGAGATGAGAACATGAGAGGATTTACAGATTCAGGTAAAGTAGGAATTATTTTGATTTATCCATATCCCCCAAATTATTTTAAAGTCATTTGTGTTTAAAAAACCTAAGTTATTCAACAACTAGTCTCAGAACGCACACAAAGAAAGTAGAAATAATTGGACAAAAAATGAGCTTAGCAGCATTGTATGAGAACGTAATGAAAATTGACATTCTCATACAGAAAAGCACAAAAGAAATTGTTTGTCTTAGCTTTTTAAAACCCAAATCTACTATTTTCAAAGAGACTATAAAAATAATTGGGACAAAAAGCTAGTTCCTTATCATAAACCTTCTAGGTGACACATTTGTGAATCAGCTCATTTACAGGGATCTTTTATATTTGTTTTTTGTGTGATATATTGAGATAATCTAAGCCTTTCATCCAGTGTTTTAAAGATTATGAAAATTGGCTTCAGAAGCTCATGGAGCCCGGATGGTTTAGTTTGTGGAGTCATCTGCACCGGTTGGTCCCTAGTCCCCCTCAGCGTGTTCAAGGCCTGCCTACCTCACCCCTTGGCTCCATGACACCACTACCACCACCTTCATGGGTGTGCACCCTAACAGCAGGAACAGCTCCTGGGTTTTGCGGCCTCCAGGTGGTGGATCCAATTTTTCACTAGGCTTTGATGAGCCAACAGAACAGCCTGAGAGGAAGAACAAGATGGCTTCTAACATCTTTGGGACACCTGAAGAGAACCCCCTATCTTGGGCCAAGTCAGCAGGTGCCAAGTCTAGTGGTGGCAGGGAAGGATCTGTCGCCTGGAACACAGAGAAGTAACTCTTCTGAAACAAGCTCTGGAGATTTCTTAGACCTCAAGGGAGAAACCCTTGATATGCATGAAAATGTGGATACAGACTTCCAAGCCAACCTGGCCCAGTTGGAAGAGAATCCGGTGCCCGCTGCTCCTGTGCCCAGCCCAGTGGCTCCAGCCTCAGCGCCATCCAAGAGAAACCCCGCTTGTGGCAAGTCCAACCTGGTCTTGGGTTAGCTTCTTGTGTTGTCCTTCTGTTTGTTTTTTTTTTCCATGCTTGTGAACTGTATAACGTAAGCCTGACTGTACATCTTTCAGACCCATTTCATTAAAAGAGAAACACTTTATGTACTGCTGTCTTTTTCCCCTGCTTTCTCTCTTCCTTTTTCTTCTGTCTGTCTGACTCCTGGGTTCGTGGGCCATGGCTTGAGTGTTTTCTAGTAGTAAGTAGACTGGAGTAGTAGACTGTTTAAGAAAAAAAGATCTGGTTTCTGATGTGTAGAGACTCTTATGTACCAGGGTTTTTGATGCTGTCCTTGGCTTCATGTGATGGGACTGACAGCAGCCACAGACACTGCCCTGAAGCCCCTGCTCCCAGCTGTCCACAGGGTTGGCACCACTCGGCTCTCCTTGCTGTTGCCCCACCATCAGTGCCCTTTGCTAAGTGCACCTTCCTGTGCAGTGTGAAGTGATCAAAGCAGCTGTCCCTCACATCCCGCTGCCTGAAGAGCAGAGGAGCTGCCTTTCATACCCTGAAGATGGCCAGTGGCCACTGTGGCTGGCCGGCTGCTGGGCAGAGGCACCAAGCACAGAGGAGGGCTTTAGCAAGCTCCCTGGAACTGCAAGGTGAAGCACAAAAGGAAGGCCATCCCAGAGGGGGGGTGTAGGTGCAGGTCCACAGGGACCTCGTGACGGAAGAAGTGCCATGTGCATGATGCTGATGCTTGACCATGGCTAAAGTCTCATCCTTGACACTTGTACTCCTTAGTCCTGGACTTTTGATTAAAGGTTACCCATCTTTTGTAGCACACACACACACACAAAAAGATTATGAAAATATAATTTTATCTATGGTCAAACTTATACTTTCAATTCAAATGTATTAATAATAAAATTAATGCTTGATATCTTAATTTATCCAATGCCTTTTAGAGTTTTCTCATTAAGTCAAGAATTAAATTTGGGGAGAAAGCAATGATTTTTATTTATTACTAATTGCAGAAGCTCAAAATTATGTACCAAGTGTCTGTGTTATAAAGTGAGGTACAATTTCACAATTGCTTTGCACTTACATAAGTTACAATATTATTCCATGTAAAAATAGTAATTAATATTTCTTCTTCCTTTTCAGTTTTTACATTTGTAAACATTTTCTTCCATTACTATTTCATACTCTATAAAAAGGCATAGATTTCTTTTGCTTAGTTTTACAGGAAGTGATATCAATTTAATGTTGAAATATCTGGAACTGACTAATACAGGAAGTAGGAGATAATTAAATGGGAAAGAGAATCACACTCAGGACTTAAGCTCTGTCCACTTATTAGCTGGTTAGTAACTTAATTCAGGTATATTAATTACCAGGTATGAGACAAACTTCTACAGCTAGGTTGATGAGCCACATAGACACTATCTGTTCTCACAAACTCTAGAAAGAAAATGTATTGTCTGAGCATTTTTTTTAAAAAAAGAGTGAATTTGACAGTGAATTATCATAAAAGAAGCTCAAGGTTTCACGAAATGCAGCATTAGCATGTCAATGTGTCAGCTTATCCAAAGGGTCATTATCTAATTATAACTTTAATGGTAGATGAAGAACTATCATAAACAGTCATTATAAACCAGAAAACGCTTTCTTTTTTTTGTTGTTGTTTTTTTGTTTTTCGGGAGTTTGGTTCCAACCTCCGCCTCTGAGTCATGTGGCTTCTGGTTTCTGGCCATCCCAGATGTGTCAAGCATGGGATCCTTCTCCAGATTTGCCTGCAAATTTTATGATGTCATTTTTCTTAACAGCTGAGTAATAGTCCATTGTGTATGTAGCAGATTTTTCTTTCTCCATTCTTTAGTTGAGGTACATGTAGGTTGTTTCCAGTTCCTAGCTATAATGATTAAAGCTCCTATGAACATGGTTGAGCAAGTGTCCTTGTGGTAGGACAGAGCATCTTTTGGGTATATTCCAAAAGGTGGTATAGCTGGATCTTGAGGGAGATTGATTCCAAATTTTCTGTGGAGCTACCATATTGATTTCCACAGTGGCTGTATGAGTTTGCACTTCCAGCAGCAGTGGCGGAGTATTCCCCGTGTTCCTCATGACCCTTTACTTGCGTTATTGACCTTAGTTATTCAACTAAATATAAAATGGAATCTCAAAGTAGTTTTGATTTGCATCTAGCTAATAGGTAAGGATGTCAAATATTTCCTTTAAGAGTTTCTCACTGTTTGAGATTCCTCTAATAAGAATTCTCTGCTATGATCAGTACTCTATTTTCAATTGGGTTATTTAGTATGATGATGTCCTGTTTTGTGAGTTCTTCATATATTTTGCATATTAGTCCTGTATCAGATGTAGAGTTGGTAAAAATTTTCCTCGTTGTATAGGCTGCTTTTTTGTACTACTGATGATGTGTTATGCCTTATAAATCGTTTAGTTTCATGAGGTCCCATTTATTAATTAACTGTATTACTGCTTGTGCTATCACTGTTGTTTAGGAAGTTGTCTCTTGTGCCAATGTGTTCAAAGCTATTCCCTACTTTTGCTTTTATTGGGTTCAGTGTATTTGTTTTCATGTTGAGTACTGTGATGCACTTAGACTTCAAATTTGTATAAGGTAATTAGGAAATTTTTGCATTTTTCTAAAAGCAACAACACAATTATACCAGCACCATTCGTTGAAAAGGCTTTCCTCTTCTTTTTATTTATTTATTTATTTTTTATTGTGTCTTTCTGGCTTCTTTATCAAGCATCAGATTTTCATAGGTGTGCGTATTTTATCTTGATTTTCAATTTCATTCCATTGTTTAAATGTGTCTGGTTTTATGCCAATACAATGTTGTTTTAAGCTATAGGAAAGCTTGAAATCCAGGATGGTGAGACCTCAGGAACTTCTTTTATTGTTCAGGATTGTTTTAACTATTCTGGGACTTGTTTTTCCATATGAAATTAAGTTCTATCTTTTAGTGGTTTCTAACAATTGTATTGGAATGTTGATGGGGATTGCCTTGAATCTATAGGTTGCTTTTGGTAGAATGACCATTTTTACTGTGCTTATTCCACCAATCCATGTCCATGGGAGATCATTCAATCTTCTGCTATCTTCTTCAATTTCTGTCTTCAAAAACTTGAAGATCAGTCATACAAGTCTTTCACTTGTTTTGCTAGTTACTTTAAAATATTTTATATTTTTGTGGCTATAGTTAAGGGTTTTGTCTCCCTAATTCCACTCTCAATCCATTTGTCATTTGTATAAAAGAGGAATACTACTTTTGTGTGATAATCTCTAGCCACTTCACTAAAGGTATTTATAGACTATAGGCTTTGCCTAGTAGAATTTTGGGGATGGCATATGTATATTATCATCTGAAAATAATGATGGTTTGACTTCTTCCTTTCAAATTTGTATCCCCCTTGATCTCCTTCAGGTTTTTTATTGTTCTAGCTAGAACTTCACATACTATATTGAGTAGATATAGAAAGAGAGTGCACAGTCTTGCCTTGTCCTGATTTTAGCAGAATTGCTTTGAGTTTCTCTCCATTTAATTTGAGGTTTGCTTTAGAATTGCTGTGAATTGCCTTTTTAATATTTACACATATCCCTTTTATTCCTAATATCATCAAGATTTTTTAAGGATGTTGGATTTTGTTTCAGGCTTTTTTCTGTAACTAGTAAGATGATCATGTGGGCTTTTCTGTTTGTTTCTTTCTTTCAATTTATTTATATAGTGGATCAAACTGATTAATTTTCACCTGTTGAACCATTCCCAAATCTCTGCAAAAAAAAAGTCTACTTCGTAACAGTGGATAAAATCTTTGATATATTATTGGATTTGGCCTGTGAATATCCCATCGAGTATTATTGCATTTATGTTCATAAAAGAAATTAGTCTGCACCTTTCTTTGTTGAATCTTTGTGTGGTTCAGGTATCAGGTGTCTGTAGCTTCATAAAAGAAGTTAGCAATGTTCCATTTTTTCCTATGTTATGAAAAACTTTGACAAGTATTAACATTAACTTTTACTTCAAAGTCTGTGCTAAATCTGTCTGGCTTTGGGCTTTCATTGATAAGAAGAATTGTGATGACTGCTTCTATTTCTTTGAGGGTGATATGTCTTTTTAAGTTGTTTATCTGATCTTAGTTTAACTTTGGTAAACAGTATCTGTCAAGAAAATTGTTCATTTCTTTTAGATTTTTCAATTTGATGATGTTCAGGTTTTTACGTTATGACCTAAAAATTGTTTCGATTTCCTTCTTGTCTAGTGTTATTTTCCCTTCTTTGTTCCTGATTTTCTTAAATTTTGAATTCCTTTCTCTATATTGTAGTTATTTGGATAGGACTTTTTCTATATTAATGATTTCCTAAAAGAACCCAGTCTCTATTTCATTTGATTTTTGTATTGTTCTCTTTGTTTCTATTTTATTGATTTCATCCCAAAGTTTGATTATTTCCTGTCATCTACCCCTTTTGGGTGAGCTCTCTTCTTTTTGTTCCAGAGCCTGTCAATCATGCTGTTAATTTCTTAGTATATGATCTCTCTGGCTTTTTCATTTGTTTAGTTGTTTGCTTGTTTGTTTGTTTACTATTTTTCAAGTTGATGTCTAGTTTTGGTGGGTATAGTAACCTGTGCTATCATCTGTTGTCTCTTAGAGTCTACAGGATATCTGGTTATTCCCTTCTGGCTTTTAGAGTCTCCACTGAAAGATTGGATATATTTTTAATAGGTCTACTTTTATATGTTACTTGGTCCTTTTCCAATTCAGCTTTAAACATTCTTTCTTTGCTCTGAACATTTAGTATTGTGATTATATGGTGATGAGAATTTCTTTATGTCCTAGTCTATTTGATGTGCTCCAAGCGTCTTGTTACTTTATAGACATGTTCTTCTTTCTATTAAGAAAATGTCCTTCTGTGACTTTCTTGAATATATTTTATGGACCTTTGTGGTGGAATTCTTTACCTTCTTCCATTTCTATTATTATTAGGCATCAGCTTTACATAGTGACCCAGATTTCCTGAATGTTTTGTGCCAAGAACCTTTTAGTTATAACATTTTCCTTAACAAATGTATCAATTTCATCTGTTACATACTCAAATTCTCTCTTACAACTCTGGTATTCTGTAGGTGATTCTTGTGTCTGTAGTTTATGCTCATTTACCCAGATTTTTTATTTTGAGATTTCCTTCCGTTTGTGTTCCTTTATTACTTCTATTTCCAATTTCATATCCCAAACAAGTATATTCCTTTCTTTCAACTGTTTCTTTTATTTCTTGGCTTTTTAAAAGTGTTTTATTCATTTCTTCTAAGTTTTTTTTTTACTTTTCTTTTCATTTATTTCTTCTTTAAATACATCTATTATCTTCATAAACTTGGTTTTAAGGTTGTTTGGGGGATTTTTTTTGTTTATTTGTTTGCTGGGGTTTTTTTGTTGTTGATGGTGGTGGGTTGTTTTGTTTTGCTTTTTTATTTTGTTTTGTTGTGCTTCAGCTGTATTGGAATCTTAAGGGCTTTCTGTAGTAGTATAGTTTGACTTTGGTGGTGACATATTGCTTTAGTCGTTTTTTATTGTATTTCTATGATGGTATCTAGACATTAGTTTTGGGTAATAATGTGTCTAGGTGTCAATTTCTGTGTTGTTACTGTTAGATAGATGTTTTAGGATTTTTTGTTTGTTTGTTTGTTTGTTTGTTTGTTTGTTTCTGTTTCTTCTCTGGTTTTTTTTTCCAGTGTAGCTTGGAGTTCTGCTGGTCAACATAAACTGGTCATGCAGAGTGGCTTGAATGGAGTTCTGATGTCGCTATGGCCTCTGGTCAAGCAGGGGGTCTGCACTAGAGTTCTAGTGGCCGGTGTGGCATCTGAGCAAGCAGGGTTCCTCCCTGTGAGTCAGTGAGGATATAATGAAGATAAGGGAAATAAACTCAAAACAGGCCTGCAGATTGAATTTTGATAATCATGAAAACAGATATATTTGTAAATTTTTATTCATGTTTATATTTAAATTCAGAATGTTGTCTATTAATCATCTAAAATGTTGAAACTCATTTGTGAAATAGTTGCTTCATTCACAGTACCAACTTTCCTCTGCAGCCACTTTCAGAACAAAGAGGATCATATTTTTGTTCTCAGATCTCAACATCTAATTCATGTAATCTTCAAAGATTTATAAGGCAGCTCATACGTGTTAAGCACTTATAATTAAGCTTTGGGCAGAAATTAACCTTTGACAGCTAAAGTGTGAAGAATAATGATGGAAACTTTAATAGTAAAATACTGAGTAACACTATAATTAAATTCAATACAAATAATAACTTTCTGAAAAAAAAATACCATGTTTCAACAAAGAGAAAAATAAATATGTCAAAAGTGTGGGAAAACTGCTGGGGAAAAGTTTAGAAAGGTGATCATTAAAAGAGACTAATTTGTCTAAGGAAGAGGCTGCCAACGTGAAAGAGCAACATCCGAGGCAGAGGGAAAAGTCAAGTGCAAATAACTGAGAAAAAAAGGTTTAACCTTATTCAAAACACACAAGGATCAATGCTTCTAGAAATTAGAAAAAAAAAAAAAAAAGACTTCTGATGGAATCCTAAAGTAGGCAGAAATTGACCAGTCCCATTTTGGCAAGGAGGATGAGGGTAGTTGATTTGATGTGAATTGTACAGAAGCTACAGAAGTAGAAGGAGTAACTATGAAACAGCGATCCCAGGCAGGAGTCTTTTAAAAGATAAAAGAGTCTAATAATAGTTATTCCAGAACAATGGGAAGAAACTAGAACTCTCTTAGGCAAAGTAGGACATGCATATCCTCTCCTAAAGTTTTCTAGGCGAAGGAAAGACATGATGATTTATGGTAGAAAATATTAAATGCAACCTTGAAATTTTTAGACTGCAAGTAAACAAAATTAAGGCAGGAAGACAAACTAGACATTGTCTCCTGTGTCCTACTGACAAATAATCTTGCTGTATTCAGACTTGCAATAACCAATATTATGAGATGTATTCAGCCACAGCATTATAGCAAGCAAGAAATTTTGTGGTGCTGGTGTATGATGTAGAGAAAATGATATAAAATAATTCTGAGGATTTCTGCCTAAGAACTTAATGACACAATGTATTTACTTAATACACAGAACAAAGTAAATGCTCCAAAAAAGAAATTTGAATTGTGTTCAAAGTAATTTATTTTTATTTTAATATATATCAAACTATATAAACTCTGTGAGCATGTGTGAATATGCACAAAAATGCTGGTGGGATTGCAAGCTGGTACAACTGCCTTGGCAATTAGTTTGGCGGTTCCTTAGAAAATTGCAAATAGCACTACTGAGGACCCAGGAATATCACTCCTGTGCATATACCCAGAAGATGCTCCAACATGTAATAAGGACACATGCTCCACTATGTTCATAGCACCCTTATATTATAATAGTCAGAAGCGAGAAAGAACCCAGATGTCCCTCAACAGAGGAATGGATACGGAAAATGTGGTACATTTACACAATGGTGTACTACTCAACTATTAAAAAAATGAATTCATGAAATTTGTAGGCAAATGGATGGAACTAGAAAATATCATCCTGAGTGAGGTAACCCAATCACAAAAGAACACACATGGCATGTACTCACTGATAAGTGAATATTAGTCCATAAGCTCAGAATATCCAAGATACAATTCACAAACCACATGAAACTCAAGAAGATGGAAGACCAAAGTATCTACACTTAGAAGGGGGAATAAATTACCCAAGGAAGGAGTTAAAGAAACAAAGTGTGGAGCAGAGACTGAAGATATGACCATCCAGAGACTGCCCCACCTGGGGATCCATACCATATACAGCCACCAAACCCAGACACTATTGTGGATGCCAATAAGAGCTTGCAGACAGAAGCCTGTTATAGCTGTCTCCTGAAAGTCTCTACCAGTGCCTGACAAATACAGAGGCAGATGCTCCCAGCCAACCATTGGACTGACCATAGGGTCCCCAATGAAGGAGCTAGAGAAAGGACCCAAGGAGCCGAAGGGGTTTGCAGCCCTATAAGAGTAACAATAATATGAACTCATCAGTAACCCCAGAGCTCTCAGGGACTAAATCACCAACCAAAGAGTACACATGGTGGGGCTCAGGGCTCCAGCAGCATATGTTGCAGAGGATGGCCTAGTCAGCCAGCAATGGGAGGAAAGGTCCTTGGTCCTATGTAGGCTCTATGCCCCAGTATAGGGGAATATCAGGGCCAGGAAGAGGGAGTGGGTAGGTTGGTGAGCAGGGGAAGTGGGAAGAGGATAGAGGGTTTTCAGTGGGGAAACCAGGAAAGGTGATAACATTGGAAATGTAAATAAAGAAAATATCTAATAAAAATGAAAATAAATAAACAAATAAAAAATTAGAACCTGCAGAGTTCATTTGCATTATTTGTGAATAAACATTTTCATGAATGACCACATTGTATTGGACAATCAATTAATAGATTTACTTCTAAGAGAGGCCACCTCTCCTCTCATAAGTTTTGCACATAGCTCCTTATCTAGGTATATGACCATATATAATAATTATCAAGCCAAGATTGTAATTGTAGTTGTCTACATTCAAGCTCTCTACTCATTCTACCATATCATTCAGATTCTAGAATTCTAGATGGTTGTTACTCAGGAAATTTTTTTTCCTCCTTCTATTTTCCTCCTTTCACTATTGATTTTGTCATTGTATAGGTCTCATTTATAAAGCCGTTTCTATGAGAGATTACCCCACAGGTATATTTCCAGGGTGCTGGCTTTTACAGTTGTTTTACCTTTTTGTTCCCTCAGTTATAAATTCAGGAGCTGTGACCTGGATGTCTTAATGGGTCAGGACTCTCCATGATCCATTGATCTCTACATTATGCCCAGTTGAAGTTCTCTGTGATAGTTTCCATTTGCTATAAACAGAGCTTTCTTCGGTTACACTAACCTGTTGGTTTAGGGGTAAGATTCCGAATGTAGTAAAGAATTATGCTAGTCCTGCAAAAAGACAGGAGTAGATTCTCTTCTAAGATCCATGATCTTATTAGCCCAAGGAATTTTGATAAAATTCTAGTACCAGACATAATTTATAGCCTATTGAGTGAGCCTTAAGTCTAGTTAGACACATAGCAAACACCAGCTTAAGCAGAGAGAAGCTCAAAGCAATTCCACTAAAATTAGGAATTAGACCAAGTATACTTCTCTTTTCATGCCCATTCAATATAGTAATGTAGTCTTAACTAGAATAATAATACAACTGAAGGATACAACTTTGAAGGAAAGAAGTCAGTGTTTTTACTTGAGGATAATATGATACTATAGTTAAGTGACCAAAAAATATCACACCAAAAAATCTCCTACAACTAGTAAACACTTTCAGCAAAGAAACTGGACATAAAATTAACTCACAACTATCACTACCCTTCCTAGATACAAATGACAAATGGATTGAGGAAAAAAATTGGAGAAATAGCACCCTTCCCAATAGCCTCAAATAATGCAAAATATCTAGGGAAATCCCTAACAAAGCAAGTGAAAGACTTGTATGGTAAAATTTTCAAATCATTAAAGAAAGAAATTGAACAAAATATCAGAAGACAGAAATATCTTCCATGGTCATGGGTCAGAAGAATTAATATAGTAAAACTAGTCATCCTACCAAATGCAGGCTACAGATACAATGCAACCCCCTTCAAAGTTTCAAACAATTATTTGCAGATCATGAAAGGAAAATCTTCAGCTTCATATGAAGACACACACAGATGAGCAAAAAACCAGAATAACTGAAGCAATCTTGACAATCAAAAATAGCTACAGAAAATATGAGCATCCCAGATTTTGAGGTGTATAAAGAGCTATAGTAATAAAAACATCATGATATTGACACAAAACAGATATATTGACCCATATAATTTAATGAAAAAATCCAGAAATATGTTCACATATCTATGGACACCTGTTAATTTGTTTGTTTGGTTGGTTGGTTTTTGGTTTTTCTGTTTGTTTTTTATTTTGTTTTGTTTTTGATTGGATTTTTTGTTTCTTTTTTTATAGAGGCCAGAAATTGGAAATACATATTAGAAAAAAGATACAGTGCTGGTCAAACTGAATATTGCGTGTAGATAATTCCATACTTATGACCCTGAAAAAAACTCAACTCCAAATGGATCATAAGGCTAGGCCCACTGAATGCGTTAGAAGGAAAATTGAGACTAGCCTTGAACTCATTGACATAGAAAAAGACTGTGAACTGAACAGCCATAGCACAGGAGAACAAATTATAAATGGAACCCTGTGAAACTGAAAGCTTCTACACAGCAAAGGACACCATCATTCAGACAAAATGGCAGGCTATAGAGTGGAAAATTAATTTTTTACCAACTACACACTCTATAGACAGCAGGATTCAAAATATATAAAGAACTTAAAAAGCAAAATATTAAGAAAACAAATAATGCAATTAAATTATGGGTAGAGATCTAAACAGAGACTTCACCAAAGAGCAAACTTAGCAGGTAAAGAAGAAGCACCTGAACACCACAGGTCACACCCAACCCTCACAGGGCAGGTGCCCCAGAAGTGAGCAAGTAGGTGGTGGAGTGATGGCAGAAAAAGAGGGAAGCAAGAAGATGGTGGAGAGATAGAAAAGCAAGAGAAGCCAAGGAGTGTGTACACTATGTAGAAAGGCAAATCTGGAGACATGAACGTGGTTGCTGTTCTTGCTCCCTGGGAAATGGTGAATTACACCGTCCATCAGTAGAGGCAGGAACAAATGCAAATGCCACTGGGCCTGTGACTTCTTCCTTTGGAAATACTGACCACTGTCACTCTGACTCCCAGAGATGCATCCTAGCCCAAGAAGAAGAGCTGCACCTGCAGAGTGGAGACCACAGCTGACTGATGTCCTGCTGAACATACTTGGTATCGTTGGCCTCTCTGCTCATCTCTCTAGTTGCTCCTGGTAATGGTTCACTCATGAGACAGGACGACTATATGTTGAATTACACTTTTACTGTGCTGTGGTTAACTTTGGCCAGAGATTTATTTCCTTACAAACTTTTGGATCGGGGAGAAACATTTAATCATTCTACCTTTCAAAAAAAAAAAAAAAAAAAAAAAAAAAAAAGTCGCTGATGATGTTCTGTGGGTGGACCAGTTAAACACTGCCACTACAGTAAACAAGTATGTCATGTGAAACAAGTTGAACAGAATGCAATGAGGTAAAGCCAGAGATGCAAGGAAGTGAGAAATAGCCCGATGTGAATATTTGGTACTGTCAACTGAGGCCGTGGTAATGTCCTGGCCCATACTGCCACAGAGGGCTATGTCTGGGTCTATTGACCTACAACAGCAGGGGTCTGTCTATATCAGTGCCCCATGTTACTACCAAAGGTCTGGTCTGGTCTGCTACCTAGGGTCATGTTAATGTCTGAGGGTTGAACAGAGATGGCCCCATCCCTCACTGGGTGAGTTGGCACCAGATATCACTGGGGAAGTGCTGCATGGCAGACCTTAATGATATGGGTGAAGGAAATCTCTATGACACAGGGCAACAACAGAAGCCTCATAACCAGACTGGTGAGAATATTGAGTAAAAGGAACCCTGATAATGAAAACATTAAAATAACCACAAATGTATCCCTTATCTTATACTAAATGAATTACACTATGTAAAATTATTTTATTAATGGTAATCCTGTATTAACTATGCTATAAATTTTCCACATGATTTTAAACGTGTATGTTTTTAAGCTATTATTTTAGCTTCGTTCCATTCCATTGTTACCAGATAGAATGCAGGAAGCTACTTCCGTTTTTCTATAGATGATAACATATGTTTTGTATCCTAATACATAGCTTATTTTAGAAAGAGGACCATGGGCTTTTGAGAACAGCCTGTACTCAATGGTGTTTGGGAGGAATGTTTTACAGGTGTCTACTAGGTCCATTTGATAAATGGTGCCAGTTAACCCTGGTGTTTGTCTTTTTAGTTTTGTTCACGCGGCCTGTCTTTTAATGAAAGTAAAGTACTGATGTAACCCAGCTATTGCTGTGTTGCAGGTAATCTGTGATTTTATGTCTAATTAGTGTGTCTTTTACAAAATTGAGTTTACCTGTGTTTGATGTGTTTAGAATGGTAATGTCCTCTTAATGGGCTCTTCCACTACTCAATATGAATTGGCCCTTTCTATTCTTTTTCATTAGTTTTCCTTTGAAGTACAACCGTAATGTTTGCTTGCATCCTGGCTCTGTTTACTTGGAGCATGCTTTCCCATCCTTTAACCTTAAAGGGATATCTATCTTTGATGCTGAAATATTTATCTTGGAAGCAGCAGAACATAGATTCTATTTTCTAACCTAAAATTACTACTCTCTTGTCTTTTTGTTTGGGGGGAGGGTGAGACCATTGATATTCTATGTTACTATTATTTATTATTTACTGACTCCTATCATTTTATTGATTGTGTGTGTGTGTGTGTTTTTCTTAATCATTAGTTTACTTAACTACCCTAGTATTTTTATTGATTCCCCTCCCCACACAATTCTGTGGCTTCTTGGATGTTCTTATTTTCTTTTCTTTTCTTTTTTAAGATTTATTTATTTTATTTATATGAGTACACTGTGCCTGTCTTCAGACACACCAGAAGAGGGTGTCAGATCTCATTACGGGTGGTTGTGAGCCACCATGTGGTGGCTGGGGATTGAACTCAGGACCTCTGGAAGAGCAGTCAGTGATCTAACCCGCTGAGCCATCTCTCCAGCCCCACCCCCACCCCCCGCATGTTCTTCTTTTCATTCCTAAGTATTCCTTTCTGTGTCCTCTACTGCTTGTGGACGTTGTACATCGTGGTGCGGAGCCTAGTGCGCACCACGATGTACAACGTCCACTACACAGGGTTTCTCTGTGTAGCCCAGGCTGTCCTGGAACTCACTCTGTAGACCAGGCTGGCCTCGAACTCAGAAATTCACCTGCCTCTGCCTCCCGAGTGCTGGGATTAAAGGCGTGTGCCACCACGCCCGGCCTCTTTTTCTATATTGAGATATTTTTCCTAAAATTTTATTAAAAACATTTTCTGTGCCTCTAGTATGGAATTCTTATTCCTCTTCTTCTTTTTTTTTTTTTTTGTATGCCCATAGTTTGTAATTTGATTTTACATGCTGCCCCCAAATTTGTTCATGTCTTGCTAATTTGTTTTTAAATTTCATATTGATCCTCACAGAATGATCCTGAGTTCCCTTTCTTCAAGATTGGATATGCTGACTACCACATAACCCATTCTATGGGTAAGGGTTTCCAATGAACTCTCTATATGATTTATTGACATTTTCTTGTTTTCGTTTCAGCTTATCTGTTTGTTTTCTTGACCAGTATTTCTTTTTATCTAGTTCTCATTTCAAATACTTAATAGATTTCCTGTTTCACTCAACTGACTGTTCATGTCCTTTTGGGATATATTTATTTTCTCTATGATTTTATTAAATATATTTACAATTGTTCTTTGGAGGAGTGTGTGTGTGTGTGTGTGTGTGTGTGTGTGTGTGTGTGTGTGTGTAATTTTAAGTATATTCCTCTCCCTGAGGTCACTCTACAGTACCAATACTTTGGTATGAGACTTGTCATTTTGATGTGTGTTAATTTTATTACTACAGCAGGACTGGCTTGTTTGGAGTTACTTGGTTGAGATTTATTTACTTGTTCATTTATTCAAATCACATTTTTTTTTTTTGTGGAGGGTTCTAGTGGACTAAATAATAATAATGCTGAGGTGTCATTTTTGTTTATTGGCCTGATATTCAGCGTTCCAGATTCTCTCACTAGTTCTCCAAGAGTATAAGCTGCAAGGACAGTCACTATCCTGGGGAAAACCTATTGTGAATATGGAGGTACAGTGGTCTGAACAATAATCATTCCTTAAATACAACTGTGTGGGGGGAGTTCAGGGTTATTGATAGCAGTTTGTATGCTAATATATAGGTTAGTGTGGGTATGAATGGAACAAATAGAAATCAAAACAAGAGGAAAATGAAGTGGAACTAGTGATTAGTATTAAGATTATAGGACAAATGAAGAAAGACTTTTGTAGGTATAAAAAGTCAAGAAACAGCAGCCAAGATCTATTTTAGTGATATAGAATTTAAAACACAGTAACTTAAAAAGAAAAATATGAATTTCTAAGTTGTCATGTGAAAAGAAAATGTGGGATGAATTTAAAAAAAAAACATACTAAAACACTGGAGATATAAAAACAAATCAAACATCGAAACAAAAATTTCCTTTGTAACCAATCTGTACATACAAACATAAAAGCAGACAACCACATATAAACCTATAATTTTCCAACCCCACACATGAACAAAAGCAGTAGCCTGAGGTGGAAGAAATTGATGAAAATTTCCCTCTGTATGGTTCTATAGCTCTCCTCATTCCTATTGACTTCCTTTATGGAAATTTGCTCAGATAGGGGAGAAAAATGGCAGCTTGGGGGGGGGGGTCTTTCTTCAAATTATCCTTATGTACTCTTTGTCTATGGACTGATTCCTGAGCTCCATGGATCTGTTTTCTTCTCCCACTTATTTAGATTTCCTTGAGTTTACACTTTTTCTTTCCTGGTGGGGGACATTCTGCTGGTTCTGTCCTGGACCAGTTCCACCATTCTTACAAACTGGTAATTCTTAGTTCCTATGTACCCTGCCCTGACTGAGGACCAGGCATCTCTGTGACAACTGAATTCAGAGATTACCTGTTCTTTTATTTTATCATTTTCAGTATTTATTTTACCTAAATATTTATTACTATTTGCTAATTTTCACATATATCCTTTAACCTCAATTTGAACAGTGGATAATAAGTTAATTATATCCATTTGATTAAATTTGTTTATGTGAATATTATTTAGTAATAGAATAACAGAATCAAATCACAACTTATTTGAATTAAATCTGCTTACATAAGGATGAGAGTGGAATTATTTTAAGTATAATGGATAACTTATCTGTGTCTATAGACCAGAAGAAAACATAAAATTTTTTGGTTGTTAATGTCTTTATATTTTGAATTCTTTATATATTATGTGTAAGTATCCATCAGATGTGAAACTGACAAAAATTTTCACCCACTCTGTGGGTTCTCTCTTCATTGACCTGGTTGTTTCTTTTGCTATACAGAGCCTTCCTGTTTTGTGAGACACTATTTATTAGTTTTTTATCTTAATTCGTGAGTGGATAGTCTCCTATTCAGAAGGTCCTTGTTGTACCTACATTTTGTAGGAAATGCCAATGTTTTCTTCTAGCAGGTTAAATATTTGGGAATTCACATTGATGCTTTTTGATCCACTGACAGTTAATTTCAGGCATAGTGATATATCTGAGTCTGATTTTATTTTCCTACATATAGAGAGATAGTTTTCACAGAAACAGTTATTGAAAATATTGTCTTTTCTCTATTTTCATATTTTGGCATCTTTACAAAATATGAAATGGCTCTAATTATATGTACTCATATCTTTGTCTTCTGATCTATTCCATTGATAAACTTGCCTATTTTTGTGCCAGTACTATGTGACTTTTATTACTACAGTTCTGTTATAAAACCTTAAAATATGGTAGAGAATTACCTCCTATGTTGTTCTTTTTATTTAGGACAACCTTGGCTATTAAGGGTCTTTTGTGATTCCAAATGCATTTTAGTATATTTTTATTCATATAAAGAACATTATGGGTTTATTTCTAATTTTGTGAACAGTCTCCAGATTGATTTCCAGAGTGGTTATACCAGTTTGCAATCCTACCAGCAATGGAGGAGTATTCCTCTTTCTCCACATCTTTGCCAACATGTGCTCTCACCTGAGGTTTTGATCTTAGCCATTCTGATTGGTGTAAGGTGGAATCTCCAGGTCATTTTGATTTGCATTTCTCTGATCACTAAGGGCACTGGACACTTCTATAAGTGCTTCTCAGCCAATCGGGATTCCTCTGTTGTGAATTCTCTGTTTAGTTCTATACCCCGTTTTTTTATTGGGTTGTTTGATATTTTGGTGGCTATACCACTCTTGGGCATATATCCAAAAGATGTCCCACCATCCCGCATGGACATGCATTGCACTATGTTCATAGTGCCCTTGTTTGTGATAGCCAGAAACTGGAAACAACCCAGATTGTTGTTTTTCCCACAAAAAAAAAAAAAAAAAAAAAGATACAGAACATGTGGTTCATTTACACAATGGAATACTACTTAGGTATTAAGAACAAGGACATCAAGAGTTTTGCAGGCAAATGGATGGAACTAGAAAATATCATCCTGAGTGAAGTAACTCAGACCCAAGTGGACATGCATGGTATGTACTCACTAATAAGTGGATATTAGTCAAAAAATGTGCAGAATACCCAGGAAACAGTCCACAGAATTCAAAAAGTTTAGGAAGCCAAAGGGCCCAAGTGAGGACTCCTCAGTTCCATTTGGGAAGAAGAAAGCAATTTCAGGAGGTGGGAGGGAGGGAGGAAACTGGGTGTGAAAAGGGACAGGGAGGGGAAAGGGGGAACTTGATCAGGTATTGGTGATGGCGAGCAGTTCTGAAGCCCTGAAGGTCATCAGGAAGAATGGAAACAGGCAACCTCTGGAGGTAGGAGGTAGGGGAACCCTCCAGAATGTACCAGAGACATGGGAGGTGAGACTCTCAGGACCCAAAGGAAAAGACCTTAGATAAAATGCCCTACAGTGGGAAGAAGGAACTTATAGAGCCAACCTCCAGCAGAAAGACAGAGCATAACATGAGGGATAGGGTTGCCAACCTACAGTCAAGAACTCTGACCCATAATTTTTCCTATCTGAAACTGCAAGGAGAAAAATGGAGAAGAGCCTGAGGAAAAGGAGGTCCAGTGACAAAACCCAAAGTAGGAACCAGTTCAAGGGGAGGTCTCAAGGTCTGATGCTATTACTGAGGTTATAGAGTGCTCACAAAAAGGGTCCTATCATGAATGCCCTCCAAAAGACCCAACAAGCAGCTGAAAGAGTCAGATGCAGATATTTACACCAACCAATGGACAGAAACTGCTGACCCCTGTGGTTGAATTAAGAAAAAGCTGGAAGAAGCTGAGGAGGAGGGCCACCCTGTAAGAGTACCAACAGTCTCAATTAACCTGAATCCCTGAGATCTCTCAGACACTGAGCCACCAAACAGGCAGCATACACCAGCAGATATGAGGCCCCCAACACATATATAGCACAGGAGTGCCTGTTCAGTGTTCATTCAGAGATTATGTACCTAACCCTCAAGAGACTAGAGACCCCAGTGAGTGGGGATGTCTGGTGAGGTTAGGGGTAGGTTAAGAACATCCTTGTGGAAATGGGGATATGGGGGAGAAGGAATGGGATGTGGAACAATCAGAGCATGGACTGGGAGGAGGACGAAATCTGGACTGTAAAAAAATAAAGTTTAAATAATTTTTTAAGTATATTGTGAAGATTTTGTTTGGGATTCCCTTAATTCTGTGAATTGATTTTGGTAGGGCAATCATTTTCACAGTATTAATTCTACCAAGCCACCTAGTTCCTAGTTCCTTCCTTAATGTCTTAAGAGATATAAAGTTTTCATAGTGCCTGGTTGTGCCGTTCAAGTGTCCAAGAGGGAAAAGTAATAAATAATCTTACTCAGAAGCCTTTGGGGCCCAACAGTGGCCACCACAACAAGATGTACCCAGTGATGTAATCTCATGGCAGTTACAATTTGGCACTAACCAGTAGTCATGTTGTTGGACTTATGGCCTACTCAATAAAAGGAATTTCATTCTGGGTACTGTAAGTCTAGCCAACCACCCATGGCTGGCCAGACCAGAGAGACTAGAGGTGAACCTATCATATTCATGTTCCCAAACCAGTGCAGCTTTCAATCTCATAGCTATATTTATAAATACGTGTAGCTTTCATTGCTCATTAAGAAGCTTGTTTAGCATGAAATAGATACCAGCACAGAAAATAGCAACAGGTTAAAATTCAAAGATTAACTGAATGTAGGACCCTTATCTTAATTGATACATAGAATACAACCTCTATGCTCCAAGAGCGTGAAAGAAGAGAGTTTGAACAATTGTAACAGCCAAAGAACCATGACATCTACAAAACCG
The DNA here is from genome assembly GCF_900095145.1 of Mus pahari. Classification (NCBI taxonomy): domain Eukaryota; kingdom Metazoa; phylum Chordata; class Mammalia; order Rodentia; family Muridae; genus Mus; species Mus pahari. The sequence goes on along the minus strand of NC_034611.1, from coordinate 33,034,235 downwards.
TGTCTTCAATATATGTTGAAAAGATGCACCAATTAAATTTTAAGTATGGCTGCCTGAATTATAACCTGTACAATAATACCAGTGGACCTGCAAACCAGAATGGAAACTTTCTTATAAGGCACCACCCTGAGATAAGTAGCTTCCTGTCAAATAATTGGTAAGAGAGAGAATCAATCTTCAGGGATGAGAACTAACTGGCTAACTTTAAACAGATTTACATATGAACGATACTAAATAAACTCAGGAGGTTGTATGCATATACGCACAGCAGAAATAGTAATTAAAGAATGACCTTGTTGTTGTAAGGACACAAGATTTGAAGAGGGGCAAGAGTGGGATGGAAATAATGTAATTACAGTACTTGTTTATGAAATTCTCAAAACAAAATAAATGGAAAAAAGCAAAGAAGGATAAAATAAAACTGTTTTCTTGATTTGACTACAAGTCTTGAAATTAGACATTAATTAACTTCCTGAATTTCATTAGCTTAGTGTAATGCCTCACAAGCCTCCATTAGCCATGCTGCAAAACTAGTGGGTTCAATTTATGCCAACAACCACATCTACTGTTATTTTATAAATATAACATCTACATTGTGTCCATAATGGAGCATCTACACCACTCCTCCCCATTCTCTAAATCAAGGGAGGATAAGTATTGATACAGATGATCCACTTAGAACTGAGTATTTAACAATAATTTAATCCCAGTACAACCAGCAATTATGAATCTCTTAATTAACTGATGTACACTCTACTAATATTTGCTCTGATTAACACTGGGAGCAAAACTAATCTGTCAGTACAAATATAAATACTTAGAAGGCAGTTTGACATGTCTGTGTTTATCAAACACTGTTCTGTGTTCCTCCTTAAGGTCATTGACCTATCTAACCACTTATTTATTTATTTATTTATTTATTTATGTGCTTATTTATTTATTTCCAGTGTGTGTGAGTGATTTGCCAATATGTACATTTGTGAATGACTTGTGTGTTTGATGCAGATAGAGATGAAATGAGAATAGGTAGTATAATATGAAAAAAACACACATGCATTTGAGGAAAGACATAAGCAAAAGTACGCATAAGCTGTCTGTCAATCAAAATAGAGAAGTACCCAAACTATAGCTCTAATATCCAAATTTCTCTGTTTCATAAGCCTTGTAAAATGAAGCCTCAAGCTTTGAATAAAGTTTCCTTTTTACTTTGTACTCTGTGTGGACTTTCATTTCATTCTTAATATGAGGACAAGGACCTGAAAAGACCTGGCTCAGATCCCAAACACTGGTAACACCAGGAATGAATTACGTCCTGTGGAGTGGGTTGCTAATCCAGTAAGGTCAGTATTATAGTATTCAGGGTCGACTATTGGATAAGATCATTGGTAATTACTTTTCTCCAAGTGACCCACTTAGATTCCAGTCTTTACATGACATGAAAGTTTAAATAAATTTTACTGTTTTACTTTTCTCCCCCCAACTTTCTCCTGGAACTCAATATGCATATACAGCTCTAACAGGTCTTGCCTTTATTCTCCTGCTTTCTGCCTCAGCCTTTCCAGCAGGGTACATTCTGTCATGTGCTACCAGAATTTTCTCAATGCATTAGTTGTTTTAAGATGAGTCTACTATGATTTTAAAACAAGCTACCTATCTTGACCAGTAGCAGTAGCTCCCAGTTCTCTGGGAACTGTTGAAAACTTTGCGTTATTAGGTTATACCCTGTCATTATATACATGTTTGCTTAAAGGAATGGTAGAAGGGACACTGTGTGATCCTTTCTTCAAGGAAAGTGTCATATAGTAAACATTATAAGTAAAGCACCAAAACAAATACTGCATGTATGATAGATTAATCCATACTATTTGAAAGGTTTTGTTAATGTAAATTCAATAAAGCCTGTTCATGTAAATTCATATTGTAACATATGATAAATTTTCACAATATCATAATTATATTCATATCACAATTCTGGAAGTAGTAGCCATTTCAGCCATTTATGAAAACTACAATGCTGAATTTTGTGATTTTACTAAGATTATTGTTAACAGCCTTCCTGGTTTAACATAAATACCCCTGAAAGCTATGAGTAATTCAGTCATGATTTTGTACTTTTATATTTGTCATATATTTATTAGCTAAAAATAAAGCTCACTAGTTATTGTCATAAACTCAGTTTACAAAGAAAAATGTATGATAGTTACAGGCTATGTTTGTTCTATTGTTACAGTCTACTCAACCAGATGACAGATGAATGAACTTGCGTCTACAATGTATGTTATTGTATTCCGCAGGCGAAAATGGAGACCAGTTTTGGAGTTCAAAGAACTGGTACAGACAAAGCACACCACTGAATGGTTCTGTGTATCTCAACAAGTGTAACCATTCTCTAGAACTCCTGCAGATGGAGACTCCAATAGCACTGTTCTTGTGTATGTATGTGTTTCAGTAACTATGAATTTATACATTTCACAGACTGTCAAGTTAGGCAGTTATTGGGTGTTAAGCACTGTGTAATAATGAAACACACACAGATGAGACTGTTTTATGAAGAATACAGACGCACCATGTCTCCAAATCATCCAATGTCACAGAAAAAAAAAAAAAAAAAAAAGTTGACTTTCAACAGAAACATATTGTGCCGAATAAGAGTAGGTACTTCGAAAAGAAAAAAACAAATTGATATTAATCATTATTGACACTTTCCCATTCCAAATTTCCATTTACACAATGGAGTACTACTCAGCTATTAAAAATAATGAATTTATAAAATTCTTAGGCAAATGTATGTATCTGGAGGATATCATCCTGAGTGAGGTAACCCAATCACAGAAGAAGCCACTTCATATGCACTCACTGATAAGTGGATATTAGCCCAGAAACCCAGAATACCCAAGATACAATTTGCAAAACACAAGGAAATCAAGGAGAAGGAAGACCAATGTGCGAATGCTTCATTCCTTCTTAGAATAGGGAACAAAATACCCATGGAAGGAGTTGCAGAGAAAAAGGTTGGAGCTGAGAATGCCCCAGTGCCTGGCAAATACAGAAGTGCAAACCTATAGGTGGAACAACAATATGAACTAACCAGCACCCACAGAGCTCGTGTCTCTAGCTGCATATGTAGCAGAAGATGGCCTAGTTGGCCGTCTTTGGGAAGAGAGACCCCTTGGTCTTGCAAACTTTATATGTCCCAGTACAGGGAAATGCCAGGACCAAGAAATGGGAGTGGGTGAGTAGGGGAGCAGGGCAGGGGGAGGGTATAGGGGACTTTCAGGATAGCATTTGAAATGTAAATGAAGGAAATATCTAATAAAAAATTGGAAAACACACACACACAAACACATACACACAAAGGAGCTAAGTAACCCCACGTTGGTCTTCCTTCTCCTTGGGTTTAATGGGTTCTTTACAGCTTCTGGCTATTATAAATAAGGCTGCTATGAACATAGTGGAGAATGTGTCCTTATTACAAGTTGGAACATCTTCTGGGTATATGCCCAGGAGAGGAATTGCTGGATCTTCAGGTAGTACTATGTCCACTTTTCTGCGGAACTTCCAGACAGATTTCCAGATTGGTAGTACCAGCTTGCAATCCCACCAACAATGGAGGAATGTTCCTTTTTCTCCACATCCTCACCAGCATCTGCTGTCACCTGAATTTTTGATCTTAGCCATGCTGACTGGTGTAAGGTGGAATCTCAGGGTTGTTTTGATTGGCATTTCCCAAATGACTAAGAATGTTGAACATTTTTTCAGGTGCTTCTCAGCCATTTGGTATTCCTCAGTTGAGAATTCTTTGTTTAGCTTTGTACCCCCCTTTTTAATAGTGTTATTTGATTTCCTGGGGTCCATCTTCTTGAGTTCCTTATATATATTGGATATTAGTCCCCTATCTAATTTANGANTGGTAAAGATTCTTTCCCAATCTGTTGGTGGCCTTTTTGTCTTGTTGACAGTGTTTTTGTCTTACAGAAGCTTTGCAATTTTATGATGTCCCATTTATCCAATCTCAATCTTATAGCATAAGCCATTGCTGTTCTGTTCAGGAAATTTCCCCTGTGCCCATATCTTTGAGGCTTTCCCCAACTTTCTCCTCTATAAGTTTTAGTTTCTTTGGTTTTATGTCAAGTTCCTTGATCCACTTAGACTTGAGCTTTGTACAAGGAAATAAAAATGAATCAGTGCGCATTCTTCTATATGATAACTGCCAGTTGTGCCAGCACCATTTGTTGAAAATGATTTTTTTCCACTGGATGGTTTTAGCTCATTGTCAAACATCAAGTGACCATAGGTGTGTGGTTCATTTCTGGGTCTTCAATTCTATTCCATTGTTCNANCTGTCTGTCACTGTACCATTACCATGCAGTTTTTTATCACAACTGTTCTGTAGTACAGCTTGAGGTCAGGCATGGTGATTCCAACAGAGGTCTTTTATTCTTGAGAATAGTTTTTGCTATCCTAGGTTTTTTGTTATTCCAGATGAATTTGCAAATAACCCTTTTTAACTATGAGTTTTCCCCTCATGACTTCTTTCATTGTGTCCATTAGTTTGGGTATGTTGTGGCTTCATTTTCATTAAACTCTAAAAAGTCGTTAATTTCTTTATTTCTTCCTTGACCAAGGTATCATTGAGTAGAGTGTTGCTCAGCTTCCACATGAATGTTAACTTTCTATTATTTTTGTTGTTATTGAAGATCAGTCTTAGTCCGTAGTGATCTGATAGGATGCATGGGATAATTTCAATATTTTTGTATCTGTTAATGTCTGTTTTGTGACCAATTATATGGTCGATTTTGGAGAAGGTGCTATGAGGTGCTGAGAAGAAGGTATATCCTTTTGTTTTAGAATAAAATGTTCTGTAGATATCTGTTTAATCCATTTGTTTCATACTTTCTGTTAGTGTCCATGTGTCTCTTTTTAGTTTCTGTTTCCAGGATCTGTCCATTGATGAGAGTGGGGTGATGAATTCTCCCACTGTTATTGTGTGAGGTGCAATGTGTGCTTTGAGCTTTGGACGAAGTTGAAAGAGAAAAAGAAATAGAGGTACATGGTAAAAGATGGATAAGTTAATTATTTTTTATTGAAGTAATCATTATATGACATATTAACATATTAAATGTAATTGTATATGGTATAAGTGTGTATGTTTTAAATTGTCTCATATATATCTCAAAATACCAGAAGAAAATTAGAATTGTGAACAAGAGACAAACATGGAGATAATAGAAGACCTCCAGAAGTCTGCCCACTGGATAGCCTGCCTGAAATGGAAGCCACTACAAAGTTCAAGTGTCGTGGTGGAGAGATGAAAGAGAAAGAAAAGCAAAATGGTTTCAGCCCTATAAAGAAAGACAGAACTGAAGATGACAGGGTAATGAGCAATAGCTTAATGTGAGTAGCCTGTCCTGCTACCTGAGACCATAGCTAAATTCTGGCTGTGCTGCTGCTGAGGGCCATGTCTGGGTCTATGGCTCTGCAGCAACAGAGGTCTGTGTCTGTCTTTGGCCCATGTTGCCACCAATGGCCTGGTAAATATCTCTAATCTGGGCTGCTGCATGGTACCATATTGATGTCCAAGCACTATACAATGGTATGATGTCCAAGCACTGCATAGAGCTGGCCCAGTCCCTTACTGGCTACCACAGGCATTCTGGAGAGCTGACCCTACCCATTCCCAGCTGTATAACCTGGGAGAGCAGTGCCTAGACACTTCCTCTGTGTGTGTGACCTGACTTTCGTGTGTGTGTGTGTGTGTGTGTGTGTGTGTGTGTGTGTGTGTGTGTGTGTGTGTGTGTGGTGCATCAGTAAGCTGGTCTGTAAGGGTATGAGTACCTTGCTAGATGAAGCAATTGGGTGATTTATTGATGGTGTGAGTATAGGAAAGCTAGCAGGCTGACAAACTCAAAAAACCACTCAGGCCTATATGCAAGGCTTGGAGTTGGCCTATGCCAACATCTTCCCCATCAATAAATGGCTAGAACACATGAAGTGCCCAGTCCTGAAGATCTAAAGCTACAGGATCACATGATACAAGGCAACAACAAGATATTGGAGAGGAGTCCTGGTAATTGATAGTATAGCAAAATCTAAAGGCCCTGAACCAGGCCAAGGACTCATTGTAATGAACACTTTGATAAGGTGTGACACACACACCATGGCAAAGACACACTGCATTTTCTATGTTAAGATTAACTGTTATTGTTGTTGTTGTTGTGGTCTTTTTTTTTTTTGTCTGTTTCTTTATTTTTCTTTCTTTTTTCTTTCTTTTTATTTTTGCTTTCTTTGGGTGGAGGTTGCAATTGTGAAGGGTAGATATGAAGGAACAGGGAGATAAATAGGATTGGGAGACATGATGTAAAATTCCCAAAGAATCTATTAAAAGTTTCCAGAAATGAAAATAATAAAAGTAGATAATTTTAAAAATATTTGGTTAAAAAGAAAATCAAGATGTGGACAGTGAAGAGTACTAGAATAAAGATAAAAAGTACCCTCAAGTCAGAGGATGAGACAGAAAAGTCATCATTATCCTGTGAGAAGGGTCTTTTAGGGAGGGGCATTAAGATCTAGAAAGACTTCCATATATTAAACTATCCCTGCATCCCTGGGATGAAGCCTACTTGGTCATAATGGATGTTCGTTTTGATGTGTTCTTGGATTCGGTTTGCGAGGATTTTATTGAGTATTTTTGCATCGATATTCATAAGGGAAATTGGTCTGAAGTTCTCTTTCTTTGTTGAATCTTAGTGTGGTTTAGGTATCAGAGTAATTGTGGCTTCATAGAAAGAATTGGGTAGATTACCCTCTGTTTCTATTTTGTGGAATAGTTTGAGGAGAGTTGGAATTAGGTCTTCTTTGAAGGGCTGATAGAACTCTGCACTAACCCCATGTGGTCCTCGGCTTTTTTTGGTTGGGAGACTATTAATGACTGCTTCTATTTCCTTTACGGGAACTGGGACTGTTAAGATCATTAATCTGATCCTGATTTAACTTTGGTACCTGTTATCTGTCTAGGAAGTTGTCCATTTCATCCAGGTTTTCCAGTTTTGTTGAGTATAGTCCTTTATAGTAGGACCTGATGATGCTTTGGATTTCCTCAGGTTCTGTTATTATGTCTCCTTTTTCATTTCTGATTTTCATAATTAGGATACTGTCCCAGTGCCCTCTAGTAAGTCTGGCTAAGGGTTTATCTATTTTGTTGATTTTCTCAAGGAACCAGCTCCTGGTTTGGTTGAAACTTTGAATAGTTCTTTTTGTTTCCACTTGATTGATTTCAGCCCTAAGTTTGATTATTTCCTGCCAGCTATTCCTCTTGGGTGAATTTGCTTCCTTTCTTTCTAGAGCTTCTAGGTGTGCTGTCAGACTGCTAGTGTATTCTCTCTCTAGTTTCTTTTTGGCAGCACTCAGAGCTATGAGTTTTCCTCTTAGGACTGCTTTCATTGTGTCCNATAAGTTTGGGTATGTTGTGGTTTCATTTTCATTAAACTCTAAAAAGTTTTTAATTTCTTTCTTTATTTCTTCCTTGACCAAGGTATCGTTGAGTAGAGTGTTGCTCAGTTTCCACATGAATGTTTGCTTTCTGTTATTTAGGATGTTATTGAAGATCAGCCTCAGTCTGCGGTGATCTGATAGGATGCATGGGATAATTTCAATATTTTTGTATCTGTCAAGGCCTGTTTTGTGACTGATTATATG
>NC_034611.1:33021700-33025540 GCF_900095145.1 Mus pahari | reverse complement strand
GTGTGTGTGTGTGTGTGTGTCTGTGTCTGTGTCTGTGTGTGTGTGTGTGTGTGTGTGTCTGTGTGTGTCTGTGTGTGTGTACTAATGACCTCAATAGATTTGAGTGGGTATGTATTTGCTGTATCATACTCAAAATATTTCTAAGATATAACAATCACACATGTCAAAATAAAGCATTGCGTCTAAGAAAAGGTCTGTTAGTCATCTTCCATGAATATTTTCAAAGTGGCATTTTGCTGGAGTTACTATGACATTTTTCAGCCTGGACCTCAAACTGTGTTTATTGTGGTTGGTGGGTTGATAGTTTGTGTGCTGGGGATCACTCCCTGGGCTTTAAGCCTGGTGAGCAAGTGTTCTACTACAAAGCTATATCACCCGCCTCAGTTACTGACATGTTTTGTTGAAAACAGATTTAACATCTATTTTATTAATCAGGAATACAATATGCCCTGATTATAAATTGCCCCTCTCTATCTCTTTCAGTTCTTGCCTAGCTCCCTTCTCTTCTGAATATACCTGTTTCTGCCTAATATTTATAAAGAAGAGATAAAAACTGAACATGCCAGCTAAAAATAGTAAAATGAAACAAAAACTACCATATTGAAGTTGGAAATGTAGATCAAACAAAAGGAAGAGTTCCAAAACCAGGCAATAAAAATTTTATCAGTGAACCAACAGAACATACACAACACGGAGGAGAGCCTCGTGTGAACAAAGCCAAGAACTTTTGTGATTCATGTTTCTGATATTGAAAATAAAACTAGATTTTAAGTTTATCAGCATATCTGAAAAAAAGATTCTTTTTTCTTTTCATAAGAAAATACCTGTATTAGGTTAGGGATGTAAAGGTAATTTATTCACCTAAGTAAAGTGTTTATGTATGTCAGTAGAAATATGTATATATGTATTATGTATACAGTCAATTTTTGTTCAGTTTATTAACACATACATTTATTAGGTATCTTTTGTTGCTTTTTTAAACATTTTTAAGTCATCAAAATAATTTATAATAATTAAATGCCTTTTAAATATGCATGATATCTCCTGAAGGTAAAATTATTATGGATTCAACCGGATTTTAAAATATATTTGGAACATTAAGCATGATAGAAGTAGAAAAAAAAATCTCTATGAAGTCCTCTATGAAAGAAAATTGTGACAAGTTCCTGATTAGACGGAAACCATTCCATCTCAAAGGGAAGAGGCACAGTGTGCTTGTGGCTTCGTAGAATGAATTGGGTAGTGATCCTCTGTTTCTAGTTTGTGGAATAGTTTGAAGAGTATTGGTATTAGGTCTTCTTTGAAGGTCTGATGGGATTCTCCACTAAACCCATCTGGTCCTGGGCTTTTTTTTTTTTTTTTTGGTTGGAAGACTACTAATGACTGCTTCTATTTCTTTAGGGGTTATGGGACTGTTTAGATGCTTTATCTGATCCTGTTTTAACTTTGGCACCTGGTATCTCTGTAAAAACTTGTCTATTTCATTTAGATTCCAATTTTGTTGAGTATCAGCTTTTGCAGTAGGATCTGATGATTTTTTTTGATTCTCCAGCATTTCTGCTGTTATGTCTCCCTTTTCGTTTCTGATTTTATTAATTTGGATACTGCCTCTGTCCCCTCTGTTTAGTGTGGCTGAGGGTTTATGTATCTTGTTGATTTTGTCAAAGAACCAGCTCCTGGTTTTTGTTGATTCTTTGTATAGTCCTTTTTGTTTCTATTTGGTTGATTTTGGCCCTGTGTTTGATTATTTCCTGCCATCTACTCGCCTTTGGTGTATTTTCTTCTTTTTGTTCTAGAGCTTTCAGGTGTATGGTCAAGCTGCTAGAGAATGCTCTCTCCAGGTTCTTTTTAGAAGTGCTTAGAACTATGAGTTTTCCTCTTAGCACTGCTCTCATTGTGTCCCATAAGTTTTGGTATTATATGGTATTTCTTCCTTGACCAAGTTATCAGTGAGTAGAGCATTGTTCAGCTTCCATGTGTATATATCTTTTTCTTATTTTTAGTGGTATTTAAGACAGGCATAGTCCATTGTGATCTGATAGGATGCATGGGATTATTTCAGTCTTCTTGTATCTGTTAAGGCTTGTTTTGTGACCAATTATATGGTCAGTTTTGGAGTAGGTACTGTGAGGTGCTGAGAAGAAGGTACATTCTTTTGTTTTAGGATGAAATGTNCTATAAATATCTGTTAAATCCATTTGGTTCATAACTTCTGTTCATTTCACTGTGTGTTTAGTTTCTGTTTCCATGATCTGCCCATTGTTGACAGTGGGGTGTTGAAGTCTCCCACTATTATTGTATGGGTGCATTGTGTACTTTGAGCTTTAGTAAAATTTCTTTTATGAATGTGGGTGCCCTTGCATTTGGAGCATAGATGTTCAGAATTGAGAGTTCTTCTTGGTAGATTTTCCTTTGACCAGTATGAAGTATCCTTCCTTATCTTATTTATAAGTTTTGGTTGAAAGTTGATTTTATTCGATATTAGAATGGCAACCCCAGCTTATTTCATAAGACCATTTGCTAGAAAAAAAAATGTTTTCCAACCTTGTATTCTGAGATAGTGTCTGTCTTTGTGACTGAGGTGCATTTCCTGTATGTAGCAAAATTCTGGGTCCTGTTTATGTATCTGGTCTGTTAGTCTATGTTTTTACTGGGGAATTGAGTCCATTGATGTTAAGAGATATTAAGGAAAAGTAATTCTGGCTTCCTGTTCATTTTTGTTGTTAGAGGTGGAATTATGTTTGTGTGGCTTTCTTCTTTTGGGTTTATTGAAAGATTACTTTCTTGCTTTTTCTAAGGTATAATTTCCCTCCTCGTGTTGGTGTGAAACATTTATTACCCTTCGTAAGGCTGGATTTATGGAAATACATTGTGTAAATTTGTATTTGTCATGGAATACTTTGGTTTCTCCATCTATGGTAATTGAGAGTTTTGCTGGTATAGTAGCCTGAGTAGGCATTTGTGTTCTCTTAGGGTCTGTATGACATCTGCTCAGGATCTTCTAGCTTTCATAGTCTCTAGTGAGAAATCTGGTATAATTTTGATAGGTCTGTTTTTATGTGTTACTTGACCATTTTCCCTTACTGCTTTAAATTGTCTTTCTTTGTTTAGTGCATTTGGTGTTTTGATTATTATGTGACAGGGGGAATTTCTTTTCTGGTACAGTCTATTTGTAGTTCTTTAGGCTTCTTGTATGTTCATGGGCCTCTCTTTCTTTAGGTTAGGGAAGTTTCCTTTTATAATTTTGTTGAAGATATTTATTGGCCCTTTAAGTAGGGAATCTTCACTCTTCTAAACCTATAATCCGTAGGTTTTTGTCTTCTCATTGTTTCCTGGATTTCCTGGATGTTTTAAGTTAGGAGCATTTTGCTTTTTGCACTTTCTCTGACTGTTGTGTCAATGTTTTCTATGGTATCTACTGCCTCTGATACCCTCTCTTCCAGCTCTTGTATTCTATTGGTGATGCTTGTGTCTATGACTCCTGATCTCTTTCCTAGGTTTTCTAACTTCAGTGTTGTCCCCCTTCGTGATTTCTTTATTGCTTCTGTTTCCAGTTTTAGATCCTGGATGGTTTTGTTCATTTCCTTCTCCTGTTTGATTGTGTTTTCCTGTAATTCTTTAAGGGATTTTTGTGTTTCCTGTTTCAGGGCTTCTACCCGTTTAACCTCTGTTGTCCTATATTTCTTTAAGGGAGTTATTATTGTCTGTCTTAAAGTCCTGTATCATAATCATCATCATCATCACCATCATCATCATGAGAAGTGATTTTAGATCTGGATCTTAACATCTCTGGTGTGATGGTGTTTCCAGGACTTGCTATGTTGGAAGAAATGGGTTGTG
>NC_034611.1:33004124-33021399 GCF_900095145.1 Mus pahari | reverse complement strand
TCACTGGTGAGCCTTCCAATTCTGGATTGTAGTTCATTCCAAATATAGTCAAGTTGACAACCAGGAATAGCCACTACACCAAGTAACCATGGTTTCTGTGCTTATGTTCTTACCCTTGTCTTCTGCCATCTGGTTATTGCTAGTGCTACCAGCCCTTACTATATCTGACTGGAGTCTGTCCTTCCTGTGATCCTGGTTCTGTCAGAACTCCACAGAGTCCAGCTGTCTCTGGGATCCTGTGATTCTGGGATCCAGTAATGCTAGGTTTGCTAGAGCTCCTGTGAGTCAAGCTGCCTCAGGGACCCTGCGATCTTGGTGTGGCCAAGCTCCTGTGATCCTGTGATCCTGGATGTGTTAGAGCGCCTGGGAATAGAACTTCCTCTGGGTGTTGTGGGACTGGCTGTGAAGTTCGATCCCAAGCTCTACTCAGGGCACCCACCCAGACCTAATCAACCTTTTTCACTGGTCCAGTGGGGTTCCTGTGTCCCTGGATCCCTCTGGTTCCAGTTACTCCTGGTGTTGGCGTAAATGTTGTGTCCTCCTCACCTCTGATCCTGTGAATCTGTGTATGTATGTAAGAATGCCTAGGAGTGGAGCTTCTTCTGTGTGTTATGTGAATGGCTCTGATCTCATGATCCTGGTGTGTTAGAGTGCCTAAGAGTGAAGCTTCCTCTGGGAGTTACAGGACTGGCAGAGTATGCACCCAAGGTCTGCTCAGGGCACTGGCACAGACCAGAAGGAACCACTGGTTGGGCAGGGTTCCTGTGTCCCTGGATTCCACTGACCTGAAAAAGATTCTGATGATAAAGTTGCCTCATGTGTAAACAATGAAGTGTTATGTTATTGATTACTACTAAAAATAAAACTATCAAATTGATAAAGTATTAATTTGAGCATATTTGAGGACAAATTATATACATAATAGACAAATTCATAGCATGCCTAATTTAATTTTGAGTATATGAATTGATGAGGTTTAAATATTTGGCAAAATCTTCAGTGTTGTGATTAAAAAGTATTGTAATCTAAATTGAGAAAGTTAAAGAAAGTTTTGGTGATTTTGTGTGTGTGTGTGTTTACAGTTTATTGTAATAATGATATAGATTAAGTTACACTACACTCACCCTTGTAAGATACAATGTGTTAAAATACAATGGACTCTTTTTAAAATTATTTTATTAGATATTTTCTTCATTACATTTCAAATGCTATCCCAAAAGTCTGCTATACCCTCCCCACCCCGCCTTGCTCCCCTACCCACCCACTCCCACTTCTTGGCCCTGGCATTCCCCTGTATGGGGCATATAAAGTTTGCAAGACCAACCCAATGATGGCCAACTAGGCCATCTTCTGCTACATATGCAGTTAGAGGTACAAGCTCTGTGGGTACTGGATAGTTCATATTGTTGTTCCACCTACAGGGTTGCAGCCCCCTTCAGCTCCTTGGGTACTTTCTCTAACTCCTCCTATAATGGATTTGTAATCTAACATTATTATTGTCCGTATTTTAAAAATGGCAATGTGGAACAGAGACACAGGGACTTTGGAAGCAAAGTTGTGAATTATGCATCTTCAAATCAAGACATGAACTGTGGCCAACTACCTACTAGAAGTCCAAGAAGCAGTATGAATTACCAAGCAGTAAATTATTTAAATGAGTTACCTATAATACACTGTCAGAGGATTCCTGGGAAACTACAATACATAGAGATGATAAAGAGGTTTAAATCTTGTTGGGAATGGCTTTCCAGAAAGGGCCAGGAAATTAGGACAGAAGGAAAGGAACCTTATGTATTCCTTAATGTGTTCTTGGCAAATACTCAGTAAAAGCCCTTGGGAGGAAAAACAGAAAAATTCTTATTAGCACATAAGATAGGTAGATGATAGATATATAATAGATAGATAGATAGATAGATAGATAGATAGATAGATAGATAGATAGAAGTAGAAAATGATAGCTATATTGATGGTATATTAATAAAGATATATGAATCTAGATATCATAGGGGAGAAAAGATGTGATATTTGTAAAAGATGTGATATTCGTCTTTCTAATTAAATGTATTTGCTTTAATATGATACTCTCCGATTTAATCCCTTTTCCTACAACTGACATAATTTCATTTTTATCTAAGTAAAGCCCCATTGTGTACAAATTCTGTACTGTCTTTATGCATTCATCTGCTTTTCACACTGAAGCTACATATAACTTGATTATTTTATTTGTCATAATAAACAGGGATATGTGCAAATCGTTGTAGCATCCATCTTAGATCTTTTGAGACCTTGCATCAGTGTCTGAGAGATGTCAGGGGCCTGGGTTAGTTGAGACTGCTGGACTTCCTATGGAGTCGTCCTCCTCCCCAGCTTCTTCCAGTCTTTCCCTACTTTTCTAGCTTCAGTCCAGCCATTGGGTATAAATATCTGCATCTGTCTCAGTCAGCTGCTTGTTGGGTCTCTCAGAGGACAGTCATAAGGATAAAATCCTTAAAATATGTCGCTAAATTTGACTTGCAAAATATTTAAGAAAAAAATTTGAATCTGGGTTGATGAGGGAAATTGGCCTATCATTTTTATTTGCATTACTATGTGTGTAGACTTTACATGCATACATACAGACATACAGACATATACATATTCACACATAGAATGGGTGGAGTAAATCTCCAGCAACCAGGCTCCAAACATTTCACACATACACATATGTACATATATACACACAATTGGTGAATGGAGCAAGCTCCGACACACCCCTACAAGCTTTATACACACACACACACACACACACACAAATATATATTTATATTTATATATATTCAGATTTCTGGGATGGAACAAAAGTAAAGTATCAGCACACTCACTCACAAACTTCACATATAGACATAGACATACTTGTACTTATCCATAATACATACTTGGAAGATGGTAGGGACTAAGTTCCAACAACTTCACTCTTTATCTCATGGCATATACAGCCCAGCAAAATCTTTCAAGCAATAAAATTTTAATGTGATTATATTCTACTTTTTCTGTAGTGAATGACTATGAAAAAAATTGTATGTTCCTAAATACCTTTACAAGAAATAACGTCATGTAGTACAGGTAATGAAAACAAATTGCTTACATTCTTTCTGCTAGCCCTCAAGCCTTCAGTCCTTTTCCCTCACCCAATACCAGATCAGGTTCCCCTCCCCCCTGTCTGCTTTTCCTTCCAGGTCCCTCTCTCCCTTCCCACTTGTGGTTGCTTTCTTCTCTCTCCCAAGTGGGACTGAGGCATCCTCACTTGGGCACATTGGCTTGTTGAGCTTTTTGAGTTCTGTGGACTAGATCTTGTTTTTTCTGTATTGTTATTGTTATTATTATTATTATTATTATTATTATTATTATTTTGGCTAATATCCACTTATTAGTGAATACATATCTAGCATGTCCTTTTGGGTCTGAGTTACCTCACTCAGGATGATATTTTCTAGTTCCATCCATTTGCTTGCAAAACTCAGGATGTCCTCACCTTAGGAAATAGGAGGTTGGGAGAATCCTCCAGAATGCACCAGAGACCTGGGAGATGAGAGATTTCCCAGACTCAAAGGGAGGGACCTTAGATGAAATGACTGACAGAGAGAGGGAACTAATAGAGCCCACCTCCAGTAGGAAGACAGGGCATCAAGTGAGAAATGGAGTTGCCATCCTACATTCACAGCTCTGACCCATAATTCTTCCTGTCTGAAAGAATTACAGAGAGGGAAATGGAGAGGAGCCTGAGGAAAAGAAGGTCCAGCATCAGGCCCAAAGTGGGATCCAGCTCAAGGGAGGTCCCAAGGCTTGACACTATTACTGAGGTTATGGAGCACTCACAAAAAGGGACCTATCATGACTGCCCTCCAAAAGACCCAACAAGTAACTGAAAGAGTCAGATGCAGATATGTGCATCCAACCAATGAACAGAAGCAGCTGACCCCTGTTGTTGAATTAGGGAAGGCTGAAAGAAGCTAAGGAGAAGGGGGACCCTATAGGAGGACCATCAGTCTTAACTAACCTGGACCCCCAAGATCTTTCAAACACTGGACCACCAAACAGACAGCACACACCAGTTGAGCACACCAGGCTCCCAGCACACATACAGTAGAGGACTGTATTGAGGGCTTTATCAAGGTGCTTCCTTGGGAGAACCTGTGTCATCTTTTCATTCAATGGGTTCTGGGTCTGAAACTGGATCAAGTCTGGAAATTGATTCACAGCAATTTTCCCTTTGCCAAAATCCAATGTAGCCATTCTTTCCTTTGTTAGAGAATGTTTTCTGATTATGTACAGCAAACAAAAGTTCAGTAGACTTGTTATCTGAACTTGTTATCTTGTATGCCTGGAAACACCATGATAGATTGATTAGCCAATATCAAATGTCCATATGAGTCATGCCACCACAAAATTCACACTGCTTGTGCTGACAATTTTCACTTGGGCCATTATGGGCATTATTTTGCCTGTGCTGCATATTACAATAACTATGATCACCTTGCCTTTGTCAATTCAGTTTGGCTACAAGGCCCTGACATCTTGGGGCCCAATGAAACCTGTTGTATTTAATTTATCCAACTGAGCAGCAGTATCTCTGTCCTTAAGTGCTGGCACAAAAAAAAAAAAAAAAAAAAAGGGACAACAGCTAAGGTCTTCAAATGTCTTGGTACCACTTTTGCATCTTATAAGATTAGTGAAGAGCATGTCTTCTGTCTGTTGTGGAGGATTAGATTTTATTTATTTGTTTATTTGTTTGTTTGTTTTGGAGGGGTTCGAGACAGGGTTTCTCTGTGTAGCCCTGGCTGTCCTGGATTTCACTCTGTAGACCCAGCTGGCCTCGAACTCAGAAATCCTCCTGCCTCTGCCTCCTGAGTGCTGGGATTAAAGGCATGCACCACCACTCCCACGCGGAGGATTAGATTTAAGACAGCATTTCCGCCCTAGTATTCAACTACCTTGAGTTTTAAAATTCCTTCCTCAACACTAAGACAAAGGATGTCAGGCATCTTCAATCACTTTTCAGTATGCCATCTTTTGGCAAATATTTTAATCAAATTTTCAAACAAATTTTTGACACCCCCTTTTTTTTTTTAACTGTGCAGGCTTCCATATTAAACCTACAAACTCCACTCAGTGGTCTCATATTAATAAACTTAGCCTGATGTCCACTTTATGTTCCTTCCAATATTATCCCATACCCTTATAATCCATTCCCACACATATTCCCCAGTCTTCTTCTTAAATGAATTAAAACTCATTAAGCTCTTTAGTAATGTAGTGTACTTCCTCAAGGACTCCACATTCTACCTCCCCTTAAGACCCACCTTGATCTTAATTCTGGTCATAGGTCAAGGTGAAACTATTGGTGGGCCCCGATGAGCATCGATATTGTCTGACCTAACATTTCCTTCAGAGAAAGTCGTTGCTGGCTTAGCAGACAATGAAAGATTTATTTCCTCTGTCAAAGATGAAAATGGCGATATTTCAAGAGGTCGGGCTGATGGTAGAGAGACTACTCACACAAGGTAACTCCTTGAGTGTTTATCTCATGAGATAAATCTGAGGGTTTAAAGTTTTCAGCTTTTACTGATGTTATGCTGTGCTTGCAGACAGGAGCCTAGCATGTCCTCTGAGAGGCTCTATCAACATCTGACTGCGACAGATGCAGATACTTATACCCAACCATTGGACTGAAGTTGGGCACACCTAGACAGGAATTAGGGGAAGGAGTGAAGGAGCTGAAGCAGATGGCAATCCCAAAAGAAGACCAACAGTGTCAACTAACCTGGACTCCCTGGAAGCTCCCAGAGACTAAGACACCAACCAGGCAGTATTCGCAGGCTTCTCCAAGGCCCCCTGCACAGATGTAGCAGAGGGCTGCCTTCTCTGGTTTCAGTGGGAGATGAGGCACCTAATTCTGTAGACACTTGATGTCCCGGGGTAAAGGATGCCTGGGGGTTGGGGGGAATAGGCAAAGGGGAGGGTAGATAGGGTGAAGAACTCAGGGAGGGAGGACTGGGATGGGGAACAACATTGGGATGTAAATAAATAAAATAATTAATTAAAAAATTTCAGCTTCAATATGTCCTTCTGTACATCCCCATTCTAAGCTACAGTATCCTATTCTTTGCCAGTTAATGTCCTTACTTTAACGAGCTTCTGTGGCTGGGATTGGATTTTTTTGCTGCAATTCAGCCCACCATAATATGAGGGTTTTGGCTTGATTTTCCACCTGTTGAGTTCTGTGGCTGCTGGAAAGAAGATCCTCTTCTAGTACACTCTTAGCAATCTTTACACTGTTTATGTACACCTGGAACCAGTGAGTTTTATCACTGATTTCACTGTTTTTGTTCACAGTATTCTGAGGTGCTAGACAGTGGTTAATTTTATCACAGAGCTCATCCTTACTCTTTGCCAATTTATTCAGAGATGCAAAGACCAACTGACGACCATCGTCATTTCCTTATTTACCCCAAACTGTCACTACTTTTATACACAAAATCAATAAAGTTCTTGCTTCTCACAATTGATAAATTGGGATAAACAAATGTGTTTATCTCCTTAAGGTTGTAAAGCATAATTCACACTGATGTCTTTTAGTCCTCTCTGAACTCCCAGGAGAGAGACTTCAATAATAGCCCCTGACATCTCTCAGACACTGAGGTACCAACCAGGCAGCATACACATGCTAGTTCAAGGCCCCTGACACATATATAGCACAGAACTGCCTGGTCTGGCCTCAGTGGGAGAAGACTTGCTTAATGCTCTTGAGATTTGAGGCCCCAGGGAGTATGGAGGCCTTGTTGGAGACAGGAGGAGGAGGAATGGGATGAAGAATTGTGAGAGGAAGACTAAGAGGGGGAAATGGCTGTAAAAACATAAAAGTAATAAAATTAAAAAAAAAAGTATATGGACAGTTACTCCATAGTACAATTGGAAGATAGAGTGGATTAGAATCATAATAAACACAGAGAAAGTTAAAAAAAGGTTACAAACAATAGCTACTTTCAGGAGTAGCTGGGGAAATACTATTATATTAAACTATTATATTGTATACTATTGGTGGGTTGACAAGTCTGTCCAGTCTAGTCAAAAGCCTGTGTGTAGGAGTTTCCTCAGAAAACTAAAAATGAGCTACCATTCAATCTAGCCATAGTACTCCTAAGAATAGTCTAAAAAGATTCTAAGACCCAAGATTTCAAAAGATTTGTATGTGTGTGTGTGTGTGTGTGTGTGTGTGTGTGTGTGTGTGTGTGTGAAGCTTGTGGGGGTGTGTTGGAGCTTGCTTACCTGTTCATTAATTGGTGTTACATGTTGTTACTTGTGTAGGAATTGACCTGTGTAAAGGAGAGAGAAAGAGTAAAGGTGTGAAACCAGAAGGGATAAAGGGAGTGATGACTTCAGAGCAAGGCTGCCCCCAGCCAGTGGGCAACTTATGAAAAAAAAAATTAAAGGAAAACTTAGAGTCAGAATGGGGAGATAAAGGGAAGTAGATTTCAGATTTCGAGACAGTCTGGTCTACAGAGCAATTTCTTCTTTCCTGCTGTATGAGGATACAGATGTGGATAGATCTGTCAGTCTCTCCCTGTGTGCCTGCACTCTACCATGTCTCCTACAATAACGATAACGAACTAAACCTCTGATCTGTACACGAGTCTATAATTAGATGTTCTCCCTTATAAGAGCTACTATGCTCATAGTGTATCCTTACCTCAGTACAAACCCTAACTAGATACAGCCACTGGCATTGGTGAACCACTGGAAAGATTATTTTAAATGTCTGTACCTGATGCTTTTTTTTTTTTAATGGTTGGATTACATAATTTTTTTCTTTTTTCTATTAGATATTTTCTTCATTTACATTGCAAATGCTATCCCCAAAACACCCTGTACCCTCCCCCTGCCCTGCACCCCAGCCTAGCTGGTGATTTCTAACCAGCTGTTTTATAGTGGGAATATTGTTATCACATATATTCTTCCCTACATTGAGGTTAGGTGTTTCACTTCTCTTTAATATTCTGTGTTGCTCTTAACACAGGAAGTTCAGGAATGATATTTGCTCTACATGACTTTTTTTAAATTATTTTATTAGATATATTCTTCATTTACATTTCAAATGCTATTCTGAATGTCCCCTAAATCCTCCCCCAATCCTGCTCCCCTGCCCACCACTCCCAATTCTTGGCCCTGCTGTTCCCCTGTATGGGACATTTAAAGTTTGCAAGAACAAGGGGCCTCTCTTCCCAACGATGGCTGACTAGGCCATCTTCTGCTATATATGCAGCTAGAGACATGAGCTTTGGGGGTACTGATTAGTTCATATTGTTNTTCCATCTATAGGGTTGCAGACCCCTTCAGTTCCTTGGGTAATATCTCTAGCTCCTCCATTGGGGTCTCTGTGTTCTATCCTATAGATGCCTATTGGCATCCACTTCTATACTTGCCAGGCACTAGCATAGCCTCACAAGAGATAGCTATATCAGTGTCCTTTCAGCAAGTTCTTGCTGTCATATGCAATAGTGTTTGCGTTTGGTGGCTGATTATGGGATGGACCCCCGGGTGGGGCAATCTCTGGATGGTCCATCCTTTTGTCTTAGCTCCAAACTTTGTCTCTGTAACATCTTTCATTGGGTATTTTATTCCCTATTTTGGGGAGGAATGAAGTATCCACGTGTTGGTCTTACTTCTTGATTTTCTTGTGTTTTGGAGATTGTATCTTAGTATTCTAGGTTTCTGGGCTAATATCCACATATCAGTAAGTGCATATCAAGTGAGTTATCTTGTGACTGTGTTACCTCACTCAGGATGATATCCTCCATATGCATCCATTGGCCTAAAAATTTCATGAATTCATTGTTTTTAATAGCTGAGTAGTACTCCATTGTGTAAATGTACCACATTTTCTGTATCCATTCCTCTGTTGAGGGACATCTAGTTTCTTTCCAGCTTCTGGCTATTATAAATAGGGCTGCTATGAACATAGGGGAGCATGTGTCCTTATTACCAGTTGGAACATCTGCTGGGTATATACCTAGAAGAGGTATTGCTGGATCTGACCGTAGTACTACGTCCAGTGTTTTGAGGAACCGCCAGAGTGACATCCAGAGTGGTTGTACAAGTTTTCAATCTCACCAGCAATGGAGGAGTGTTCCCTTTTCTCCACATCATCAACAGCATCTCCTGTCCCTGAATTTTTGATCTTAGCTGTTCCACGCTATTGTCTCGCCAGCAAGAACGCACGCGGACACCAGGATTCTCTGCAGGCCAGCTCTCCTCTAGCAAGGCAGGTGTCCAGAATTCTGGAGCTCTGATCCTCCTTCTGAGTCCTGGGGTCAGAACCCTCCCTGTAGACCGACTCTCCTCCTGTGATCCTGAGGACCTGCGGTGTGGAGGTTCCTCCAGAGCGTTCTGCTGCCTATGCTGGGGTTATGAAGAGAGATGGCAGGGGTGGCCCTGACAGGACTGGAACCCCGCCTCTTGGTGGGTGGTGTTACTTTGTCCCTTTTCCTGCTGGCACAAGCCCTTCCTGGATTCTCTGGAGTTGATGTTGCGTTCCACTCACCCGTGATCCCGAGGACCTGCAGTGTGGAGAGTCCTCCTGAGGGCTCAGCTGCCTCCGCTGGGGTTATGAAGAGATATGGCGGGGGTGACCCAACCAGACTGGAACCTTAATAGTTCAAATATTCAATTTCTATGAACATTTCTGTTCTATTCCTTCATAATAACATTTGTTTAAATGTCCATAAAACTAGATGCTAGTGACAAGAAATACCAGTCAATGAGGTAATTGGAAAGAAAGACGATTTTTGAATCTTTGGTAGGAATACCTATAAAGAAAAAGTCAATAAAAAGTTTACTTTCAAGTTCTTTTTCCTACTGAAAAATAATTCCAAAATTTAAATACTTAAAATTTTATTTTTATTTATTTATTTTATTTATTTGCATTCAACTTATTGAGATAAACAAGTGATGCTTTTATACATGAATGTGTCAATCATGGAAATGTATTCTCTGCCTAAGAGATTTTTTTTATCTTTACACTGAACCATATATAGTGTTTGATCTTATATATGTATGTGAATGTTTGTGTATATAAAATCTTTATATCTATATAAAGAATCATATATCAATGAATATATACGTTCTGTCTCAAGTATGTTTTGTGCTGTTGTAAGGTATAAGATTTATGTATTTGCCACAAGTAGTTGCCTTATCACAAAAAGCTTTAACTTAGGAAACATTTTATAAGGTCCTTCATCGACTTATTTTTATTGAATTGTGATGTTTCATGCTTCAAAAGCAGCTACATCAAGAAGGGAATGCACTTCTAAAATAGAAGCAACATTTCATTTTTCTGGACTCTGTCAGAATACAATATTAATGCCAAGCTTTAAAAGACTATAAAATATTAAAATAAATTGTTTTCATTATTTCTCACTAACATTCAAAGACAACAGAAGAATTTTATTTTTGCACAAATCATAGATTTTCTTTTTAGAATATCTATTAAATAATTTATTCTTATCTTTATAATGGAATGTTACATGAATATTAAATGAAAATTAGGAAATCTATGATACATGCTAGACTATAAATCAAACTTAATCATATGCTAAAATACAAATTTTGCTTAATTCCATTTGTACAAAATATAGAGTGAAGGAAATATTATAGAAATAAAATGCACTGCATGCTTCTGCAGCACGTAAACTAAAATTGGAACGATACAGAGATTAGCATGGCCCCTGCGCAAGGATGACATGCAAATTCGTGAAGCTTTCCTAATTAAAAAAAGAAAAGAAAAGAAAAGAAAAGAAAAGAAAAGAAAAGAAAAGAAATAAAATGTAGAATAAAATTGCAAATCCTAGGAGAAAGAATGAAGAGAGAGCTACAGGTATTTCTGAGGTCTCTATAGGAGTTTACGGAAAAGGTTCTGAAAGTATATAACTATATTTATAAGCTAATGCTACTATATTAGTTATTAAAAACTGGCTAGAAGGTTAAGCATTCTGTTGTATATTCTATTACAACAAAATACTTGAAAATTGACACTAATGAACATTGGCATGGACATGTTTTATTTAGTTTAATATGTGCAATTAATCTGAGATTAATGCATTAGAAGAGTGAGATTTTTACTTGTCTATGATTACAATATATAAATAGCAATATGCTGTGTCTTTATCTTGTATTACCTTGCCATTTTAAAGACATGTTGTCTTTCAGTAAAGAAGTTACAATGAAATTTCATTTAATCTATATGAAATAAAATTCAAAAAAATTCTTTCATAAATATTATGGCCAAATTTTTTCAGACTATGTCAATAATTTTGTTTGAAGAAAACATTTATTTGTAGAAGTGGAGATTAAAATTAAATAATACTTTTATTGAGCTTAAGATATATTAAAACATACCTAAATAAAATAATGAACATCATTAAGTAATGTACAAACAAGAAGGCTTGCTAATGTTAAATTATGTACTGATATACACCTCTAAACTGAGAACTACCCAGCTGTTATTATCTTCCCAAGATATTAATATTCCAGCTTGGAAGGATGAGGCCCATATTTTCTCAAAACCAGCAAACTATCTATTGTTAGTTGATAGCTTCTGGGTGAGAGAAAGTTCTTTTTTTTTTTTTAAGGGTGTGTGCTCTGGTAGATCAACAATGGTTTAGTGAATGATCACTAGTGAGCATATTAAGAATAAAAATTAGACATGGTGACTTATTTTTAAAGGGGACTATAATAAAATCTGGTAGTATGTAGGTGGACTGGAAGAGTTAGAAGAAGCAATGGGTTGATAAAAATGCATGTTTGGTATTTTCAATTAATAAAAGTAAAATTTTGAACTATAACAAATATACAAGTATAAACATATAAATGTATGTACTAACTATTAATGCAAAAAGGCCATGAATTTTAGAGTAAGGAAATACAATTGAGTGGGTTTAGAGGTAGGAAAGATAAGGGAAAAATGATTTATAGTATTATAATTTCAAAATGATAATAGATCCAAATGAAAATAGTAATATATTTTTAAAATTTATGTTAATAATCATTATTTAATAGTTGTGTGTTGATATTTGATTCTAAGAGAATTTTTAAAATAATGTGACATATTTTTCAGTAAGAAAAACTAATAAAGAAAGGCAATTAAAATAGAAGACAAGGACAGTGGATAAAATGTCATAATTAGTTTAAATTTCACTGAATCTAATTCTTCCATCTTCCTTTGTTTTCCCTTTTTCTCCATCTACCCTCCTTGCCTTCCTTTTACTTTCTTTCTCTTTACTCTTCCCTTGTCATTGTAACAATATTTTACTTCATATTTTTTGCTAGAAAAAAAATCTGTGAAATTGTTTGAAAGATTCTGTAATTATGCATGAATGAAATACAATCTTATTTTATAAACCTACCCCTTTAGGTCATTCATTTTTTAGTTTAAGCTATAACTTATAGCTATTTTAATTTAAAAGCTAGAGGGCTGATATCCAAAATATATAAAGAACTTAAGAAACTAGACATCTACAAACCAAATAAACCCAACTAAAAAATAGGGTATTGATCTAAACAGAGAATTCCCAACAGAGGAAACTAATGGCTGAGAAGCAGTTAAACAAGTGTTCAATGTCCTTAGTCATCAAGGAAATGCAATCAAAACAACCCTGAAATTCCATCTTATACCTGTCACAATGGTTAAGACCAAAAAGCAACAGCTCATTCTAGCAACAATGTGAAGCAAAGCCAGTCCTCCATTGCTGGTGGGAGTACAAACTTATACAATCCACTTGGAGCTTTATAAGAAAATAAGGAAGAGTTCTTCCTCAAGACCCAGCTATAGCACTTCCTGGGCATATACCCAAGAAATACTCCAACATACCACAAGAATTCTTCCTCAGCTATGCTCACCAAAGCTCTCTTCATAATAACCAGCGACTGGAAACAACCTAGGTGTTCCTTAACCAAAGAATGGATGAAGAAAATGTAGTACATGTATACGATGGAATATTACTCAACTATTAAAAACCATGACATCATGAAATTTGTAGGTAAGTGGTTGGAACTGGAAAAAAAAAAATCCTGACTGAGGATCTGGGGATCCAGAAAGACAAACTGGGTACACATTCACTGATAAGTGGATATTAACCAGAAGTATAGAGTAATCATGCTTCAATCCACAGACCCAAAGAAGCTAAATAAGAAGGCCCAGTGAGAAAACCTTGAATCTTACTGAGAAGGAAAAATAGAATAGGTACTGGGGTTGATTCTTCATTCATTCCAGAATCCCTCACACTGGAGGCAATAGGAATTCTTGAAGACTTAAGATGAAAATGGAAGGAGGACTGAAGACAAACAGCATAAAAGTTGATTTTAAAATCATTTTGAAGATAAATATGGCATCTCTGTCTGTTAGACAGTATCTGTACAGAGAATAGCATGTGTATTGTACAGGTGCATCACTTGTCAATTAAAAAGCCTATGGCTTAGGTGGGAAATAGAGGTAGGATATCTGGGAGAGAGAAAGAATTTTGGGACAGAATCAGTCGGGGAATTCCCCTGGAAGATGTGACAAGGACACATGGTACCTGAACACAGGTAAACAAGCATGTGGCTAAGTTACATCTAGTCACAGAGAAGCCTAGATAGATGGCCAAGATAATTGTAAATATATTTTGATTCTGAGTTTTGTTGTTGTTGTTTTTGTTGTTTTTTGGTTTTGTTTGTTTGTTTGTTTGTTTGGTTTTTTTTGGCTTTTGAGACAGGGCTTCTCTGTATAGCCCTGGCTGGCCTGGAACTCACTTTGTAGACCAGGCTGGCCTCGAACTCAGAAATCCACCTGCCTCTGCCTCCCAAGTGCTAGGATTAAAGGCCTGCGCCACCACTGCCTGGCATTGATTCTGAGTTTTAGTTCTGGGAGCATGGAGCTGGAGACTCAACCAGGCCTAACTTTTGTAAATGACACCCAACCTAATGGCAATTAGAACACAGTCTTACAGCATTCAAAGGCCCAGGTAAAAAGTGTGTGTGTGTGTGGGGGGGGGGAGTCAGGTTAGCAGGACAAGAGGTCTGGTCTCTTAAAACAGACAAACAAACAAACAAACAAACAAGCAAACAAACACAGACCAAAGCTAAAGCATCCCAGAACAACTAGAAAGGAAGTTTCTAGGCAAGGAGCAGGCACCTACAGAGAGACAATATGGAAGGTGGCTTTTTAAAGAAGCTCTGACGAAATTTAAAAGCAGAACACAAAAGAAGGTGCTTCATCCAAGGACAGAGCCGCTGAGGGGGAAGTAACCAGGCTCCCTTTTACACAGGTGATGAACTCAGCAGATACAGAGGCAGAGAGCAGAAAAAGGCAGCCTTAGGTTCTCTGCTGTGGCCAATTTGCCCTGTAAGCAATTGGGGACAGGGGGCGGGGTGTTTGGTCTTGGCCAGGCCCAGGACAGCCTCTGAGCTCAAACTGAGAAGTTTAGGCTGATTCTGTGACAGACTTCAAATTGGCAGTTAAGAAGACTAGGCCTAAAAACTGGACAAGTCCGGGCAAGCTGAGGCAAGTCAGTTACTGATAGGAAAAAACCCAAGCTCCAGCCTTCGCGCAGAGGAAATAGAATTTACCAGCCACCTGGTTTGAAGCAATTTCGAGAATTCTTCAGCTACTTCCTCATTAACAATTCCCAGAGTGCCCGGGCAAGTTCCCAGCCTCCACACCCTGGTAATGGAATGTTTGTAAAGATGCACCCAGCAGATTAACATAGAGGTCACTGGACCTACCTAAGGTGCTTTAAATCGGGCCCACAAGCTCACTTGGGTGTCTATCTTGGTAATGGGGAGACCCCAGCATGCTGGACTTCTGCAGAATAAAACTCTATTCGAGTCCAGGGTGTCATTCTTCCGTGAATCTTGGACACAGAATCATGGAAAACAGAAACACAGGAGACAGAGACAGGCAGATCTCTGTGTATTCTAGACCAGACAGGTCTACACAATAAAGTCTGGACCACGCCCTCTGCAGGTAAGATAAAGCCAATGGCAAAAGACAGTCTAAACTTCAAATTGACATATTCCCCGCCCACCAAGGGTTTGTTCTGACAAGCATATAATGCAATATTCAACAGTGTAATTTCATATTCTTAAATATTGAATACTTAGCCCCAAACCTAAGGCAACAATTAATCTTTTTACTCTGGAAACATTTTTCCTTTGAAATGTAGAATATAACTAGACTCACACGTCAAAATTATGCTTTTTTTTTTTTATATACAACGTGCTGTTTCCTCTGTGTGTTACAAAAGTTTGCTAATCTACATTGATTTGGTATTTAATAATATCTTTCCTATGAGGAAAATAATATATTTCTCATGAGGATAATACTGTTTGCAATTTTTTTTTGTTCATCAAGCGACATCTTGGTAACCTTAGTCTTTAGCATTCATAAATAAAGTTTTTTTTAAAAATGGGTTAAAAATAAAGAACACAATTGCTAGATTTTATAATGCCTATCTTCCCTTTTTATTTTTGCCCTTATATGTATTTCTTGTGCTTTCCCTTTTTGTATTTCTTTCTTATGTTTGTTTTTGTCCTGTTCTGGTTTGTTTGTTTTTATATTATATATTATTTTTTTATTATTTTTAGATGCCTATTTGTTTTCTAGTGAAAGAGAAGGTTTGTGGGTTTGGGTGTGTGGGTAGGTGAGGAAGACCTGGGAGGAGTTGGAGGGAACAGAAACCATAATTAGAACATATTTTATGGGAAAAAAAAATCTATTTTCAATAAAACAGGAGAAAAGGTTTTTCTCTCATTACTCAACAAATACAACAATTATTATTTTAGATAGCTTGAAAGTGATTGTATAGCTGAAGCTGATTGATAGCTGAAGCTGATTGTATATTTTCTGTCAAAGAAACTCCTATCAAAAGTAACATGTAGAGACATGTGTAGAAAAATGCTACATTGGGAAATAAAATTCGGAGGCATAAAAATAACTCAGTAATAGAGTCATGCATTTTATCCACAGCACTTAACAAATGATCATGTAAAAGCTATTTGCCAAAGACACAACAATAGAGAATAAATTAATGAAGTATAAGAGACAAAATATCCAACTCTAGCTTATTGAAAAATTGCAGATTGTCTTCAGTTCAAATACCAAAAATTAAGATTCGCAAATAATGGTACTTCTTTAGAACATAGAATAGCAAATGAAAAGACAGGCAGCAAGGGAAGGTGCATTTGTGTGTCATTCATACTTTGCAGGGCAAAATATATTTAATGAATATGCCTGGGAAGAAACAAAGAGGTTGAGACAATGAGACAGACAATAGCAGGAAGGAAAAATGTGAAAGCAGATCTCAACTATGTGGAAGAAAATGGAGTAAATGTAGCAGAAAAATTCTTTAAAGAGGAAATGAAGTATACAAAAGCTGCATGTGACACAATGCAATCAGTCAAGGTGAAATTGCTACAACCAAATGTTGGCAACTAAGTGTGTGCAAACTATCAAATTTGTCTAGAGCATGAAGAGTGAATCAGTTTGCACAACAGAAACAGCTATTTTAGAAAGGTAGATCTAAACTGAGAATGATGTGAACTCATTGTAAAAACAAACATTTTATATGAAAATTTAAGCCAGCACATTAATCTAAATAAAGAATCTGAAATGCAGAATCATATAATAAAACATTAGTAAATATTAAGCACAAAAGATAAAAACCACTAAAATTTTGATACTGAGTGTATAAACATTAGAAGATTTAGACTCACCAGGCAGTGGTGGTGCATGCCTTTAATCCCAGCACTTGGGAGGCAGAGTCAGTCAGATTTCTGAGTTCGAGGCCAACCTGGTCTACAAAGTGAGTTCCAGGACAGGCAGGACTAAACAGAAAAACCCTGTCTCGAAAAAATAAATAAATAAATAAATAAATAAATAAATAATGTTTAGACTCGATAGATACTATCTTAGACAAATTTGTGTTATCTGTGGCGCGGTGAGTGTGTGGGTGGTGGCAGTGGGATGTTTGTACACATGAAGCCCAGAATTCTGTGTTAACTCTCATGCCTCAAGAGTAATCCATCTTTGTTTCTAGGAATGAATCTCTCATAAACCAGAGGCACACTAAGTAGGTTAGCCAGACTAACAGTGAGCTCCAAGCATCTGCCTGACTGCTCCTCCCCAGAACTGGGGAGCAAGCACACACTCCAACACACTTGGTTTGCTTGATGTCTTAGTCAGGGTTTCTATTCCTGCACAAACATC
>NC_034611.1:32990246-33003634 GCF_900095145.1 Mus pahari | reverse complement strand
ATATATATATATATATATATATATATATATATATATATATATATATATGTGTGTGTGTGTGTGTGTATATATGTGTGTCGGATATGTGAGATATATATATATATATATATATATATATATATATATATATATATATATCCAGCTCCATTAGGCAATTAAAATGATTTGAAAATATTGTATGTTAAGCTTTATTATAAAATGTCTAATGTACATACAACACATTCTGATCATACTGGCCCCCTTCTTCCCTTTTCCCTCTTCTGCTCCCTCATTCCTTTCTTGACTTTCTTAATTGTCTGTCTGTTCATTTTGTGAGTTTTTAAATCCCACATATGCAATGGAATAAATGAGACTTGTCTTTGTAGGTCTGAGGTGTGTTTGCTTAACAGACACTTTTATTTAATATTTTGAGCGTCATTTGTTTAGGAACCTCTTTGCCCTAGAGAAAAATAAAAGACAGAAGAATATAAGACAAAAATACAAACTTTATAGCTAAAATATAGTAAAGAAGTCACATTTTCTTTTCTGACAAGGTCTCACAGTGTAGCCTAAGTTGGCCTAGAACTTGTTAGGTAGACTTGCCTTGTCTTGTCACGAACTGACAAAAGTCTGCCAGTCTCTGTGTCCACCTGTCTCTGGCATCCACACGTTCATCAGGCAAAGACACAGTCTTCAATATAGAAACATCACAAAACTGAGTGAATACTTCAAACAATTTCTCTACATTAAAATGTATCTTTGTGACTCACTCCTAATGACTGTCAGCTACTTGATCTACTCAAGGCCACATGAGCTGGACATACAGAGCTAGTTTTCATCCCCAACCACTGTAAGACTCTGGTGAGCCTTAACTTACCGGTAGACCCCCAAGTGAACAACACAGAGCCGGGAATCAACGCAAAAGCAGGAAGAATTTTATTGCTCCATCATGCTGGGGTTGCCCTACACACAAAGGAGAGAGAGAAAGACCCCGCGCAGCGTGTTTGACGAGTTTTTATACACATTTCAGAGCAGCAGCCCTTAGGCCCAATGTGATTGGCAGAACAGTGTGATTTTTAAATGGATTGGTCTTTAGGCAAGGACTTCCCTTGTTTGTAGTTGGCCAATGGTTGCAGAAGGAGTCTATGTGTTCTGGGCCTCCCCCATCCCCTGTAGTCTGAGGAATGTAATTAGCCTCTCCCTTCCAGAGGGGAGGGGCGCCTAGGTGCTCTATGACCTTGCTCTTCCAGGAGTGGAAGGGTCTGGTGGAATTTTCCAAAGTTCCCGAGCTGACCTCTTCATTACCCCACTCCATCTTGCCCTATCATCCGCTCGAGTGTGGTACTTCATGGAGTCGAAACCCAGAATTTAAGGAAGACGTTGAGGTATGAGTTCATACAGCCCATCCACCTGCCCAAACTGTCAGATAACACAACCACTGCTGGACCAGGGATTTTTGTGGAGCTAAATCTTGAGTCCTATTTAGAGACCTCAGTATTCAATCTGTTTCCCAAATACCTGCTTGAATCTAAAACTGCTTGCCAACCCAACCCAGACATGGAACCAGAGCCTCAGGTATGGACTTCCAGGGACAGTTAATACATCATTCTGTAAGCCACACCACAGACCTTGCCCATCTGTAAGTGCCTGAAGTAGATGTCTAAAGCCAAAGATGAACCTGACAAGTTAGAAAAATAGAAAAATTTAAAAAAGGATGTCAGTGTCAACCCAAGAAAGCTGGGGAATAATATATCCAAACTGAGAAATACCACAAATGACCTAACATGATTCCAAAGTCCCATCACAAAAACAGAATCACGGACAATATGCTTCCTCCAGGAATCAGCGCCCCATTGTAATAGCCTCCTAAGAAAAACAGCTTATGTGTAAGACCATGATTTCAAAATAGCAGTTATTATTATATTCAAGAAGCTCAAAGGGAAAATAAAGAAATTTCAGAGTAAAGGCCAAAACTCCACAGTTTAATGAAATAAAGAAGACAATTTAATATATAAAAGATATTAATATATAGATTAAGTCTCCAAATAAAAACTAAAGTAAGATTAGAAAACTAAGTGAAAATCTCAGGAAATGAAACAAGCTCAGAGGAAAGCTACACCAATAAGTTTGACCAAGTCAATTAAAGAATAACTTTATATATATATTTATAATATGTATATATATAATCCATATATAATATACTTATAAATATATATATTCATATGCACAAAATACTCAGGAAACCTCCTGAAATGCCATGAAAAGCCCAAACTTACAAATATCAAGTATACAAGGAAGGAAAAGAAACCAAGGTCTAAGGACAAAAACTATTTTCAACAAACTCGTTAGAAAAAAAATTCCCAAACTTAAAGTAAGAGGTGCACAAGACATCTAGAACACTGAATAGATAGTACAAAATAGGAATTTCCCAGGACACATGTGTAATCAAAAGATGAAAAATACAGAACAAAGAAATAATTTTTAAAAATTGAAAAAGGAAAAATTTTTTAAATTTTAAAAGGAAAAAAATAACAAGTTACATGTAAATTATGGTCCATTAGAATAGCACCTGTCTTTTTTATGGAGACTTTGAAATCCAGAAGGACCTAGACTGTTGTTTTAGAAGCTCTGAAATACCACAGTCAACCCAGAGTACTATATCCTACAGAACTATTAGTCATAATCAAAAGATAAAAAAATTCAAAATGACAATGATTCATATGAAAATTCATAATGAAAACATTTAAATCTACCAAGTTAGCTCTACAGGATACACTAAAAGGAAAACTTCAGATCTTGGATTAACAATATCAAAGCAATCAGAAGGAACAGACAATCCCCAAACAATTAACCAATGAAGGTCTAAGAAAACAGCAACATCACAACAAGATGATAGGAATTAGTAAGCACCATTCAATAATACCATTAATGGTCATAATTCTACAATCTACCGGACTAGATTACAAAACAGGGTCCACCTTTTGGCTGCCTCAAAGAAACCTCACCATCAGAGATAAACTGCAATGTAGGGTAAGTGGATGGAAATGGTATTCCATATAAATGGAACTTAGAAGTAAACCTCCCTAGCTAACATATTTTGATCCTGCCCACCCTTTGAAAGGGATTTCTGTATAGACTTGGCTGTCCTGGAACCCACTATGTAGACTAGGCTGACCTGGAACTCACAGGGATCGACCTGTCTTTTCTTCCAAGTGCTGGAATAAAAGGCATTCCCTCCAACACCCTGCCTACATAGCCACTATAATATATGGCAAAATGGACTTTAAACAGAAACTAGTCAGACATAATAGTAAAGAATATTACATACTTATTAAAGGAAAAACTTAACTGGAAAATATTTCAGTTATTATTTATGCCCCCAATATAGGCACCAAATTTTATAAAGATTACTCTGTTAGATATTAAATCACATATTACCCCTAACATGATGATATTAAGTGACTCAATATTCTACTATTACTATTAGATACACAAAACCTAGACAAACTTTGGGGTTAAATAATAAAATAAACAACATAGACATTTATTCCATCCAAAGACTAAGGAATATACTTCCTTTTCATCCGCTCAAGGAACTTTCTTCAGAATTGACCACAAATTAGCACATAAAACAAACAGAGGAAAATTCAAATAACATCCTGCAGCCTATGAAATCACAAAGTAGAAAAGTGATGATCCACATTAAAAAAAAAAAAAAAAGAGTGAAAAGTAAACAGCTACATGAATTCCAAACAATACAGTCCTGAAAAAAAAATGGATTGAAAGAGAAATCAAAAGAAACCAAATACTTTCTAGAATTGGGTGGGAATGAAAGCACAACATAACAAAACGTATGGGACACAGTGAAACTTCACCTCACTCAACACATCAAAACCTGGAGAGACCTCATGGTACTAACTTCATGATGTTCATGAAAGCCTTAGAAAAACAATCAATCATACCCAAAAAGATCAGTGCTAAAATTAATTATTTAATTAAAAATAAAAAGCAGGAAAAGAAGTAAAGAAACAGAGTTGGCTATCTGAAAACATTAACAAGATTAATAAACCTTTAGCCAAATTAACCAAAGGATGGAGAAAACTGTACTTGATAAATTAGAGATGAGATGTGAGAAATTATATCATACTGAGGAAAATTTAGATAATTACAAAGATTTACTATAAAAATCTGCATTTCACCAAATTGAAATACCTAGAAGACACAGTTGAACTTCAGCAAACGTACATCATACCAAAGTTAAATTGAGAGAAAGTAAATAATTGAAATAGTTGAATAACATCTATTGATGTATAACCAGAGATTAAAAATCTACCACCTTAGTAAGGAATACTGAAACTGAGAGAAACCTTTTCAAGATTAAAGAGACATAGGCAGGCTAGTGTCTGTATGTTTGGGGCCAAACTAGTCTAGATACTGTGTTTCAGAAGAGCAAGAGCTAAAAGATGTGACCCTATCGTAAAAATAAATAAATAAATAAATAAATAAATAAATAAACCTTAAAAACAGTAATCTATCAGATCTTCACAAAGGAACAAATATCAACACTCCTTAAAATTTCCTAGAAAATAGATTTTGAAAGATAATTTTAAAATTATTTTTATGAAGCCAGGTTTACCATGATATTAAAACCAAAAACTTCACAAAGAAATATATAGACCTGTACTGCTTATGAATAGACATTGAAAAATCCTCAATAAAATATTTGAAACAAAGTTAAAAAAAATCACAAAGTTTATCTACAAAGATCAAATTAGTTTTCTCATAGAGATGCAAGAAGATTTTGACACTCATTAATCATAACAATTAATAAACTTTATTATCCATATAAAGGTCAGAAATCACACCACCACATATTAGATGAAAAGAAGATCTTTGACAAAATCCACCTTTTCCTTATGTTAAAAGCAGTAAAGGGACTAAATGTGTGATGGGTGCATTACAACCTAATAAAAGCAATTTATAACAAGGTCACATCCCATATGGATAGAAGCTCAAAGGATATCCCAAAAGAACAAGATAAGAATATTCGGCCAGGCGTGGTAGTGCACGCCTTTAATCCCAGCCAGGTGGATTTCTGAGTTCAAGGCCAGCCTGGTCTACAAAGTGAGTTCCAGGACAGCCAGGGCTACACAGAGAAACCCTGTCTCGAAAAAAACAAAAAAAACAAAACAAAACAACAACAACAAAAAGAATATTCACTCTCTGTAAACTTGCTCAATATAATGCTAGAAGTTAGCTAGAGGAATAACACAGTAAAGAAAATCAAATAAGATTTGATACAAATAAGAAATATAAAATTCAAATTATTTTATTTGCATATGACATGATTTTATACGTAAAAGATCCTAAAGACTCCACCATGAGATTTCTACAGCTGATAAGTACATTCATTGATGTATCAGAATATAAAATAATCATAAAAAAACCTACTTATTAATAAACAACAAACACTGAGGCAAAAAGTAAAGAAACCAGTACAACCTTCAAACACCTACAAACAACTTGGAACAACTCTAAGAAAATTAAAAACTTGAATAATAAAAAACTTTGGAGTCCCACAGAAGGAAAGAAATTGAAGAAGACATCAGAAGATGCTCATGGATCAATAAGATTAATTTTGAAAAATAAAAAAGTCACTCTACCATAGCAAACTACAGAATTAAGGTAGTGCCCATTGATTGTCTAAACAATTCTTCACACAAATGGAAAAAAAACAACCTTAAAATTCACAAGGAAACAAACGAACAGAAAAATTCTGAATGACTAAAACACTCCTGAACACTAAGAGTACTGCTAGGGTATTAGCAGATTTTGCCAAAGAAGCTAACAATATACACTGGGGAAAAGACAGAATCATGCATGCACACACACACACACACACACACACACACACACACGTGTGTGTGTGTGTGTGTGTGTAAAAGAATGATATTGGCTCTTTTGTTCTAATTATGCACAAAATTCAATGATAAGAACTGTTATCTAAGCTATACAATGGGCACTCAAAAAGCAGAATATAAAGATGAACAATCTGTTATCAGAAAAAGAAAAGTCATACTTCAACAAAGAAGATATATAAATGAAAAATATTCATATGGACAGATCCTAAATATTGTATATTATCCAGATATAAAAATTAATGTAAAAAATGTAATGATGATATAATGTTATGTAATTGTTAGTATGGCCCAAATTCAAAATTGGCAACAGAAAATCTTAGCATAGATGTAGAACAAGATGTGGATGTGGAACTTTCTTCACTGCTGCCTGAGAAAGATCAAGGTAGAGGATACCATGCACACCGAAATGACCAACTGTAAAGGTCTCAGCTTACTTGCAAAGCAGAATGCAGTCCCTTTATTCTTAGCCCTTTTATACTGTTGCAGCTCTGATTACAAAGTACGTAGTGTGAAAGACAACAATCTACTAATGGTTGTCCTGTTTTCTTACTGGACAAAGAGTAGCCTTTGATATGTTACTAATTGAACCATTCCCCTTAAGATAAATGTGAAGAACATGACTTCTGGCTAAGAAAATATTTGCTGCAGTGTGAAGACAGGTTTTCTGTCAATCTCTGCAAACATTCCCTGCCTCTCCTGAAAGTGCATTTTTGTGGCTTGATGTCAGTTCAACAAGTCTCCTCTAGTCATAGCTAACCCAGAAAATTTAGAAAACGCTTTAGTTTCTTACACCACTAACCATATTCTTACCATATAGGCACCAAGCACACTAAATAGTAATAAAGAGGGTTGAAAACAATGTTCATACAGCCGTTGAATATGGTGGTTTATAGCAGATCCATTCATAATTCTAAACTTTTAATGGAAGCATTATTTTCCATTAATAGTTTAAACAAACTGTGGTCCATACAGCAAATGAAATGGGTGACAGATGAGATTCAAGCCACTAAAAGAGATGAATAAAACTTCAGTCTGTATGAGTAAAGAAAGAAACTAGTCTGAAAAAGCCACATACTGTATGATTTCAAATATAAAGTCATTTGGAGAATGAAAGGCAGCATCTTTGACAATCCATAAGTAAACAGGAGTTTGTCAAGGTTTGGGAAGGAGGGAGCAATGAAAGGATGAAGCATGGAGATGTTTCAGTACAGTAAAGCCATCTGTGTGCATCTAACTACTTTTATGGACACATACCATTATAAAATTGCAAAACACATACAAATACAATGTACGATTTCAACAGTCAGTCCTAAAACAGACTGTCCACATGAAGTGACAATGGTATGCCATTGTAGGGTCACTGTAGACAACCAATATGGGGGATGTTAAGAAGACCTGAAGGAGGTGTGAACAGACTGAACTCTGTCAGCATTGCTACAATTCGATGGCCACTCCAAAAGATGGAGTCTGTTCTCTAAAGGAAAATGCTCAATTCACTCATATTACCATCATGAGTTAAAACTGTTTTAAGATGAATAGTCTTAAGAATCCTGGATGTTCAAAATGTATTTTTATTGTTTGCAGGACCTTGTTAATAATGAAGAAAGAACAAAAGAGCTGAAAGCTAACCAAACAAGACAAAACATGAGGACAGAGCATTAATAAACCCATAGAAAGAGTCAATTATTCAAGAAAAGAAGGACGGATTGATCCTGCTATCACAGCCCAGTAGCTTAACATTATATGAATGCTGATTAACACAGCAGGTGGCATCTAGCAGAGACTTATACCGTGCCCTCCTTCTTGCTAAATATTCAACCTGTGATGCCTACATCAGTCATTACTTTAAATATTATGTAAGCTAAGTGCAGATATTTTATTTATGTCTTATAGATAAGATATATGAAGAAGCATATTAATATATATTTTGATATATTATAGAAGAATCCTTGCATTCTTGATTAAGTAGTAGATACATTGAAATGATACATTCATGTACTGCTGTGATTCATCTATTATAGTTTAACTAGAATTTTTGAGCTGATGCATTCAACATTGGACTTACATGTATACATAATATTTCATCTTTAATATTGTTAATATAGACACAGCTTAAAGCTTTAAGATTTCTGTTAATACTGGCTTCTGTATCTGAATCTCTCTGTATCTGAGTACTATAATTGTTCATGTAGCAACGTTAGTGTTATTTTATCTAGCATACGCATAAACATTCATGTTTTATTAGTTTTATGTATAATAAGAAGTGCCTATTTAATTATCTTGAAAGGCCTTTCTTTTTGCTGAACACATTTTGGCCTTTCTACAAGTTTGTCCCTAGTTGTTAGCAGTTCTTGTATACTTCTTGTGTGCATGTCCATTTTCTCTTTTTTAATCTATGTGAATTCACTTACTGGAGAAATAAACAAAACTCTTTTTTTTGTGATCAAATCTAGAAATATTTATTTTCCATTGTATAGAAATAAAGAAACATATATATTTATTGATATGGACAATATAATTATTCATAATTATTCCAATACTTTTATTCTGTTTTTATTCCTTATATCTCTGAATTTTCTTTTCAATATATTTTATTTTCTATTATTATTTCTTTACATATATATTTTAAATTTATGAAACTTTTATTTTGTACTTTATTATTTAATACTTATATTTTACTCCTTTATAAATTGAATACTGTTCTCTGATTTTATAGGCTTCATAGGCTAGTTTGCTAAAATAATCACTGACAAACTTCAAGTGTTTGGTCCTGGGAAATAAATTTGGAGCTGGGCAAGTCACTAAAATACTTGCCACCCACATGTAAATAACAGTTCAGATCCTTAGCACCCACATAACATACCTGTGTATTACGTACTTGTGATCCCAGCACCCTGAGGTGAGGGGCTCTGAGAATCCCAGGGACATGATTGACAGCTATTCTAGCTGAGCATCAGAGCTTCAGGCTCAGTGGGAGACCATATCTCAAAAATAAGGTGGAGAGAGATTGAAGAAATATATGACCTTGGCCTATAGCCTACACACACACACACACACACACACACACACACGAATGTGTGTTCATGCACATACATGCACACAATACACTAATATGTAGGAACACTTATGCACACAGAATGCTTCTTATTCTTCCATGTCTTCTTCCTTCAATGTATACTTCTGCTATTATTTTGATTGGTTTTTGTCACTTTAGGGATTTTTTTTTTTTATTTCTAACCATCAAATGATCTTCATCTTTATGTCCTATTTTCTTTCACATTTCTTCAAATTTTACTTGGATGTATCATGTTATAACATGTGTATCAATGAAGCTTATAGTTTAGTTTATTCCTTTATTTCTCATAGTTTTACAAATTTTGAATCAATAGATAACTGCTTTCAATTTATTAATTTAAACTATTAGCCTCTGATCCAACATATTTCTTTCTTCTATCTTAGAAAGCTGCATTTTCTTTTCTAGTTTAGTATTTTTTTTTTTAATCTGCAGATAGGTTCCTGAGAATAATATTTCTGGAATTCTCACAAATTCACAATGATTTGTATTCATTATACTTGAAGGGCCTTTGGCTGAAAAGAATAAAAGAAAACGATAGCTGGTTCTCTTTTCTTAGACTGCTGCAGGTTTTGTCCACAGGTTTTGTCCACTAATATTGGATAAAAAGACAAGCATGATCACTGCCTAGCCCAGTTGTGGTCAAAGAGGCCTCCATTGGTGGCTGAGAGCAGATACGGAGACCCACAGCCAAACAGTAAGAAGAAAGGAAGGCCAAATTCGAAATCCCCACTGGGTCCATTCCCTTGAAGTTCTAGGAACCCCATGGAAAAATATAGGAAGAATTGTAGGAGCCAGAGAGGTGGAGGATGCCAGGCGAACACAGCCCACAGAATCAAATAGAACCCATAGGGGCTCACAGAGCTTGAAGCAGCAACCAGAGAACTTCCAGGGGTCTTTACTAGGTCCAGTGCATATGTTACGGTTGTTAGCTTAGGTTTTTGTGGAACTAACAGTGGGTGTTGGTGGTGTCTCTGACCTTTTCTCTTCTCTTCTCTTTTCTTCTCTTCTCTTCTCTTCTCTTCTCTTCTCTTCTCTTCTCTTCTCTTCTCTTCTCTTCTCTTCTCTTCTCTTCTCTTCTCTTCTTTTCTTTTCTTTTCTTTTTTTGGTTTTTCGAGACAGGGTTTCTCTGTGTAGCTCTGGCTGTCCTGGAACTCACTTTGTAGACCAGGCTGGCCTCAAACTCACAAATCTGCCTGCCTCTGCCTCTGCCTCCCGAGTGCTGGGATTAAAGGCGTGATACACCACGCCCGGCTTGTATCCTTGTCTTCCTACTGGATTGTCTTGCCTGAACTTACTATGAACATTTAATCTTATTGTATTGCTTATGCCTTTTTCAGTTCATATCTCTGGGAGGACTGCTCCTCTGTGAAGGGAAACTGAGAAGAAATGGATCTGGGAGAGAGGCTGACAGTGCAGTTGGATGTATTGAAAACAAAATGAAACAAAATAACAAAAAATAAATGAAAAGAAAAAAATTGAAAGTCCCAGGAGGAGGAGGAGGAGGAAGAGCAGGAGGAAGAAGAAGAGGAAGAGGAAGAGGAGGATGAAGAAGAGGAGGAGGAAGAGGTGGAGAAGGAGGAGGAAGAAGAGGAGGATAATGATATTTTTTTCTTAGAAGTTGGTATTCATTATTCTGGGGCTATTTATCTGGAAATCATTGTTTCTGTCCAACATAAAAATTGAAATCTTTCATTTTGAACAAAGTTTCTTAATATATTTAAAAATATTTCTTCTTTTCATTACCAGTTCTTAATCGTCTGGGCCTCCTTTTGTCTAAATTAGCTTTGCTTTTCCCCACTCATCCTTTTCCTTTTTCTGGTTTTGATTTTTTTTTTTTTCATTTCTCTCCTCACCCTTACCCTTTACCTCAGTATCTACCTTAAGCTGTCTTTCTATCATTTTCTGTCCTAACTTGTCACTAGTCCTCTTCTCCCACTTCTTTTCTGAACGCTGTCCCCTATATATGACCAGTTGCTATTTTTCTTAACATCATTCTCTAAAACCTTGCATTTCTGTCTGTGGTTTTCATGCTTAGAGGCAAGTCCTTTGCTACACCTTTATAAAGATTCATGTCAGAATATTAAAACAGTTTTTCAACTTCTCCATAGCAACATTTTTATAGTATAACATTTTTAACAACTGATGTATTTCAGCTCCTCTCAAGGATTTTCTTGTTTTTCTATTGATACTGTGTCTATTTCTAGTTCCTCAACATCAACTAAATTAACATATTTTTCATCAAAGTGAGAAAAGGAAACAGTATCTCAGGATTTCCTAAGTCTCAATAAACAGCTACTACTTGCAGTCAGTGCTCCTGCCTAATCATTATACATCCTGTGTCTTTCAGATATTTNCAAGTGGTATCTCATCTCTCAGAGACTGTCAAGAAGAAAACAATGCAGGTTTCTCCAACCAATGTGATCATCTAGCTTTAGCGGATTCCAGTGAGGCCTGTGCTTTTTCTTTTGTAGTCATGGACCAATTCTTGTTCATGAATACATTGTGCCAAGGAAAATAAATTTCCCATTCCCAAGGGAAATTCTAGTTTTCTGAAGTCCAGGTCTGTCTGTACATTCTTAGAGAAGATGACATTGGGGCCACTCTCAGAAGCCCCACCCCTTTCCAGTGACATTTACATTTGATCTTGGCATTTTTGATAATTTTTTCATTTTTGTCTATTCAAACAACCACATTCCAGTTTCTGGTCCCCATAAGTTTGTTCAAACACATTAATCTTTGGGGCCATACTTAGCTACAGTANAATGCAAAATTACATTTAGTCCAACATCAAAAGTTTCCATAGTCCACAACAGTCTTAACGATGTAGAGTCCCTAGTTCAAAGTCTCTTCCACGATTCATGTAATCTCTTAACTGTAACCCNCCTATAAAATTAAAAGCAAAAAGCAGATCTCAGAATTCCAACATATCATGGCACAGGGTACACATTACCAATCTAAAANGTCATAGTGAGGGAATATTGGACCATATCAAGACCAAAATACAGCTGGGCAAACCCCAGACTCTGCTTGCCCATGTCTGATATGCAACTCCTTTCAGTTTTGTCGACTTCAACACAATTGTTTCTCTTTGGCTGGTTCCACACCCTGTTAGCAGCTTTCCTTAGCACACATCCCATAGCTCTGGCATCACTAACATCTCCNGTCTCCAAGGCAACTTCAATTTTACAACTACTTGTTCCAATGTATTGAAGCTACACATGATCTTCTGGGCTCTTCCAAGGGACTTGAATGACTTCTCCAGCTCTGCNCTNTGTAGCACTCTAATTGACTCCACTCTACTGTTGCTGCTGTTCTCTGTGGGCATCCCATGGTACTGGCATCTCCAATACGCTGGGGTCTTTTCCTGCAACTAGACATCACCAAAAACCTCTCATAGGCTCTCCTCATGGTGCCAAGCACCATCTTCTTTGCATGACCCCTTCAGTCCTGGGCCATCAGCTGCAATTGAGGCTGCACTTTCACTACTGGCTTATCCTGGTCTTTTACAGTGTCAGACCTTAGCTGCTCTTCATGACCACTTTATGCCTTCCAATCCAGTACCATCTCAAACTATAAGCAAGAGGCAGAGAACACACTATAGATGGTAGAAGATTTTTTTAAAACCTCATGCTCACCCCTACTTACATGCCTCATCTAACATGGTCATAGTCTTTAATTCTCCCCTAATAGTTGCAACAAGTA
The DNA here is from genome assembly GCF_900095145.1 of Mus pahari. Taxonomy (NCBI): domain Eukaryota; kingdom Metazoa; phylum Chordata; class Mammalia; order Rodentia; family Muridae; genus Mus; species Mus pahari. Next base: position 32,990,956 of record NC_034611.1, on the reverse strand, counting down.
GAACCCAAGTATTCAAATTTATGAGCCTAAGGAGGTCCCTCTCACTTAAACTACTACATTTATAAAAAATAAAATCAAAGGATATGAAATTGAGGTGGGGGTAGGGTTAGATTATGGAAGGATTTAGGAGGTAGGGGTTAATAATACAATATATTGTATGAAAGCCCAAAATTCTCAACTATATGAAAATTATATAAATCACTACATTAAAGTGGGGGATATCCTAATCATATATGAGTAAATTTTAATTTTGTTATTATTTTATTTCTTTATATTTCAAATGTTGTCCGCCCATGTGATTCCCTCTCCCCTTTGCCTGGAAACTTGTACTTTATTAATTCTCAGTAAGCACGATTAATTAAACAGTTACTGCCATTTCCAAACTTCATGATTCATCTCTGAGTAAGAGTGCTGAGTGGGATATTACGCTTCATCAATCATTACCTTTCCATGTTCTTTAAATGATTAATAGTAGGTGGATCTACCTGGTGTACTGCTGTGTGTACATGCTGGACACAGCAGCATATGCTTTTTGAAGCTGAGCTGTCTGGCCCATTGGCTCTTACTGAAGAGATGGTCCTCTTATTCTGATCATCAAAAAGACATGAAACCAAATCTTTTCTTTTCTTTTCTTTTCTTTTCTTTTCTTTTCTTTTCTTTTCTTTTCTTTTCTTTTCTTTCTTTCTTTCTTTCTTTCTTTCTTTCTTTCT
>NC_034611.1:32988195-32989926 GCF_900095145.1 Mus pahari | reverse complement strand
TTATTTTTCTTCACGTAAAACAATACAGGAAGAGATAGAAGGTTTTCAATAATATTTAAGGCTGACTGGTTGCAGTAAAAATGTTTTTCACACTGCATTCATAACTGAGAAAGCATTTATTTTAATATGAGTACATTTGTTATATAAGGCATAATTATGTAAAGTAAAAATGTCTAAATTATTTTAGAGACTAAGCTCCTTTAGCATTGTGAGCTCATGTACACATGCTTGGTGCACATATCACACACACACACACACACACACACACACACACACACACACACACCAGAACTTCCTTTCTCCAGTGTTCTGCTAAGAAGTATAGGAATACTTCCTGTATTATTTGAAGAATTTTACTAGGCTACTTTTTCTACCTGTATCATTACACACATCATCTCTTGCTTCCTGACTGCCCTCCTATGTCCAATTAGAATGCGAAGATTATGAAACAAAATCAAGGTTCACAGGAATCAGTCAGCAATACTCTGATTGTTGTTATATTTACTAAATGTGTGAGTTGATTTCCTGATTCTTGAGTGTAAGAGGAGGCCCTAAATATAGTTTCTGTATGTATTTGAATCGTTGTAGTCCAAAAATAAATTTTGAGGATTGACTTGTAGTCCAACAAAATAGACAAAAACTCTGCAAAGTGGAGCCCTATCTATCTATCTATCTATCTGTCTGTCTGTCTGTCTGTCTGTCTGTCTGTCTGTCTATCTATCTATCTTTCTTTCTTTCTATCTATCCATCCATGTATCTATCTATCCATCTATCTTTCTATGTGTTTATCTACCTATCAATTTATATTTTAATGTTGGTTACAGAGAAGAGTCAATTCTGNTAACACTGCCCTTCACATTTACAACCTTCCCAAATCACTGAGAATTTGGTTTCAGATAATCTGCCCCTCCTATTTTAGTTTAATTTGAATCAAACCCCCCCCCCCCCGACTTTAGCTGGTCAACCCCAGCAAAGAACAAACACAGGCAGCAGATCCAAGGGACTGGAGAAGGTTGCCCTCATTGAGCTCCCTGCTGTCGCCTTCTGGCTGGACAGTCCGTGCCAAATAGCGCCTGGGGGCTGGGGGGGGGGGGGGGACAGCAATAAGGGACTGACAGAAGCGGTTGCTGCAAGTCTAGACCACAGTTAGACCGAAAAGGAGAGTGGAGGAGGGTTGCCGACTGAGAGTCTGCATCTGGGAGACGCAGCAGCAATGGAACCAGTGNCAGTGTGTGCGCGCACAGGTGCCACAGGCCTGGAGAGCAATGCTGTGTCTNTGCAGCCTCCCGACTCAACACACGCGGCGGCTTGCTGAAACTGCATCNGCAGCCGAGCGTGGGTACTCCCAGCCACAGCCACCGGAGGAAGAGCCTAAGGGAAAGGGCGCGAAGGGGGAAGCATGGAGTGGCAGGGTATTGGGGCAAGACCCACAGGCTCATTTCGGAGCTCCTCTGGTGGGAACCTGTACCCGGCTGCGATGCTCCTCCCTTCTCTTCCCAACTCTCGGTGATCATCTCCATCTCCCCTCGCGCATCCCTTCCCCCCCTCCCTGCTTTCTTTGCTCTCCCTCCCTGCCGCGTGCCTGCTCCCCTCCCCCTCTCCTGGCTGCTCTGGGCAGCAGCAACCTCGGCAGCCCCGGAGATGGGAAGAGAGCGCGCGGGGCGCTGCAGCTCTGGAGCCGCGGATCTTTCCTCCCACGATGTCCTGAGCCCCCGCCGCCGCTCTCGCCTC
>NC_034611.1:32983689-32984748 GCF_900095145.1 Mus pahari | reverse complement strand
TTAGGTGTGGATTAGAGAATTTGAAGGGCATTCTGGTTCTATTATTTGATTAATGATTTACCCAAGGTTCCTAAGTAATTACCAGATTCAGAATTAGATTCCAGGGTTACTCTTTTCATACTGTATCTGTCTTTCTATAGTATAAAAACAAGCCNCCTCATTGTTTCTGAGAAAGGTAATACAGGATAATTCAGTTTCAGTATGAAAGAAAATGGGCAGGTAAACACAACAAAAGGTTGGCGCTGCTTCAGAGTCATCTCAATGCTTCAACTTTACTCAGCATAGTTGATGGTAAGCAGTCTTCCGGACACTTTAATTGGTCACTTTCTTCTTAAAGCTTGGGAAACATTTTAAAATCTTACAGTTACAAAGCTACTTAATACATCCATTATTTTTTTTTCCCTTCTTGTTACTAACTGTATATCATACAGTGTAAGTTTCTTTTATAATAATATTATAGAACAGATGTTTTTCATTTTACCTGGACTGAAACACATTCCCCNAAGTAGATGTTGGCTTCTCTAGGCATGGAACAGAAATGAATTTGGAGCTTCACTGGTCTGTTTACTTAATCCTGGCTTCATCGCAAAGAAAGTTTACATATTGGCGAGCTTACTTTCCACTTAGCTCTTTGTCTCCTCTAGACTGAGTAGCTTGGGGAGTTGGGGAAGGAAAAGACGGTTCACAAAGTTCAAGACCACATCCTGGCATCTCTGAACTTATTCTCGTCGATATGGGGCCATGAAAAAGTGAATGAATATGTTAATGAGAAGCCATCCTTATTACTGGCTCAAGACTATAAAGTGCCAGAGGCATTCTTGAACACGGAGGCTCATCCCTGCCGTCTTCCAAGGGAAAAAGAATGAATTACTGTGTGTAGATAACTGAGTCCTATNACTTGGACCACTTTTGCTTCATCTAAATGTGGCTAGATTGGAGTTATTGAAGACAATTGGTTATGCTGGANTGCTTGGTAGCTTGCTCGACAGATGAGGGAGGGACCATGTCTTAAGGGTTCCTTGTTAAAGGAGTTGATCTTAAAGCCACTCAAGACAGAGA
>NC_034611.1:32971839-32973393 GCF_900095145.1 Mus pahari | reverse complement strand
TATAAGTCAATGTATTATTGTGTGCTGTGTAGTAAGGAGCTGAGTAAATTCACAGTATATTATTTCTTTAAATAGCATTCCTTAAGAAACTTTAGAACTTACATGTATATATGAGAATTATAATAGTAAAAATAAGTGAAGTAATTTCATATAATTTTCTAAGTAAGAAAATAGGCAAACAAGTGCACCCTTTTGTTCAAGGTTCAAAACCCCTATTATTAACCGGCTATGAAAACTGGAGATCACTTTACTATTGTCTCCATGTTCATGTCATTTCATAATGTTCAGGTACCAGTTACATCCAGGTTCTGGCTGTTGGAGGCTGTGTAACGAGAGAGATAAGAGCATCCCATTGAGCTAATTTGCTTTTGTTTCTCTTGGCTACCTGAGGAGGGATGAACAGTATACATTATTAAAGCAATTGTAGAAAAGCTTCAGGTCAAATTTACATGTTGTTTCAACTCAGCATGAAGGTGTTTGTCTCCCAGAAAAAAGTTTCTGTGTTGCCAACCAGAAAAAATAAAATAAAAGCAAGTCTATTAGAGCATGTGGTTTCCAGACTGCTACAGTGTGTGATGAAATTATGTATAATTAATTAGATAGATACTATTGAGAGAAAAGGAAGGAATTTTTAAAACAAACTATTCTCTTACAAAAAGTTAAAAAAAAGTTTAAACATTGTTATCAGTCATTTCCATAGTACTTTTAAGCTTTGCTTTAAATATTCAGTGTGTTATGTATGATGTTTTTCACTGAAGAAAGATAATTGTACTAATTTTCAGTATTNAAAACTTTTGAGTTAAATTTCTAAACAGAAAATTTCTATTGAATNATATTTATTGNGCTCATGGGATGGCCATCTGTGAAACAGGGTGCCACTATTCAATCATAGAAAAAAGGCATGTAAAGGAGTGACCTCTAATTCCACTGAAGTGTTCATAAATAGACTAGTCATAGTTTCTTACATAGCCTAAAAGTTCAGAAATTCAACAATATTGTACAAAGTCTATTCCCTTTCAGCATAAAGTTATTTTTTGAGGTATACAAAATCTTATTGAAATAGATTGAGAATATATGTATAAATATGTGAGATTCTTTCCTAACAACTATCAGCAATCTACTTATTGACCTCTGCTTCTCATCCAAAATATAACCCCACATAAATACAGTTAGAGGTAAACATATTTATGTACATGTATAGGCATAGAAAAAAACTATGCAATGTATAAAATACATATAAATATGTTTACATTCAAATATGNAAATACATACATATACTTACATAAGTACATATAGGTCTTCATATTTGTAAATGTATCCAGAAGTATATACATGCACACNTATACACTTATGCCTAACTTACTGAAATGCTCATACTTCCAGAAAAAACAAATCTTATGTATATAATAACAACAAAGGCTTTAACATAGGAATGAAANCCACAGAGATAGAAAATGTAAAGCCACACAGTCCTAAACNAAAGGGATTAACTGACTAATGTCAGTGGTGGCTCTCAGGTATGTTCGTGGTCATCCTTGTTCCTTAGAAATCACT
>NC_034611.1:32963763-32965431 GCF_900095145.1 Mus pahari | reverse complement strand
ACACACACACACACACACACACTAAATAAATCAATATAAATTAAATTTTAAAAAATAAATCAAATCACCTCTAACTCTTTGGTGTATCTGTGCAAGCTGAAATCGTTCAACTACATAGTAAAACTATCAGCAAATATGTGTAGATTTAAGAGAATTAATATTATTTTTTTTTAATTTGTGTTTCTATAAAATATAGTATAGGAATTTATTTTAATGTTATGTGAGAAAACCATAGCTTACTTATTAAACTCAAGAACCCACCTCTATTTTTCCTTGTTGTTCTTACTGAATTTTCTCCTTTCTCTTCTTTCTTTTTAGTATTGATTTGGTTACAGTTACATGCTGTGTGTGATATCTTACATCACATTGAGTCTATAGACCTACACAAAATTATTCAGTCTCACAGTGCCCAGGGTCTTGAGAAGTGCATTGTGATTCAGAGCCTAAAACTATTTGCCTTCATTTTTTGGTTGTTCTTCAGATTTCAAGAACACAGTTGTTTAAAAGACCCATTCAATTAAGAACTACTGCAAAACCTAAGCAGATTATTTTGGGTGTTGAAATACACTTTGATATACTGAACACTACTGAGATAAGTGAAAATAAATGCACTTACTCTGCCATCAACACAATAGTGTGGCGATCTAAAACTTGTGTTGCCTATCAGCAAGGATTCCATAAGTGGAAAGGCACCAGCATACAAAATGGCACATTCTCCGAACTTGTAGTGTTTCTGGAGAACAATGTTTGAGGTAGAGGCAGAGGAAGGGAAAAAAAAAAAACCCAACACATAATACAATACCAATAATAAGGTGATAAAACATTCAAGTGATAGTAACTAAGTTTAAATATTATTTGTATTTTTTGGGAAACCAAGTAGATGGTTAAAGAAAGTTAATCTAGACACCTCAGTCCAAATGAAAGCAGTGAGGTAGGAGCAAAAAGCACAGTTTCTTCAAGGGAAGTCAGTAACAGAGAGCCATGTTGGAGTCTTAGGTCTCCAACTACAGCATGCGGGAACTGAAGGCCAATGAGTGATGTGTTAGAATCTGGATTTGGGTTGGTAGTGACATTCACTACAAAAACATTGGAAGGTGGAAAGGCTGTCAGGTCAATGTTTTAGCAGAGTTTGGGGGGGGGGGTTTGCATAGCCACCTTGACTATTTTATTTGCGCTCTTATTACTGTAGTAAGAGGCAGGAAGCAGACCAGAACATGCTCCTGCAAACAGCTTACTTTTAGAAGAAGGATATTTCTTCTTTTTTCGTTGACCACCTGCCTCTAACTGCACCTGTAACTGACCATCCCTCTGCCTCTTGCTCATATTTAGCTAGCATGTTTTCTCTTAGTGTTTCAGTTTTAGGTTACAAAACACAACGCAGTGAAAATGAATGTCCTTTCCTTGAGAACAGGGTTTGGATAAGCACTAGGCATCCAGCCTAAGTCCTACCACATACTCAGTATTTTCTTTAAAGTGTTTTTACACTGAGAAAATCAGGGTAAAGGGTTCCGTATCAATTAATTCTCCACTATTAAGCACAATATTAGCCCAGAAACTTAGAATACCCAAGATACATCTTGCAAAACACAAGAAAACCAAGAAGGATGACCATCATGTGCATACTTCATTCCTCCTTAGAATAAGGAACAAAATACCCATGAAAGGATA
>NC_034611.1:32955847-32963642 GCF_900095145.1 Mus pahari | reverse complement strand
CAGGGTCCCCAATGGAGGAGCTAGAGAAAGTACCCAAGGAATTGTAGGGGGCTGCAACCCTGTAGGTGGAACAACAATATGAACTAACCAGTACCCCCTAAGCTCGAGTCTCTAGCTGCATATGTAGCTGAAGATGGCCTAATCAGCCATCATTGGGAAGAGAGGCCCCTTGGTCTTGTAATCTTTATATGACTTAGCACAGGGGAAGGCCAGGGCCAAGTAGTGGGAGTGGGTGGGTAGGGGAGCAGGGACGGGGTGGGGTATAGGGAACTTTCGGGATAGCATTTGAAATGTAAATAAAGAAAATAATAATAAAAAAGCATAATAAATTACATGATTTGTAAAATATATATATATGTATGTGTGTATATATAATGTATATAATACTATATATAATATCTTGCATATATTATTATATTTGTATAATATTATATATTAATATATGTGATATATTATCAATGTGTATATTGTAATTGTATAAGTCTCATATACACAATTCAAAATGAATCTAACCGTTTACTATCTTCTAAATGCAAATGATTCTCTGGTTACATTAAGGTAAGCGTTTTCTACATGGATTTCTTTTTAAAGACCTATGGCCTGGCAACTCTGCAGAGAGGTTACTGAGTCCAGTGCAGGGGAAAAAGCTGAGAGCCAGCTGTCCGTGCCTGAACCAGACAGCCTTGCCTGAATCATCTAGCTTTGCCTGTAGCTAACCTGAAGGGTAATGATGAGACTGTAAGAGCTCTTCATCTTTCTGTTTATAACTATGTATTTCTAAGTACATTTGTTGAACAAAATTCTTGACTCTATACATGGTAGAACTCTAACACAATAAAACAATCTACTAACCCATTTATCTACACTGTCACAACCCGAATCTTCCCCTTTCACCCTACTGGAAAGTTCTGTGGAAAAAATAAATTACTTCTAATTTACTGTTACACAAAATAAGAATGGTTATTGTTTAAAAAATTCAGAAAAATATTTTAAGTGAACATGCAAATGACTGAATCTTATTCAGTTTTGAATAAAATGGATTTTTACTTAGTATTTGTGGAAGGTTAAAATGATTTTATAGATATCTTTTCTGTTTGGGTCCTCTATTCAAAAGTTAGTATCAAACAGTGAGCTGGAAAATACATAACACTAAGAGATACCAGATCTTTTTTCAAAGAGAGAGTGTCTTGATTAGTTTATTTTTCTCATCTTTAAACTTATAATACTTAAATATTTGAATTGTTTTTCACTATTTCTAAAAGAAAACTAAAGTCTGTTCCTGGTTCTAGTGCAGTCATTACTATTCATTAGATTTTTAACTGCATAACATCTCAAGCTCCAAATCTTCTAATAAAGAATATAGCCTGGGGTAACTGCAGAAACCAGGAAAGCATTGACAGGATGGGAAAGCTGGGAGTCAATAGAGAAGGGAAATTCAAGACACAAGTATCTGAAGAGGACCACGAGAAAGAGGAGGCAGATGAGGTAAATACAGAAAGAGAAAGGAGAGTAAAATAGCATTAAGGATGTCGGAGAAGATCACAAGGAGTGAATCATACTATTAACTGACTCAGTTAAACACTACAACACACATAGTACTGGGTTTAATCATACATATATAGTTTTAATGAAGTGGATGCTCACAGTCATCTATTGGATAGAACAGGGCTCCCAGTGGAGTAGCGAGACAAAGTATCCAAGGAGCTGAGGGGGTCTGCAACCCTCTAGGAGGAATGGCAAATGAACTAACCAGTACCCCCAGAGCTCATGTCTCCAGCTGCATATGTAGAAGAAGATGGCCTAGTCAGTCATCATTGGGAGGAGAGGCCCTTGGTCTTGCGAAGATTATATACCCCAGTACAGGGGAACACCAGGGCCAGGAAGCAGGAGTTGGTGGGTCGGGGAGCAGGGTGGGGGGAGCGTATAGGGGACTTTTGAGATAGCATTTGAAATGTAAATGAAGAAAATACCTAATAAAAATAAAAGACGGATTTGAAGAAAAAAAAATCCAATACCAGAAATGAGAAACCCTTGTTTGTGTTGTTGTCCAATAGACTCCCAAAACATATAGCCTATTGTTATTGGACTTAGATTATCTTCAGAGTTGGAAGCTCAGTCTCCATCACTGGAGACAGGATGTACTTCAAAAACAGATCCTGGAAACCCATGAGCTGAAATTGATCCAAATGCCTGAGGACTAGCTTTCACGACACAAGAAGGCATGAGGGCTTTCAAAGGAGGGACGCAGTGAACAGTCCTATGTGGATTTGACACTGTTGGATCAAATGACAGCATGATAGGATAGCACTAAGGATGCAGTGGTGCCACACCTATCTTGATGGTAACCAACAGCTAACGTTATGGATATTGGAAGAGAACCCACAACCACTACATTTACTGAACCAGCATAATGCAATAATATCAATACTTGTCCTTATACCGATTACTAAGTGTATTCTTCACTTCTCATCAAGAAAAACCTTCTCTTTGTGACTGATGAAGACCATTACAGAGAACCACAGTGAATTCAAATGCAGAATATTGAAACCCAGGCCCAGTAGATACACCTATCTACAAAACACTCTGGCCCCTAAAACTTGGAAATTACAGAAAGGATGGCAGAAAGACTTTAAGAGTTAGAAGGTCAGGGGAGTCGTGAGATTGTGGCTCCTAGTAACATCAGAAGCTACACACCTGTACTGGTTAGTTTTGTGTCAACTTGACACAGCTGGAGTTATCACAGAGAAAGGAGCTTCAGTTGGGGAAATGCCTCCATGAGATCCAGCTGTGGGGCATTTCCTCAATTAGTGATCAAGGGGNNNNGNCCCNTTGTGGGTGGGACCATCTCTGGGCTGGTAGTCTTGGATTCTATAAGAGAGCAGGCTGAGCAAGCCAGGGGAAGTAAGCCAGTAAAGAACATCCCTCCATGGCCTCTGCATCAGCTCCTGCTCCCTGACCTGCTTGAGTTCCAGTCCTGACTTCTTCAGTGATGAACAGCAATGTGGAAGTGTAAGCCAAATAAACCCTTTCCTCCCCAACTGCTTCTTGGTCATGATGTTTGTGCAGGAATAGAAACCCTGACTAAGACAACACCCATAAAGTCTCACCAATATGACTATTGAAATGTTAAGTCAGGGTGTTTTGTTGTTGTTGTTGCTGTTGTTGTTGTTGTTGTTGTTGTTTCTTTTGTGTGTGAGTTTTTAATCCCACCTTACAGATCCCTTGAAAAAGCCTTATGACTTTCAAATTGAAGTTTTCATGGGATTCCCGAGTGTATGAATGTGTGATTATCTATCTATCTATCTATCTATCTATCTATCTATCTATCTATCTATCTTATAGATGATAGATATAGCTACTTTATCTGTTGCAAGTGTACAATTTCCATTTTTATAAATCTGACTACTAGCACATCAGAAAAAAAATCCAATATCTCCTTGGATGATTTTTAAATTAATCTTAATTTCAAGCTCTACTTTTTCACATATGTTATCAGGTAATACGTTTGCAGGTTTTGGGTCTCCTAATCTAGATATCTTGTGAAGTGTTTTCAGTCAGTGTACCACAGTGGTTATGTGAACAATTGGGGTTATAAAAACACATATTTGTCAAAGCTATGGCACTCAGAATGGAATCAATTAAGTGGCTACTATAGTAATTCAGTGCAAATATTTGTAGAATGGGAATGATTTTTTTTTTCTTCAAGACGGGGTTTCACTGTGTAGCCCTGGCTGTCCTGGCACTCACTCTGTAGACCAGGCTGGCCTTGAACTCAGAAATCCATCTGCCTCTGCCTCCCAAGTGCTGGGATTAAAGGAGAGTGCCACCATGCCTGGCAGGGAAATGGAATTTTGAGTTATGTGTTACTTAGTGAGAAAATTCTACTCAGTAGAGGAGTAAGTGGTAATTGTGTTCCCACTGATGCAAGTTCATGGAAAGATGACAGTGAATTCTGGCAGTCGTCGTATCTTACCGTTCTCATGATACTTAAATGTTTCATTTGAGAGAAGACCAATGCACTCTGGAAAACCTAAGGTTCACACAAGAGAATTGCATTGGAAGCTTGCATTCACATAATTTCTCACTCATCTCTAGACCTTTACTACGGGCCAGTCATAAGAGGAAAGCAGAGAGAAGTTGAAGTGTGCTATTGGAGACAAGTCAGGGTCTGGTTTCTCAAGTTGAGTGCAAGAGAACTGAAATCCTCCTTTTTGGTAATCTGCAGCCGATTTATCTTTCTGCACTTCACTTTTAATGCATAATCACAATACAACCCTCATAGTTTTATTGTGCCTTAGTTCATGTGAAATATATGAAACATTTCCTGATATATAGGAAGACTTAGATAAAGACTAACTGTAATTGTTCAAAGAGAAGGAGTCATTATGGCAAAAATAATTCAGAAGAAAAATTTTGGGTTGATTCAGTTGGAAAGTAAGACATAGGGAATTATGTAGGAGTCAGGTTGTTTTTTGTTTTGTTTTGTTTGTTTGTTTTTTTATTGAATATTTTAGGTATTTACATTTCAAATGCTGTCCCCTTTCCTGGTTTCCCCTCCGGAACCCTATCCTATCCCAGAACACTCTCCCATTCCCCCTATCCCATCCCTCTTCCCCTGCTTTTATGAGGGTGGTCCCTTCACACCCACCCACTCTCGCCTCTCCACCCTGGCATTCTCCTACACTGGGGCACCATGCCTTCACAGTACCAAGAGCCTATCCTCCCACTGATGCTAGATAAGGACATCCTCTGCTACACATACTGCTGGAGCCATGTGAATTCTTTGATTGGTGGTTTAGTCCCTGGGAACACTTCATGCGTCTTGTTGGTTAATACTGTTCTTCCTATAGGGTTGTAAACCCCTTCAACTCCTTCAGTCCTTTCTCTAACTCTTCCATTGGGGTCCCTGTGCTCAGTCCAATGGTTGGCTGTGAACATCCACCTCTGTATTTGTTAGACTCTGGCAGAGTCTCTCAGGAGATAGCTATAACAGGCAGAAGTTCTTAAATAGTATTTTTTTTTGTTGTAAAGACATATAGATTTGTGTGTGTATATGTGTATGTGCATGTGTGTGTGTGTGTGTGTGTGTGTGTATGTATGTATGTGATCTTCTTAAAGTCTTAGTTGTAAAACTGATTCTAGACTCAAAAAATTACCTAAAATAATGATATATATTCTCATGAAAATTTAAAAACCAATGTCCAAAAATATTAATATAACATATTATTCAAATTGATAATGAAATATTTATGTACAATTTAAACATATAGTTCTAAGAGAGGAATTATATATAAGTCCAGGCATTCCAAAAATATTTTCTTTCTTCTCCTGTGGCTTATATAAGGTCATCTTGTTTCCAAGACTCTGATGTGCCAAGGTAACATCTTATACAGGGAATTGAAGAGAATGGGTTATTTTAATTCTTCCCCTTTTCCATGATACATTGGAAATAAGCTCTCCCAAGACCCTGATGTTGGTACCATCAGTTTTAATTTTAGACTGATACACTAGTTGAGTCACTATTTTGATTTTTACTTTAGATATATGGTTTTTGTTTTTTTTTTTGACTTTTAGGATATTTGTTTATTTCTCTAATTTTCTTTAACTTTTGTTGCATTTTTTTTTCTTTTTGATTTTTTTATATTGGTTCACTTCTCTAATTTTATTTTCAGAAAAGAGAAAGACCAGAAATTTTGATTCATCAAAACGATATTAAACTGTGAAAGTCTTGACATTATTATCTTATATATGTGCCCAGTTGATTCACACACACACACACACACACACACACACACACACACACACACACACATATCACTGTCAACCTGGAATCCCAAACCCAAACTATTATCCAGCAATATAAAAAGTATGAGAAGTAACCTTTCATAGACCCTTGGCTAAAAATGACTTAAGGACAGCATGTGCGTGTGTGGATGCATGTGCGTGTACGTTTGTGGGCATGTACATGCATGTGCATCTGTGCATATGAGTGAGGAGGGCCGAGATCAGTGGTCATCTTCCTCTATCACCTCCCCCTTGATTTAATTATATTTTTTGAGACAAGGTCTTTCACTGAGCTGAGAACTCTCTGCTTGCCTAGACTGGCTGGAAAGTGTGGCCCTGGAACTCCCCTTGTCTCCATCCGTCCCTGCCCAGTGCTGGAGCTACGGGAGTGTAATACCGTGCCTAGCTTTTATGTGAGTGCTAAAGGATTTGATCTCAGGTCTTCAGGCTTAAGTGGCAATCACTTTACCCACCAAGCCATGGCTCCTTAGGGATACTTTTTAGTAAGAAAAAAAAGTTGACAAGTAGTGAATGGAATAGAACTTCCTTCCCTAAGACATGTTGGTAAACTGAGTAAGATAATTTGAATACACACACACACACACACACACACACACACACACACACACACTCATATATGCTCAGTATCACCCAACAAGAGGGTGTGATGTTCATTTCAAAAACTGTTACTCTTAGAAGTAAAGAAACTTGTTAGAGACGCTTGTTCAGTAGGATTTGGTTCCATAGGGGCACTGGGAAGACTGTAGGCAGTCTGTTGCAAGGACTTGCTCTGTTCCTCACATATATCACCTCTGCAATGTTACCAAGAATTTCCCAGTGCACTAGCGGACACCAGCCAAGCCCGTGTGAGGCAGTTCTGAGAAGCACATTTCACATGCCCATGAATCTACTTCTGAATTTAATCCAACCTAAATGAGGCACATATTTTTAAGTAGTGGTTTTTAAGTTTGTTTTCTATTATTTCCCACTTACAGATTTAGCAGTGTTCAGGTGCTGAATTAATGGCTGGTCATGAACAATTGTTCTCTTCATTATGTAGCCAAGTACTCTTGAGTTTTTTAAAGAGGTGAGACTTTTTTTTTTCTTCTACTAGTCCATCATTAAGTGGTACTCTTACAGAACAAACTCCTTGTTTGATGTCACTCATGTCAAATTCTATGGAAGCATGTACCTCCTGAATGAATTACTTTGTTGTCGTTGTAACAAAATACCTAACAGAAGAAATGAGAGAGAGAGAGAGAGAGAGAGAGAGAGAGAGAGAGAGAGAGAGAGAGAGAGTTATTTTTAATTTTTTTCCATTGTAAATTCTTTTATCTAAAGTCCCACACTCACTATAGCTAAGATTGTCTGGAATGGGTAGTCTAGCCTAAGCCAGTTTCCCACTTGATTTAATTCTCATGGCTCAGTTTTCCTGATGCTGAGATCCCAGTTTTAAGTCATCACACCCAGCTATGGGAAGAAGTGTTTATTTTCACTTAAGGTTCAAGAGGATAAAACCTCATCATGGTAGGAAAGCTTGGCAGCTGAGACACCGCATCCCTGGAGGTCGGAGCTTGGTCAGCTGGTTCCCTTCACTGGCAGTCATGAACCTGGGATCTCAGGCATGGCACAGGCAAGCTTGTGACTCTTAGTTGTCACTCTTGTGCTCCTATATCTTAAATGTTCCTCCACAACTTCACAAAACACAACTTACTACTCAGGATCCTGTGTTCAAACACATCTCTGTGAAGGTACATTTTACCCTTCAACTATAATATGCTTATTCTGCCTTTCTGAATTGACCTCAAGAGGACACGGGGATAAATACTATTGTAAAAGATTGTATGCATCTTCTGAAAGCCCGTGTGTGTGTCTTCACAAGTAGTCTCTGCTGCTCTGTCGCCTTTCCCTGTTTCTGTTTCCCTCCTCTCTGCTACTCTCTCTTTGCTCTCTCTCTCTCTCTCTCTCTCTCTCTCTCTCTCTCTCTCTCTCTCTCTCTCTCTCTCTCTCT
>NC_034611.1:32949730-32955840 GCF_900095145.1 Mus pahari | reverse complement strand
CCCCCCCCCAGTCAAACTTTATGGGTCTAGATGGCACTGTGATAGAAAAGGGAAAAATGAAAAGCAAGCAAGATATCTCACTAGTCCAAAGCATCCTGGCTCAGTTTCTTCATGCACCTGCCCCATCTTTGTCACCAAAAGAAGGGAGATTAAGTTCCCAAAGAGGAACTGCAGTCACACCTAAGAGACAAAGCAGTGGTCACACTGGATCCATCTCCCAGTGAGAAAGCAAAACACATTTCAGCTCTTTGTAAATTTTTTTTTTTTTTTTATTGCTCAAACTCTGAGAGGGACCAATGAGAAATATGAGCACTGGTCATAGAGAATGTACGTTCGGAGTTTCTTCAAGGGCCTTTGGAAGTTTTGACACATGAATGGTAGTTGAAGAGCTGTAGTGCATGGTGGGTAAGGTCAAAGTGCATTGCACATCTGAATGAAAATTTCAAAGCAAAAACTGTCATTCACTATATAAATAAATGTATTGACCATTCATTCATAAAAATATAAATTCTAAGGAAACTGTTATCTACACTAGACAGTTTTCTCAATATATGTGTTCTTTGTTTCTTACAAGCTCCCTGAAGTTTCATTCTCAAATTCCATTCACATCCCAGGACATTTTCTATAACTGTAAATTAAAGACCTTAACCACACGTCACATTATTCTTCTGGACTGCCATTCCATTTTACTTCATAGCTTTTTGGTTTTTGGTTTTGGTTTTTCCTCTTCTTTTAAATCATGTGTCAGTGGCAGAGAGGTTGTAAATGATCTTCTGAGCTGGAAAACCACAAACAAAACCATTTTGGGTTGGGCACAGTTCCGTTCTGCTAGGCTACCCCCATTTGTCAGTAGGTTAAAAACTGCCCAGTCCCCATAAGGCAGTAGTACCTCCTGTGAATAGTTGCTTTAGACAAGCCTCCATTGTTCCGAAAGCTGGATTTCTCACTGAGCAAAAACCATAGCATTGTAAAGATGCCAGTTCACTTTTTTTTTTTTAAAGCTTGGTTGTTTTAAAGCTAGAAAGGAACTCTCACTGTGGAGACAATCATGAAAGAAAACCTCTTTTCACTACCATAGAACAAGTGGATGAAGAGAGTAAGAGCCAAAGTGCAGACTGGGAACCTGGCTCTTCTCCAAAGCAACAGAAAAGCCACAGTTAGAAGAAGTAATTGAACACTTTGGAAATCTCTTTGAAGACCTAATGCAGTGGAACTTTTTTTTTTTTTTTTTTTTTTTTAATGAGTAAAATCTAAATGCATGATTATTCCATGTAAGAAAATATAAGGGGATGTTTTAAGTGCTGAGTGATTAATTTATAAATGTTTAATGTAGCGAGACCAAGCTGTAGTGCCCTACTGTAATGCACATTGAGCAGTAGCAATGCTAGTACTTGGAAGAGACAAATCAAAAACCCAGCAAGGTTTTACCTGTTATTAGTGCTCGTATGCTTTGCTTAGTTTCTGATGATCACATTATCTCTAGTGACTATGCTTGCTTAGTAGGATTTTGTGCATCTGAAACAGAAATTTGGGCACAAGGAAAGTGGTACAGACATAAATATAAAAATTCTTCACTGTTTAATTTTGAGACTGATAACAAGATTAAACGTTTGTATGCATAACTTAAGAAATAATTAATGTTCTTTTGTCTAGCTGAAAAACTATAGAAATAGATTTAACCATATACAGGAAAGATTTTAGCACTCAATTAGTTTTTGAATAGTCTTGTTATATCAAATCTAGGCATGAGAATCATTAAAGAATTTTAATATAAAAATAAATTTGATCTGAAGTCCTCGAGGGCTGAGACATATAGTGTACAATGTTCTGAATATTTATCAGGGTGAAACAGCTTTTGTGTTTTGTGTTAGATTGGATATAAGCTGTTACATAGTTAATAAACACTATTAGGAGCATTTCTTGAGGATTCCAGTAGTTATTGTATATTATTTTTCTTTAGCCTATTTCTCTGTTTAATCTGTGGTGGCCCGATTTATAGTATCCAGAGGAATTATTGAATTAACCACTTCCATATACACTAGTAACAAGCTAGTATTGTTTTACTTTGTCTAGGGATTTCAAAGTGGTGGGGCTTGCTGGACTCCTCAATATACATACATACATACAAACATCCATACATACATACATACCCACGCACACACATATATGAGGCTATTATTATGGGAAAGAATTTAATAGTTACCTAAGCAACTCTCTGTCTCATTCCCGTTATCATCACTTTTGGGGAATCACTAACTGGTGCTGCTTAAGACTCAGTAACTGAAGACTCAATAACTGATGCTCCCTAAGACTCATTTGGATTAGTTTTTTAGAACAGTCTCCCAGTTTTCCATATAATATCTTCCTTTAATGGGAAACAGTTACCTCCTTTTATTTCAAAATAAGACTACAAAGCAGGGAGGCTGAGTTTCTTCTGAGTCATATCCTGTTTCTG
Organism: Mus pahari; assembly: GCF_900095145.1. Classification (NCBI taxonomy): domain Eukaryota; kingdom Metazoa; phylum Chordata; class Mammalia; order Rodentia; family Muridae; genus Mus; species Mus pahari. The sequence continues at coordinate 32,953,385 of NC_034611.1, read as the reverse complement.
AAAACGGTTCTTAAATTGGCATCTCTAAAATATTTCATGTCACAGCAGCATAGTTGTCATGGGCTGATCAAGGTGGATATTTTGAAGATTTTATGTCTTTTTTCCCCCCTGTTCTTGTTGCAGTGTTAAAGGACTCTGCCCACAGCTTTATGCATGCTAAGGAAGGTTGTACCATTATGTTGTCAACTAGCTCAGGGTGAATGCTTCAAACAGTGTTTCTGTATATGTTTTGTAATCTCCTCTGTATAATCATATGATAAGTATAAATGTAATATCTAAAGGATACAAAGGAGCACAATGTATCTATTATGTGTGTAGAGAAAAAAAATCTAATTTCTTTAGTAGTGGATCTCATTTCATAAAAGCAGTACTTGACAAAACTTCATCTTGTCATTAATTATCTGCATACAACACAAGAGCCTTATCTGAATAAAAACTCTTTGTGTTTATTGTCAAATTTAATAATACACACTCACATCTGGAGGGCTTTCCGCACAGATACAAATGTGTGTGTGTGTGTGTGTGTGTGCGCACATGTGTTATATACATGAGAATCCATGTGTAATGCAGAGGCCAGAGGGCAATGTTGAGTACAATCTTTAATTACTCTTCACCTTACGTTTTGATAGAGAGTCTCTCACTGAACCTAGAGCTTACAGATCTGGTTGGCAAGCCAGCCATCTTTGGTTATCTGCCTATCTCTGCATCTCAAAATGCTGGGATTAAAGGCCAATGCTGTGGCTGCAGCTGGCTTTTTATATGTCGATACCTGTGATAGAAGTCAGGTCCTCATACTTACATGGTGCATGTCAAGCACTTTACAGTGTAACTTTCCTTGCCCAAGTATTAAGCTCCTTAATACAGTAAATGAATATCCCCAAATATAAGCATGATTCCCTCCCCAAAACCATTTCACCTTTCAACAAACATTTAATAACAACATATAAAATTAATTTAATTTCATTATACAACTTATGACATATAGAAACATTAGAGAATATTTTAAGTTGCTATTGTTTACATTATTAATATATTACTATATATTGAAAAAACTTAAGTAACTTCTTATCTTTCAATTTACAATAAAGACTACTTAAACCCATCACACCTTTAATATTAAAAAAGCTGGAAATTTAGCGCAATTAAATAGTGAAACTCAATTTTAAAAAGTCAATGTCTGACTTCAAACCAGAGAGTTTAAGGAAGTAAATGTATTATCATTGTATTTTGCTTTGCTTTTTTTTGAATAATGTTATAAATAAACACATATATTACTCTGTGACTACATATTAAAATGCATTTCTTACTTGATGGTCATTAACATTGAGAATAATTTCATTAGCTTTCAATATGATCTTCTACAAATAGGAAAGGAGCATATTTTTTACTGTATAATTTTCAAATTTGCCTCCTATTCCATATAAATGATCTATTTTGTAATGGTAACAATGAAACAGATTTTACAATGTACATAACTCTAGTATGTCACCACTTTTCAGAATGAACTTATTATGGATTGGTGTTTAATTCTCCAAAGGAATTATTTCAGCTATGCTTTTCTCTAGAAGGAGTAAATTTTGAAAATCATACTGTGTAACTTTAATTTAGAATTCATTAATTGGGGGGGGGGTAATAGGGAACTTTCGGGATAGCATTTGAAATGTAAATAAAGAAAATAATTAGAAAAAAGAAAAAAATAGAATTCATTAATTATTCCCTAGATAGTTCCAGCATCCCTAGATTTTTTTTCTTATCATCATTTATATTGTTATTCACACTTTTACCGAGAGAGAGAGAGAGAGAGAGAGAGAGAGAGAGAGAGAGAGAGAGAGAGAGAAAAACCCATGAAAATGCTTCTTGATACCTTAAAATTTCCTGGAATTTGCATGTTATAAAGTAGCTGTTGTTGCTATGATGATTTACTTCATGTGTCTCTGACCTGGCCCTTTTAAGGTTTTGATTCCTCTTCTTTCTAACAGAGTCAACTTTTCAACCTTGTTATATTACAGATATAGTAACCTACCCCCATCAGGAGCTAGTTGTTTAATCACACTTAAGCAAAAAACACTCGGCATTCTCTTTTTAGATCAAAGGCGTTCCCTGAGCACAGTTTTTTTTTTTTGTTTGTTTTTTGTTTTTGTTTTTGTTTTTTTTACTGGAGAAAATGGAACACATGCCCATATTGAGTTAAAGAAATAATGAAATTGATCTAGATCATTTTTTGTGGACTCTCTGCATTGAGTAACTAAATGTTTTAACATTAAGACATGCCACCATTATGAAAGTGTCATGATAGTGTTATGATAGTACTCAAGAGGCCATCAAGTGAAATCATGTGTTGAAATGTTTGAATTGAAGTGAATAATATAGCCAGAGAGTGATCTACTTCTTGTTTCTCTGGAGACAGAAATGGGGAGAGTTCTCAAGTCAGAGGAAAGTGAAACAAGTAATCAGGTATAGTCTTGCAAAATTAGAAGACTACATCTCCTGGTGATGGCGCAATGGTAAAGCAAGCAAGGCTTCTTTTCCTGAATGTGTCCATCTTTTAGACGATGGAAATTAGAGTAGTTTCTGGTTTATAAGCCCCAACTGTATAGAATGAAGAAATATGAAAGATTATAAGCTTATATATGTTCTGGTGTATTAGATGTGCATACCTAATAAACTGGATGCCCACTGATGCTTGAAATTGTTTGACAGCAAGAAAACATCATACGGTTCATGAGGACGGTTTTAGCTCAAGGTTTATAGAAAGATGGCTCCAACCAATTTACTTTTGGAAAGATAAGTTTTGCAAGAATCTTGCAAATACCATTGATGCTTTTCACTCAGTGTCCCTCATCAGCTCCATTAAGAGTATGACATAAAAGTGGTGAGCATGCATTGAAGCTGGCAAACCATGTACTGGAAGAACATCTGTACAATAAACCCTAACATAAAATATTATTTTTATTATTTATAGTTATTAGAATAGTCTTCAAATAAAATATCGACTCAGTTGGTTAGACTAGAAAAATTTGATTACATTGTTAGGTTGTAGTATGAATAATCGATTTAAAAATTACAATGAAGCAATCACTGCCAAACTGTACAGATTCATGATGTCTCAGCAGTAATGGCATTGGGCTGGAAAGACTGGCTTGGCTTTATTATCTCAGGGTCACTCACTAGCTAGAAGGTGCTTCTCCATGTTGACTGTGGTGAGGAATCTATTAAGCAAGTCATTGCTTTTGGCAATATCTTCGTATTTGGCCTGTTATCTCATAACTGCACCTGACTGAGGCATAGTCTGTATGCTGGGGAGGGTGTTGTGTTTCTTCAAGAATAATCTTTCCTGAGAACCATACCCAATAAAACATAACTGACATGTGAGTGCATGAGCAGTAAGCACATCAAACCAGAGATGTTTGATTAGACCTGCAAGTCCTTAATGGAATCTGTTGGCCAGAGTTGCCAACTTTAGTTTGGCTTGCAGCACACAAAAATAACTCATGTATAAAACCCAATTGCATTTTGAATCACCTTGATTTCTTCTTTGTGGCATGTTTGTGAGCAAGGTTCTATCCAAACTTTTTCACATTTTCGTCTTTACCTTAATGCGAATGATCATACTTACACACACACACACACACACACACACACACACACACACACA
>NC_034611.1:32925802-32949725 GCF_900095145.1 Mus pahari | reverse complement strand
ACACACACACACACACAAAATTCACTCCTTACAGTAAATAGTCTAAAGCTGAAAATCTAGTAAATCCTATTGTAGAGAAAACTAGCGTGCTGTGATAGCCAAAGCCATGGAAAGATTAGGACTGATAAAGTGCTGCGATCTAGAATAGTATTTCTCAAGGAACTCGCCTAGATCAGCTCTATGAGAATCCCCTGAGCTACAGAATTGCTGACTCCTTAATTTTACACCACATTTGGGGCAAGGTTCGGGAACTGTATTTTGGTTTGCTTTGTGACTAAGCGGAAGAGTTCTTACCTGGCTTTCAAAGAGTTGGTCGGTTTTATACTTCACTGGAAGAACAATTGCCTGGAGTTCAGGTCTGCTCTGTAGGTCAGTGGAAGACCTCGTTGCTGGCTTTCAGAGAGTGCAGTCTATTTTTCACTCACTGGAATAGCAATTGCCTGATGTCCAGGTCTGCTCTGTAGGTCAGTTGAAGAGTACTTGCCTGGTATTCAGAAATCTTGGGATCTTTGTACCACAAATGCTTTATTTTTGTTTCGAGCATAATGACTTAAAAAACAAACAAACAAACAAACAAACAAACAAACAAACTTGCATGAAGTTTGTGCAGCAGGATGACTAATGTTATGTGGCTCCTTTTTGGTTTTGTTTTAGTTTTCTCCTATATAAGTGGCCTAAGGGTTTATTATAAAAATGTTATTGACCTTAGTTTCCTCATCTTCTAAACAAAACAACTAAAATGAATTTTCATAAATAATCTAGGTTTAGTTACTATAGTCCACCATTCCACTGTTCAATATAAATGTTTCATAATGTAGAATCCTTGCAAACAGTAGTCGCTTAGAAGATAGTCTCTCTTCTTCCTTTCCTTGTTTGCGTGTCAATGTCTTCAACAGTCACAGACACAACAGTGCCCAGAAAATACAAACTAGTTGGTTACAAGTTCTTGGCAACTTGCTTAGTTCTTTAAGTCTCTCACCATGTGAATATACCACCTAACAAAATGGAGTGTCCTGTATTTTCATGATAAAGTTATTGTTGTGCCTTCTTGAATTGTATTATATAAAATTTCTCATGGAATTATCTGAATGGCAAAGAAATTTTCATTTAAATATTTTTATCATTTACATACTTCATATACATATTCATACACAAAAACTCCATGGAAATATTATGGGTATCATTTTTTTCTTCTCTTTATTAGATATTCAGTAATCAAATATACAGTGAGTCTTGATTTGTTTCAGCTAACTATACTACCTTCTCCAAGATCCTTCTCCCTTGCCCATCTCACCCATTTTTAATTCTTTCCATTTTAAAAGTCCATTAATAATACTTTACTCTGCCGTTATTCTCTTGGATGTATACAATTATACTGAAACACAATCAACTAGTGGAAAACTACTCTGGAAAAAAAAATTGGCCATCCTCTTTCCACCACCTATGATCTCCTTAGCTAGGGGTGGAACTTTGTGCTCACACCCCATTCTGTATGTTGGGATTGTATGTGGCTGAACTTTCATAGGTTTTGTGCAGGCTGTAGTTACTACTGAGTTCAAATGTACAACTGCTCTGCTGTGTCCAGAAAACACTGTTTTTTTAAAGTTACCAAGCACTCATTCATAGCTCTTATATTCTTTCTGCCTTTCTTCTACAGAGTTCTTAGAGCTTTGAGGGGAGGGCATGAAATGTGTTCTTCTCTGTGGTACATATCACCGTTAATTGCCACATGTAAGTGGTTAAACAAAAAAAAAGTTAAAGTAGGAAGAAAAACAAAAGTCCTTCTGATGAGGGTTGAGAGAGGCACTAATCTGTGGGCATGGCAATAATTAATTCATTAGGGATAGATTTGATAATATGCTCACTTAACAGAGATGTAGTCTTTCCTCCAGAATCTATGACCTGTCTTCCCATCTGATGCCTGATATTAAGGCACGTAGTATGAGATGGGTCTTATATCAAATCAGAAAGTTATTGGTTACTTCTATGACAATGCCACGATTTTACTAGTGGGCATATGTTGAGAGGCAGGTTATTATTTTATCCTTATGATGATTACTTATCCAATTTAGTAGCTTGCATACCACACCAGACTCGTCTTTTTTTTTTCATTTTTTTTTACTTAAAAAATTATTCACCCAAAATTTGAATAATTGGGAACAATAGAAAAGCAATATAAAGTATAAACAAAGAGAAGCAGTGTTGTACAGCACAATGACAGTTAGCTGATAGGGATAATTTGAGGTTCTATACCCACAATGACTTTATGTTCACATTTTATGAGTCAGATATGTAGTGTCTTTAGCACTGGGGTCTTGCTGACAGTTCTAGAGCATAATCAAGAGCATTGGCAATAATCTGTGATTTTAGGAGCTGTATTGCTTTATTGTCCAACAACTCCAAAAGAGGTAACTTATTTCTTGCACTGGAATTTGTATTTGTTAGTCTATGATGATTAGTAGAGGCATAGTTACAATGTTATAGGTAAATCTATTTAAAATGTTTGTATATAGGCTTGAGTATATAAAGTAGGAAGCGTCTGAGGTGGTGAATTTCCATTTAGAAAGCTTCATATGAGTTTTCTAAAAGGTCTTTATTGTTAGTTATCCATCCTTATATTTTCTTAAAATATTTTCCCAGAAAATTTGGCATTTTTTTGTCATCGATTTCAAAATTTATAGGAGAGTCAAGAAGAAGACTCAGCAATTATGAGTTGTGAGATAAAAGAATGGAATTGCTTGTCACAAGATAATGCCAGGTGACTGTGAGATAAATGTCAAGTCAAAGTCATTGCACAGCCTGGCAATTTATCAAAAATAAACATTGAAGGAAAGCAGAAAGCATTTATCAAGCACCTGTTCAAAGTTTTATTTCTCCAGCCTAGATAGGCTTTGATTTAGATGCTGTCACGGTACCGACCAGGTGTGTGTGTAGCTAAATGACTAGGTCACTGCTACATTAGTTAGGGTTTTATAACCTTGACCTTTGAGTGATCATTAAGGTTAGCACAATAAAAAAAAAAATCTTTAAAAAGTTAAAGTGATGATTTAATTTAGGTTTTTTTCTAATCAATTTTTATGCATTCACCAATTAATGAGAAAAGAAGGCATGACTTTTAAAGAGATCGAGGAGGTCGAAATGGAAGGGATTGGAGGGAAGAAAGGGAAAAGATAAGATTATAATCTTAAAAAATAAAACATTTACTCAGAAGAGCTAATATGCAATTGTATATTTAGTAGAGAAATATTGTAGACATTGATCGATTCTGGAACCTAGGAACACTACACTTGTATTAGTACAAGGTTATTAGTCTAATTAAGTCTACTGATTGCTCTGTAAAATTTATACCTAGAAAGTGTCATCTATTGAAATAAATATGTGATATTTTTATTAGATACTGGCAGTCTTTTACCTTTCAAGCTAATTCTAAAAGATACATTTCATATAATTAAAAACATTTTGTTTTCTTAATTTACCATGTTTTCCCTTGTTTCATCTATGATGAAGGGACTCAGAGTCCAGTGACTTTCTTCCAAGCACAGTAGGCTCATAATTAAAGCTAAAACAGTAAACTTATAAAGCAACTGAATTTTTAAAGCTCATATAAACAGCAGTGAGTGTTCATATCCTGATATGTGAATGTGTGTACCTTATTGTCATAACTATGTTTTTGTAGCATAACTGAAAGAATTATATAGCAAAACTTTTCTTCAGTCTTTCCCACACAATTGCAAGTAACTGTAGCATGCCCAGAACCTGAATCTTACATTACTCTTTTCCTTATGAGATTGACTGACAGCAATAAAAAATATGTTTCCAAAAATATGATTGCCTTAAAGCTTTGCATTCTTTCCTTTATTTTTTCTTCATTTGTTTGTTTGTTTGTTTGTTTTTTCATAAGAAATCCTCATGAAAGAACTGCTGGAGGTACTTGTGTTCTTATGATAAAATACAAAGGCTATAACTATATATTTGTACAAAGATATGCAGATTTCTGGATAAACCACCTCATAGTCATGGGACTTTGAATATATAGCCATCTCAAATACATATATATCTATGTACATATATGTATATATACACACATGTACATGTATGCATACTTGTGTACACATATGTGCGGACATTTAGGTAAAAATAAAAGTTTGATATGGTTAGAACCATATTTAACAGAATTATAACATTTGAAATGCTATGCTAATTTAGACTATAAAAGTCCCTGTGTGTTATACTGAGAAGTTTGAATTTTATATGGGATGAGGATTTACAGATATATTTTTTAAAAAAGGAATGATAAATTTTAAAAAACATTCCAAAAAAAAAAAAAAAAAAAGGAGTGATAGAAATCTGACCTGGTTATACTAGAAATAGCAAAGAAATAAACTATTAGAAACAATTTTTTCCTATACTTAGAAACTTGAAATTTCTAGGAAAATTAAAGGGTAATAGATGTGATAAAATATCAGTGACTATTTGAGAGATTGACACCTTGGTGAATCATTTAAGGATGGAAGAGGAAGGATTGGCTCAAGGAGGACTCACATTGTATTTAGCCCGGGAACATAGAAAGGTGAATAGACTTTGTGGTGAGATTAAACAGTTAGTTTAACCACTGTATTTTGTGAGAACATCCTTAGCCAGTTTCCTTTTTAAAGTTTCCTTTCTTATAGAATGGGCGTGACATTTACTATTACTTCATGGAGTAGATGCAACATGAATGACTTTGTAAATACTTTGTAAGTCTTCTTAAAATGAAGCTTTAAATTTACTTTGTGACTACATGTTCATAGTTCTATTATACTATTGTTATCATGTAGCATCATTATTAGAGTGACAGTACAAAGGAGATGGTTTATAAAGAATATTTCATGAAAATCACCTTTTAATAAATTCTCACATACATTCCATCCCTAGCATAGTTTCCTGTCCACTCTGCTCAGTCCCTCCTGCCATATATTTTCTCCACCAGATCCTGTACTTCATTTCCTTCCAAAAAACAGAGCAGGGCTAATCGACTGAACATGGCATAAAAATTAAAAACAAGACTGAACTCAAACCCTCATACCAAGGCTAGATGAGGCTAACCTATCAGAAGAAAAAGGCCCCAAACAGAGGCAGAAATGTAAGACCCTCTCTCCTTAACTCCCACTGTTGGGAGTCCCACCAAAACACCATGCTCCATAACAATAACGTTTGCAGAGGACCTAGCTTAGACCTGTACAGGCTCCATGCTTGATGCTTTTATCTCCACGGGCAACTATGATCCTTACCTAAATGATTTGGTGGGCTGTGTTCTATGTTCCTGTGGGTCCTCAACTCCACTGGCTTCTGCAATCCATCTTCCTCCTTTTCTGTAGGATTCGTCTGGCTCTGCCTTGTGTTTGCTTGTAGGTGACTGTATCTGCTCTCATCAGTTGGTGAGCAACTGAGTTTGGCACCAGTCTGTGAGTATAGCAGAATATCATTAGAAATCATTTAGAATCATTAGAATACATCGGCCAGCCCAGGAACTGGAACTGCTGAACCATCCGATGTTCATCCTGGGGCTGCAGAAGACAAAGGACCAATTAGGGAGTGGAGGAAGAGGCCTGATTTACCTTACTGGGTTGGGCGGGTGGCTGACTCCTCCCACTTGATCTTCCCTGACTCCTCCTACTTGAACTTCCCATCAGGGCAAGGCATTAGTTTCCCTTCCTCCTTCCTTCCCTCCCTCCCTCCCTCCCTCCCTCCCTCCCTCCCTCCCTGCCTTCCTCCCTCTCTCCCTCTCTCCCTCCCTCCCTCCCTTCCTTTCTCTCCTCTGCCCCCTTGCCAGTCATGTTTGGTTCTATTCTGGGTCATTTGGCTCTTGCAAGGGGTTTCCACTGAGCTGTGTTTCTACATAGCCCCTGTAAAGCCTTCTAATTCCTGTCACCTCTCTCAGTAATCTTGTCCTCTGTTCCTCCCAGGCTCCGATTACTGGTCATTCAAGCAGTGTCAGACATGGGCATCGGTGGAATGGGTCTCAAGTTAGACCAGTCATTGGTTAGTTAGCTACTCCTACAATTTCTGTCTCATCATTACCCAAGCACATCTTGCAGACAGGGCATATTTTAGGTTGAAGGTTTTTGACTCGGTCGATGCTGCAGTTGCACCGCTGGGAGTTTCCCATGTTTATAGAAGATGTCCAGTTTAGGCTCCGATTTCCTATCATGAGGAGACTTCACTAAGGTCACCCTCAGATTTCAAGGAGTTTCCACTGTACTATGTTTCTATATAGCCCCTGTAAAGCCCTCCTGTTCCCGTCGTCTCTCACCCATTATGATATTTTTCTAGCTCCATTCATTCACGTGAAAATTTTCATGATGTCATTGTTTTTAAACATCCGAGTAATTCTCCATTGTGTAAATTTTCTGTATTTTCTTTATCCATCTTTTGTTGAGGGGCTTCTAGTTTATTTTCAGTTTCTGTCACTAGAAATAAAGCTGCCATGAACATTAAACGTGTATCCTTTAGTCGGATGAAGCATCCCTTCATTATATACCCAGGAGCTGGGTCTTGAGGGATATCAAGTACCAGTTTTCTGAGGAACTGCCATATTCATTTCCATAGTGGCTGTACTAGGTCGAAATCCCACTTGTAATGGAAGTGTTCTTTTTGTTCCACATTCTTACCAACATGAGCTGTTTTTTATCTTATCCATTCCAGTGGAGGTAAGATGAAAACTCAAAGTAGTTTTGATCTGTAGTTCTCTGATGGCTAAAAATATCGAAAATTTCTTTAAATGTTTCTCAGATATTTGTGTTTACTCTGTTGAGAATTCTGTTTAGACCTATACTCTGTGTTTTTTAAAAAAATATTTGATTTGTTCATTTCTATTTTTTGAGTTCTTTATATATTTTGGGTATTAGCCCTTTGTTGGATGTGGAATGGAGGAAAATGTTTTCCTCTACTGCAGGATGCCACTTAATATTAATGACAGTGTCCTTTGCCCTACGTAAGTGTCTTAATATCATGAGATCCCATTTATTGATGGTTGTTATTAGTGCCTGTGCTACTGGTGTTCAGGAAGTTGTCTCTTGTGCCAATGTGTTCAAGGCTATTCCTACTTTCTCTTCTATTAGGTTCAGAGTATCTGATTTTATGTTGAGGTCTGTGATCCACTTGAACTTGAGTTTTGTGCAGTGTGATAGACATGAATCTATTTGAATTCTTCTACAAGCTGACATCTAGTTTTACCAGAACCATTTACTAAAGATGCTTTCTTTTCTTTTTTTCTTTTTCTTTTTCTTTTTTTCTTTTTTTTCTTTTTTGACTTCTTTACTAAAAATCAGGTGTTCATAATTGTGTGAATTTGCTTCTGGGTCTTCAACTCAGTTCTGTTGATCCACTGGTGTGTTTTCATGCCAAAACTATGTGGTTATAGTTTTGTAGTACAGCTTGAAGTCAGGCATAGTGATACTTCTAGATGTTCTTTTATTGTTCTGGGATTGTTTTAGCTATCCAGTCCTTTAATTTTTCCATATGAATTTGAGTAATGTCCTTTCAAGATATATAAAGAATTGTGTTGTAATTTTAATCGGATTTCATCTACTCTGTTGATTGTTTTGGCGATGGCCATTTTTCTTATGTTATCTATCTTTCTATAAGCATGGGAAAGTTTTCCATCTTCTGATGTCTTCTTCAATTTCTTCATACAAGTCTTTCATGTTTAATTAGAGTTACCTGCAAGGTATAATATTATTTGTGGCCATTGTGGAGGGTGTTGTTCCCCTGATTTCTATCTCAGCCATTTTGTCATTTGTTGTTTTGTTTGTTTTGTTTTGTTTTTAATGTTGTTGGGGGTAGTTATTTGTTCATTTTTAAATTCATCTTGTATCTAGCCACTTCACTAACAGTGTTTATAAGTTGTAGGAGTTCCTTAGTAGAATTTTTGGGTTGCTAATGTATACTGCCATGTCATCAACAGATATACTTTGACATCTTTTACCATTACGAGGCTTTTGATCTCCTTTGTCTTTCTTATTGTTCCAGCTAGAACTTCATTATTATATTGAATAAATATGGAAAGAGTGGATTGCCTTGTCTTGTCTTTGTTTTTAGTAGAGTTGTGTTGACTGTCTCACCATTTAATCTTATGTTGATTATTAGCTTTCTGTAACATGCCTTTATTATATTTAGCTGTGTCCCTTTTATTCCTAATCATCCTAAAACTTCATGGATGTGTCCTGGATTTTGTCAAAGGCTTTTTGAACATATAATGAGATGATCTTTTATTTTTTTTCTTTTTAGTTTGTTCATATGGTTGATTATATTGACTGATTTTCTGATCCTGAGCTATCCTTGCATCTCTGAGATAAAGTCTACTTGGTCATGGTGGATTATATTTTGCATGTTTTCTTGGATTCAGTTTGTGTGTATCTTATTGAGTATTTTTGTATCTGTATCCATGAAGAAAATTGGTCTCTAATTCTCTTTCTCTGTTGAATCATTGGGTGGTTTGGGTATCAGGTTTACTTCGGTCTTATACAATGAATTGGGCATGTTCTTTCTGATTTCATTCATTGAAAGAAATTTTAAGAGGATTGGCCTTATCTCTTTGATAGTCTGGTAGAATTCTGTGCTAAAACTGTCTGACTCTGGGCTTTTTTGACCGGGAGAATTTTATGGCTGTTTCTATTTCATTAGTGGTTAGAAGCCTATTTAAATTGTTTATCTGATCTTGATTTTTTTGCTTGTCTCTTCCTTGATTTCCTTTTAGGGTATTTTCATTTCTCCCTTAAACATCTCTAATATCTTCTCAAGGTTGGTTTTAAGGTCCTTTTCTTGTACTTCAGCTGTGTTGGAATAGTTGAAGCTTGCTGTACTAGAATAGCTGTGGTCTGGTCATATTGCCTTGGCTGGCTTTGAATGTGTTCTTACACTGGACTCTAGAAATCTGGATTTTGGGTAAAATATGTGATGGTTAACATTTGTCAGTATGTCTTTGTTGGATCAGTCTTTCCTTGGTTTCTGTTTCATTTCTAGTCTTCAGGTGAGAGTGAACTGTGATTGAATAGAGGGTTTTCTCTGCTTGAGTTGTGAACTAGACTTCTAATTGTTGGAAAGGCCTCAGGTCAAGCAGGGGATTTTAGCCTGAGTTAAGGGCTGGATTTCTATCAGCTTGCATAGTTTCTGGTCCAGCAGGGTGTTTCCTCTGGCATCCTGGTGGCTGTTTTGTCCTCTGGTGGCCCTGAGTGTATGTTGACAGTCTAAAGGCATTAGTGGGAAGGCTTACCTGGTGAAGCAGGAAAATCATTCTGTTTTAAATATTTCTCTAAATATTATGTGTATAAGTGTTTGCCTACATGTATGTCTGTGTGCCATGTGTGGTGCCCGTGGAAGCCAGGAGAGCATGTTAGATCCTCCAGTCTTGTATTTCCAGGTGGTTGTGCACCACATATGTGTGTTGTGAGCTAAACCTAGGTCCTTTGCAAGAGGAACAAGTACTCTGAACCATTGAATCATCTGTCCATCTCCATGAATCTCTCTTTTAGTTAACGAAATGTTTCAGAGAAACAACCAGATAAATGTAACAAAAAAAGCACGTCATTCAAAGTAAAGTTTTAAGATCTGAGATACTGTTCAGCAGTTAAAATCACCTACTGTTCTTGGAGAAGGCTCAATTTCTTTTCTTTCTCAGGCTACGCACAGAGGTTTATAAACTACCTTTAACTCTACTTCCCTGGACATCAGACATCTTCTTCATCCACTTCTCAGGGCGTCAGTGGTTCGCCAACATATGCATAAAAATAAAATACATTAGTATAGTTCTGGGAAGATATTACGGCTAATATAACAAATTGGAAGTCAGCAATCACATTTTTGAGGTTAGGCAATAATTTGAGCTTAAGGGAAAGATAAGAAAAAAATAGAAATAAAACAATCATCTAGAAAGATGAGCAATAAAGCACCAGATACAAGCCTATGAGGTCTCAACCCTACATAAAGAACCGCGGGCAACAGAGGAATGCTGGAAGGAAGAGAGTGGTCAGGCCCAGGGATCAGCACACCAATTGATTTTCCAGTGCTAAGTCGTCAGCTCACCAACTATACAGACAAGTAACGTTATATAGACTGAATAGGTTAAATTTAGTAATACATATGCCTTTGTATATAAATACTACGCAATAACACTTAGTGTTAAAAGGACACCATGAATTTGAAGGAGAGTCGTGGGGAGGAATGCTTGGGAGACTGTGGAAGGAGGAAAGGGAAGGGAAAAATCATTAAGTATAATGTCAAAAGCAAAGTCCATCACAATATCTGAATTATTCCCTATACCAGGAAATAACACGGAAATCTGGTTATTGACATCAAAATCGTAAAACTTGGTGAGAAAAAAGTGACAAAAATTATGCTATTAAAGATGTTCATTGTCATTCAAAAATACTTGTAATGAATGAAGCAATAATATAATTTGATATTTGGAAATAATTGACAACATAAAAATCCATTTTCCTCATGTTCTTATTTATCTTAATTAGAGGAAGTAGAAAATAATGCTATGGTAATGATTGGAATTAAAATTACATTTCAAGGGTGATAGTGTCAGGATTGCACTCGCAGAGGCTGTGCTTTTTTTAACAATGGAATTTTAATTTTCCTGTACATTGAACTGCTTACCAAGTAAGTTTGCTCTCCAGCCTTTAGCCATACGCTTGTGACAGACAATTCAGATAGTTTTGTCCACTATCTGTTCACTGTAGATGGAAAAAATATCAAAATTAACTGGAGAAAATACTGAAAATTGTTATTTAAATAAATAAGCTATTTGAATACAAGGAAATAAATTCCTGAAGTTTTTCTGAAATAGGTAATATCTGCTCAAGTTATCATCCAAAATTATTATATTTAAAAAACTAATAGACATAATAGCTAAAATGAGTACAGATAAAATTGCTGACTTTTACATTATTTTACATAATTTACTAGGTTTATAGAATGAAAGCATAACATCATGAACGACAAAACTGGAAAATATGCTTATTTTCAATTAATATTGAACGACTTTAGGAAATTACAAAACAATCTTAAAATTTATATAAATTCCCATCTTCTGCTAAGATCATTTTGAGAAAGATAAGTGAAAAAAGTAATTATTAGAGTATATAAAGAAACCAAAAATTAAAACCTAGGAATCAATTTGATATATCACAACAGGTACCGTTTATGAATGGTACATTCAAAAACTATAAGTTTCATTAATGTAGAAACATAAAAGGTCATGAGTGATGTAATATTTAACATTGTTATCTAGTAAAAACATGAGAATATGTGCATGTAATGGTGGCGGATGGAGAGATGCCCCAGTGACAACCAGCATGTGCTTCTCTTGAAAAGGAGCTGAGAGCGATTTTCAGCTCCCACTTGCTTATTCGCAAGTCGCTATAACGCAGCTCCAGGACATTCAGTTCTTTCTTTTAACATCCAAGCATACGAATGATGTATGTGATGCACATGCATACATGTAGGCAAAACACTCATACATACAAAATAAAATAAGTCTAAAAAATGCAATAAGAAATATCCTTGTATCTCTTTGATTAGCCTGCACCCCCAACTGCACCCCAACTTAGTTTACCAAAGCATGGAGTTCCTCAATAGCAACAAAAACTTCACACAATTTTTCAATATCAAAAGTCAACAATATACACAGTTTCTTTACTTAGATCCTTAAAACTTTGGACCTGAAAATAATTTATAATAAAAAAGTAATTCATGCTAAAATAATAAAACTTACTTTTATAAAAGTAAGAAAACCTATTGAGGGTTTTACAGCAATTCATCGAGGTGGTTATGAGAGGCCATTTCTTTTTTTGGAAACCATTGTTCTCTCGGTGGCTACTTTCAATACTAATGTTTGGCATAAAGTACATATCAATCTGTGTCCATATCTCTCCACGCATGGAGTCTGCCAACTGTGTGTGCCGATACCAGTTTTTTGTTGTTGTTTTGCTAGGGTCAAATAGTATTTAAAATCAGAGTGATTTCTTGAAATTACCTAACATAATGAAATTAAGAGTGTGCTGTGAATATAAATTTTGTTGATATTCCTAGTTCACAATTATCTACATGAGTCAAATTTTTAATTTAATTATGATACTTTACAAAAGCTAAACTTATCCCAGAGATGTAGCACTTTTCTACTGTGTGAAACAAGTGGGATCACAATTATTTTTACCTCTTGCTTTACGTAGATATCTTATAGATGTAGATATCTTCTTGGACAATGTGTCTTTAAATCTGGGCATTGGAGATAATCCTGGTTACCAACATAGAAAACAGTCCTTCAGGAGAAATAAAAATTTACTTAATTAACAAATCAGATACTAAAATTGTATAAAAAACAGCAAATACATCAATTCAATAAATTTAGACTACAGATAGTGTATAAACCTACCTGTGTATATATAAATGTACATATATAGTCATTCATATATCTCTATCTCTATCTCTATCTATCTATCTATCTATCTATCTATCTATCTATCTATCTATCTATATATATATATATATCTGTACTTTAGGAACTCCATTAGCAGCAAT
This sequence comes from Mus pahari, assembly GCF_900095145.1. Taxonomy (NCBI): domain Eukaryota; kingdom Metazoa; phylum Chordata; class Mammalia; order Rodentia; family Muridae; genus Mus; species Mus pahari. The sequence continues at coordinate 32,937,161 of NC_034611.1, read as the reverse complement.
AATGTTCTATATCACCCACATCAGAAAAACTAAAACTTCCCAGAAGTCGAAACTACAAAAGTCTTGCTTTCATATTGCAAACCCCAAATGGCATTTTTTAACTTTAATCTTTTATGTTTTTAATTTCACATGTGTGTTACTGTATTTACATCTTTCTGCTTCCTGCTTCTAGGCCTTCCAATACCTTGCTTACTCCCCTTCAAAATAATTTTCTCTTTCTCACATAAGTGAGAGAGTGTATATGTATCTATTAGTATATGAATATGATCTGCTGATCATATATATATGTATATATTTTATATATTTAGTATATATGTTTTAGGAATAACCATTTAGTCTAGGATAAGCAGTTACAATGTTCATCGTTGGGGAAGACTAATTCTCTGACTCCAGAAGTCATTGTCTTCAGGTCTTCATCTCATGATGAGGCCTGGTAAGATTTCCCTCAACTGCCTTGACATGTCCGCTGTTGCCATTTTCACATCTCGTTAGGCAGTCGTGTTGTTCTGTACTCTTGGATGCACCTTTCTTGGTGTATGTAGACAACACTTTTCTGGTCTTTCTACTTTCTTCTCCATGACACCTGCTAAGCCTTAGATGTTGAGGCTTTGTTATATATGTACCAATTAGGGACAGAAATCCCTTGGTCTGTAGTTCTTAGTATTTTGACTAGTTGTGGCTTTATACAAAATTATCTGTCGCCAGATAAGGGGCAAGAGCTACTCTTATCTGCAAATATAAGAGTGTTTAGAGTGCAGTTAGAAATTATAATGGTAGGGAAGAACAGGAACAGGTTCCTTTCTAGATTCCTTGGCCAAACTAGTCAGGGGTAGGTAGTTGGCTATGGTCTCAGTATCAGACATGAATTCAGGCTAATTAAATAGCTGTTGGTTACTGACTAGAATTATCTACCACTGTTGTACCTCTTCAGACCTCTTGCTAGGTCAGTTATTGCTGTGGTTCATAGATATCAAATTTGGGTAGGATTATTTATTAATTGTCTCCATTGACATGATATAGGATGGCACCTTCATATATCTTGATAGCTAGTTTTCTTTTCTTTCTTTTCTTTCTTTTTTTTGTAGCTACAGAATCTTTAGGCAATAAAATTATGGAGACAGCATCATACATGTGAGTAACACTCAACAAAACATCCTGTGAAGCCCATGACTATATGTGTGTGTGTGTGCATGCATATACATACATATATATGTTTTTTTATTTTTATGATTATTATTTTCTTTATTTACATTTCAAATGCTATCCTGAAAGTTCCCTATACCTGCCTGCCCCTGCTCCCCTACCCACCCACTCCCACTACTTGGTCCAGACCTTCCCTTGTGCTGGGTCATATAAAGTTTGCAAGACCAAGGGGCCTCTATTCCCATTGATGGCCGATTAGGCCATCTTCTGCTACATATGCAGCTAGAGACACAAGCTCAGGGGGTACTGGTTAGTTCATATTGTTGTTNCACCTANAGGGTTGCAGCCCCCTTCAGNTCCTTGGGTACTTTCTCTAGCTCCTCCATTGGGGACCCTGTGTTCCATCCAATAGCTGGCTGTGAGCATCCACTTCTGTGTTTGCCAGGCACTGGCATAGCCTCACAAGAGGCTGCAATATCAGGGTCCCTTCAGCAGAATCTTGCTGGCATGAACATTAGTATCTAGGTTTGGTGGCTGATGATAGGATGGATTCCCGAATGGGGTAGTCTCTGGATAGTCCATCCTTTCATCTTAGCTCTAAATTTTGTCTCTGTACCTATATCCTTTCATGAGTATTTTGTCCCTTATTCTAAGGAGGAATGAAGTATCCACACAATGGTCATCCTTCTTGGTTTTCTTCTGTTTTGCATAATGTATCTTCGGTATTCTAAGTTTCTGGGCTAATATCCGCTTATCAGTGAGTGCATATCTAGTGACTTCTTTTGTGATTGGGTTACCTCACTAAGGATGATATCCTCCAGATACATCCATTTGCCCAAGAATTTCATAAAGTCATTGTTTTCAATGATAGCTAGTTTTCTGAGAGAAAGCTTCAGGAAAGATCCAGCTCAGTACCCCCAAATCCTCTGTTTTAATATATTTTATCTTCAACAATAAGAGCTTACTTTCGACTTGGGAGAGTCAAGACAGGGAAATGGCAATAGCCTGTATTGTTTTAGGGTCTTTTGAAATCCTTCATTTAACAACTGAAAGATTTCTCATCTCTCTTACTGGAGTTTTAATTAGTAATATAACCTCTGGTGTTATATTTTCAATAACACACACACACACATGCACACACACACACACACACACACACACACACACACACACACACACACACAACTTCATCACCACTACCACCACCATGGTCCCTTTCTACTCTCCGTATTCTTGCAGTTACGCCAGGATATCAGGATATATACTCACATCTAATGACTTGGAATTAGTAATGACAATTAGAGACAATATTCTTCTTTTGTCTCATAGTCAGTATTAACAAACTCATTCTAATCTTTACCAGTTCCACCATTTACCTGAAAATTTCATGACTTCATTTTTCCTTTTTTATTAAAAAAAAAAGTACAGTAGATTTTTTATTAGATATTTTCTTTATTTACATTTCAAATGTTATCCCCTTTCCTAGTTTCCCCGCCCAAAATCCCTTATCCCCTCCCTCCTCTCCCTGCTCCCCAACCCACCCACTTCCATTCCTCATCCTGGCATTCCCCTATACTGGGGCATAGAACCTTCACAGGACCTAGGGCCTCTCCTCCCGTTGATGACTTACTAGGCAATCCTCTGCTACATATACAGCTAGAGCCACAAGTTCCACCATGTGTTCTATTTGATTGGTGGTTTAGTTCCAAGGAGCTCTGGGGTGGGGGTGGGGGGTTACTGGTTATTTCATATTGTTGTTCCTCCTCTGAGGCTTCAAACCCCTTCAGCTCCTTGGGTACTTTCTCTAACTCCTTCATTGTGGACCACGTGCTCCGTCTAATGGATGGCTATGAGTATCCACTTTTGTATTTGCCGGGCACTGGCAGAGCCGCTCAGGAGACAGCTATATTAGGCTCCTGTCAGCAGGCTCTTGTTGGCATCTGCCATAGTGTCTGGGTTTGGTGGTTGTTTATGAGATGGATCCCCAAGTGGCACAGTCTATTTGGTTACATCTCTGTAACTCCTTCCATGGGTATTTTGTTCCTTCTTCTAAGAAGGATTCTGAGAGACTTCATTTTTTCAACAACTCAATATTATTCCTTTAGTAGATATATCGTATTTTCAGTATTTGTTCACCAGATCCAAGACATTTAGGTGGATTCCATTTCTGTATTGCTATTGTTAATGGAGTAGTAACAAAGATGTCTGAGCCAGTATCTGTGATGTAGACCTTTTGTTATATGCCAAAAAGTGTTGTACTCAGGTCAATGGGAGATTTAGCTTTTTTGGAAATTCTCTGCACTGACTGGTAGAGTAGCAACACAGATTGGAATCCTAACAATAACAGTAAATGAGGCTTTCCCCTTCCTCATATGTGATGTCAACCATTGTGTTCTCAACAATTGTGATTCTGTGAAGATGGAATCTCAGAGTTGTTCTAATTTGCATTTTCCTAATTGCAAAGGATGGTGAATGCCTTTCAAGATATTTCTTAGCCATAATTTTATTTCTTCTTTTGAGAACTCTTATTGAGATTCATAGCCCATTTTAGAATTCTACTATCTTTTTTTTTAATCTTTGTTTTTTTTTTTTTTTTCGAGTCATTATGTATTCTGGATGTTAATTTCCTGTCTAATTTGCAGCTCAAAAGAGTCTTTCTTACTCTGTGGGCTTCCTCTTCACTTAATTGATTGTTTCTCTAGCTGTGCAGAAATGTTTTAACTTTATTCCACTTGTCAAGTGTAGGCTTCATTCCTGGACAAATGGATTACCTAATTTAGAAGTCCTTTTCTACACTGTTCTTGTACAGTGCTGTCTATATTTTCTTCTGGAAGTCTCAATGTTTTAGGCTTCACATTGACATCTTTGATTCATTTGGTTCAAACCTTTGTTCTGTGTGATAAGTATAATTTTGTTTTTCCATGACATGTTCAGAAGAGGTCTCAAAAACTACTCCATTGGACAACTTACAGAAATAATCAATATTTTCTTCAAAGTATCAGAATACAAAGTCAACTTACGAACATCAACAGTTTTTCTGTGCACCACCAATGAGTATGATGAGGAAGCTACCACTCTTATTGATAATAGCCTCACAGCAATGACATATCTTAGAATAAACATATCCAAGGATGTAAAAGACCTCTATATTGAAAACTTTTAAATCTCTGAACAAACTGAAGAGGACACTTAGGAGTGGAAAGACCTCCCATGCTCATGGATTATAGGAATTCATATTGTCAAAATGATAATCCTACCAAGAATTTCCAAATCCATTTCATTTCCAATCAAAATCCCCATAGCCTCCAGAGAAACAGGAAAGGGCCCTTAAATTCATATGGGACTGGATTTCCAAAGCAATGCTGGGGGGAAAATGTTGAAGAAATTACTATTCTCAATTTGAAGATACACTGGAAAGCTTTAATTACCAACATTTCCTTCATGATGTCAAGATTTCAGGAAAACCTATTTGGGTTGAATTCTACTTTGAGACTAATGATCACTGAAAAGATAAAGGAATGTTATTCAGACTTCCTGCTTATATTGATGTCCTAGAAATGGCCAAAAACCTGGAAAAGGCAGGCAACCCAAACTCTTCCAAACATGCCTTTGATATTTTGTATCTGTTAGAAAATGATGGGGCTTCTTTTCTCATAATGAAGAATTTCTTATCTATCTATCTATCTATCTATCTATCTATCTATCTATCTATCTATCTAACATATATTTGATACCATATTTCTCTGTGTACCCCTGGAACATTCTCTGTAGATCAGGATGGCTTCAAACTCACAGATATTTGCCTGCTTCTGCATTCCCAATGCTGGGATTTAAGACATAATCCATCCTTACCAGGCCTGAAGTCTGTTTTTTGACAAATAAAGGTATTGGCTTTCTTTCTTGCAAAAGCAGATTTGACTTATAAAAATATTCAAGCTACATATTATCTTTATTTTATTAATTTTAACCAATGTAATTGTTATACTTGGAAAGAATGAATTGAACAGATAGTATATACACTGTGAAATTTCTGTAATATAAATGTGTAGCTGGAACTAATAATAACTTTAAGGTTTGTTTCAATAACTTAGAGCTCGAAGTGATAGCCTTACTCAGTCCAGAGATCACTAGCTGATTCTTTGTAATCTCAGTTCTACAAAGGGATTTGCCAGCAGGTCAGGGAGGAAGGCTTGCAGAATTCTGATGTGCATCTCATGAGCTAAGACACATAAGAGGATAACATCGCTTCTCTCCTCCTTCATTACAGTAGGTTTACCAAGTATTTATAGCCTCAAAGAGCATGCTGCTAAAGCATCTTTTTTTCTTTCTCTTCAATGCACCACTAAAGAACTGGCTCACCAGCTGTGCTGCTCACAACCTCTCACCCGCCTATGTATTTACGATAAGTAATGTGCAAGTGGTCTGAGGGAGGCTGGGTCTCAAGGCACTCAATTTCTCAGTGGATAACAGCCCATGAAATTCAGAAATAGAACCACAGGGTCTCCACTTTCTTTCTTTAAGCGCTGAAACCAAAAAAAAAAAAAAAAAAAAAAAAAAAAAAAAAAAAAAAAAAAAAAAAAGACTGCTTGCATGTTTGTACGTTGCCAATCCAAATTTGATTTTCTAAAATGGTGTCGAGATTTCAGGAACCATTAGAAGACTTCTTGGTGGATTCCAAGTGAACAAGTTTTCATGAGATTGTTAAGTTATTTTTACAAATGACAAGGACAGCAGATCCACTTGATAGTTTGGTTGGCAAGGGCCAAGTACCTGAGGGATTGCAAGTGGCTGCTGAATTGATCTATTCTACTTTGTGGATATAAATTCCAGTTTTGCCTCATTGAATGAGACAAATATCCACCTATTTTAAGGGTGGATATTTGTTAAAATTTAACAACAAAATCCATTAAGCAATGCACTATGTGGGGAGAGAAGTGAGAAAGAGATGCATTTTCTCCTTCAGAAGATGGAATTATTGAGATGATCACATAGAGTATTGTCTTCTTTTATGATTTATCTATTCACTTATTCATACTTTATGCTCACTGGCATTTTGCTTGCATGAAGTTTTCAGATTCCATGGAACCGGAGCTCCACATAGCTGTGAGCTGCTATGTGGGTGCTGGGAATTGAACCCAGGTCCTCTGGAAAAGCAGCCGATGCTCTTAACCATTGAGCCATACTCTCCAGCTCTGGGTATCGTTTTCATAAATATAAAATCAATTGCTTAAATGTGGGCAAAAAAAAGTTCACAGGAGCATCCAAATCTAGAATGTATCCACCGTGCCACTACTTTGTGCCTCGTGATCCAGTCCCTGCGAGTGTCCCTAACAGCAGTTAGTAAGTTTCCACAGCCTACCACAGGAAACACTCTGCAACCATAATTGTTGAGTTCACTTTACATAGGGAAACAAGTTTGTGTGATTTGGCTTTTCCTTGCTTTCAAGGGACTTCAATACGAAAACCTGAATTAACCTCTGTCATTCTTTATTTTCCAAATTATTTTGTCTTGTTTTATTGACCCCATATTTTCTTTCTTAGATCCTCAGTGTCCAGTGTGTCCATTATATTTCTGAGTACCCATTACTTCTTCTGGAGGACCATCTGCAGAAAGCAGCCGGATCTTTCCTCGCCCTTCCGTTCTGTCTTCCAGTTGCTCTGTTTTACTTATGTTCCTATCTCCAGAACTAACTACTGTTTACTGCACTACCTTTTAGTGCTCAGAGGTCAAACTGTTTGATCCTCAAGAATTACAAAAAGATGCTCAACGTCTTTGAAAAATTATAGCCAGGTGGTGGTGGCGGCCCCACAGCTCTAATCCCAGTACTCGAGAGGCAAAGGCAGAGGGATCTCTATGGTCTAGGCCAGCCTAGAATAGAAAAACAGGTTTCTACACAGAGAAAACCTGTCTCCAAAAATCAAAAACCAAAAACCAAAAATGAAACCAAACCAAAGCAAAATCCAAACCAACACCCCTACCCACCCACAAAAAGAAAAGGAAAGAAAAGAAAAGCTCTTAAGATAAATAATCTATTTAATGCTGTAGTTTTTTTTTTATTTTTGTTTTATTTTCATGCACATAGCCTTTGGTCACTTTCTTGGATTTTTATCACTGCATAGTAAAGGCAAACATTAATAGTCAACAAATTACTTCCCAAACATGTTATTAACTGACAATGTTCTACACCTTACCCATCTCATCCGTCACTGTTGTGATTTGTGTCTGGCTGGACACTAAACAGGTGTTCTGTATTCTGCCACACCAGCTAGGCAGGCGTAAGTTCATTGTGTCTTGCACATTCTCTTTTGTTTATTATGTCTACGACCCCTCTCACACTCATGCTCTTCCCTCTTCCACAGTGAGCCCAGAACATTGAGAGGAAGAGAATGTGACATAAACGTCTCTTCCAGAGCTGACCACCCTGTAGTCGCTATTTTCTTCGTCTTGTCCACCGTAAGCCTCGGCATCAATTGCCAGTCAGTGAAACTGATGCTTCTCTGATGAGTTTTCAGGGATGTACTAATCTGTAGGTTCAACAAGAAGTAGAGTAAGGTTTCTCCTTGAAGCCTCTGACCTCTAGTCGTGGACTCTTAGTCCCAAGACAGTATAAGAAATAGATTGGATTTTATTTAGTGGTGAGTAGCTGTTGGTAATTGATGTCTGCCAGGGGGAATGCTCCAGTGCTTAGCCACATAACAAAACTATATAAGAATTCCTAATGGGACTTGTGGACACAGTGTGGAATGAGTATGGAATGGGGGTGGATCTGGGAGAAACTGGAAGTCTATGAAAATGTGCAGAGTATGGTGTCTAGATTTTCCAAGAATTAATAAAAATATTTTAAAAAAATATTCCTGCCACTGCATATCTATTCTTGAAGAGAAACTCAGTGGAGATTAAATCACAAGGTTGGAGCTGTGGTTTCTTCTCTAAAGAAAAAGTGAGTAACATTCTTACTTTTAAAAATTACAAACTAAAGTTTAATGTCACAAAAATTCTGAAGCTTGAGAGATGTTAGCTCTTCATTTCCTTTTTACAGGGGAAATAAGTTTGAGATGATTTTCCAAAGAATTTTGTGAAAAAGAAATCTTTTCACAAAGATGTTCCCAACTTTCCTGGAAAGACCATCTGGCATGTCTCGAACGTGTGATGTGTTATTTCAAGCTACAGACATTGCTCTCTGGCTGAGAGGAAGGGGTTCAGGGTAAAGAACTCAATTACCAAAGAGTTGTTTCAAATTTCACTTTTCAGTTCTGTTCCAATTTATCCTTTTAAAAAAAATATTTTCTAATTTTTGAAATTATAATATAATTATATCACCTCATCCTTTCTTGCCCTTCTTTCAGATCCTGTCATGTACACTTTGCCTGCACTCTTTTAAATTAATGGCCTCCTTTGCATTAGTTGTTGTACACACACAAGCATGCACACAAGCATCCCACACTCCTGGATATAAAATACAACCTGTTCAGTTGGTATAATGTTATGTGTAGTATTTTTCAGAACCGGCCATTTGACATTGGATCACCAGTTGGTATGCTATGCTGGGGAAGACCATTTCCATTTCTCCTGTTCTGTGTTCTTTTGGTGTCCATAGTTCCTTGTATACATCCGAGGCCCTATAACCTTCCCCTCTTCCATGTTAGCATGTCTACTTGTATTATACTTGTTCAGAACATGTTTTGGCAGCCAGGCTAAATTCCTTGGAATGCCTTCCCACATTTTTAGGACACACAATCTTACAGCAAACTTCCTTTTCCTTTGGCTCATAAATTTTCTTTTCTTTTTTTTTTTTAATTAGATATTTTCTTCATTTACATTTCAAATGCTATCCCCAAAGTCCCGTATACCCCACCACCCCTGCCCTTTTCCCCAACTCCTGTTCAAAAATGATTCCCGAGCCTTGGATGCCAGACTTGTGTTGCAGATTTATCAGGTGTTCTTCTACTTGCTTACAAGTTCAAAACAAAAGTTGTCAAAGCTGTAAGGTGATGACTTACCTTATAGCTGAGTAAATTTTTCAGAATACAAAGTTAATTTTATTGTATATCTGTTTGTGACAAGTTGTTCTAGTATGTAGCTACCAATTAGAGGCTCACAAATACATGACTTAATTGAAACTATCCTGAAATGTATAGAAAGAAACCATCAAACTCATAATTGTATACTCAGTGGACACGGTTTGAACAGTATAGCTAAAAAATTATGTCGAACTCTCACATAGATACCAAGAGTCCTATCCAGTCTGAAAAGTTCTTTTGAAAGACACCCATTATATCCTTCTATTATGCATTGACATTTTCTCTGATGTTTAATATTTATCTCTATATAGATATTTATCCTTGGAAAATATCTGTTTAGCATGTGCCAAATTTTTAGTATATATATATATATGTATGTATATACACTGTGATTGATAAAATATTATGCTGCTCAGTTTTCTGTTTTACTGTATTCTTTCTACACAAGTAGTTAATATATGAATCATTTTCCTCAATTCTTTGTTGAAGAGGACAGTTTAGACTCCACAGAGCACACTTGCTTAGTGTTTTATTTAAATGTAATGTGCACAATATAATGAAAGAAATGGAGTACTTGCAATATGAAAAGTCCCAATGATATTCCATATTGACAGGACCATAATTTGGAAAGCTCAAAGGATGTCTGGTCCTCACAAGAAGAGGAAGCTGCCTACCTTTCCATGGTCTCATAAAGACATCAGTTCCATTGGTGGAGGCCCTAGTTATTGCCCAACGTCTGTGTTTTATAATACTATTATCTTGGAAGTTAGGATTTCAACATTGACTGTGAGGAAACAAATGTAAAAACCATACACATCTGAACACAAGTTTAAAAGAAGTTTTGGAAGAAATAAATAAATAAGCTCGATTTTCCAAACACCAGTCAATAAAGTGAATTTACCAAGGAAACCGCTAATATATTGTAAATTCTACTGTAGCTAATTAGCCTAAGTTCCAATAGGACCCAAAGTGATTCAGAAATAAGAATTTTTTAGCATTACATTCATTAATTCATTGTTTCCAATTCCCTTTGAGCAAACATGAGTGTGTTCATTTATCATTTAATTGACCTCCTAGAGGTGAGGGCTGATTTTTACATCCAGTTTCACAAACTACACTGTGATGTGCACATGGATGTCTTGGCTTGAGTAGGTTTCCTAGAGCAACACAGAGATGTGAATTGTAGAGCAAACACATAACATTTTACTCAAATTGAACTTACCTGAGAATGGTAGGGCCTTAATAATTCTCGTCCTACAACAACGCCAACCTGGATCTATAAAAGTATATAATTGCTGTACACGTACATGTGGCATCTTAAAGCTGTCTTGTTGTTAAAAAAAAAAAAAAAACTTTTCCCCATTTCCCCAATGACACTTTGCGTTTTTAAATGACTAGTTTTGCATCATAATGATGCAAGAGCAACATTCTTTGAACTTCTATGTATGTCTACTTATTAGTTAGCTATACATCTCCACTTTTGATTTGTGATGTGGAACTTTAGTTCATTTCCCTTTGGTAAACATAGGTTGGTCTTCAAGTATATTTAAAGAAAATTCTCTTTCATTTTTAGCTATTCATTAACTTATTTTGTAACTAAAAAAAAACCTATAATTTTGATGTAGCAAATTAACTAGTTTTTCATCTTTTAAGTATAAATGTACATAGCTTGCTAAAGAATTGTTTCCCAGTCTTAAGATAGCAAAACAAATTCTTTCATGTGTTTTCCCTTCATATAATGTAGAATATAATCCTCTTGAATTTTAATGTCATTGCTCGTAGTAAATGCAAACTCAACGTTATCAGTTTTTTCCATATTAAAAGCCCCGTTTGAAGAGAGTCTTGAGACTTGCCTACCAAATATTTTGGCATTTCCTTGGGTAATTTCTTCCTGCTTGCCCTCTCTTTCAGTCCTTACAGGAAAAGAACCAGCTACAATAAGGTCTTAAGAGGCATATGATGACATGAGGACCCAGCTTCAGAGAAACTAGGTCTTGTAGTTTAGGCTAGATGTGTTTGGTTTATATGTGTGCCTCCTGAATAATTGGAAGAGAAACAAGCATTTGAGCTCACAGTGATAAATAATCAAGACAAAAAGGAAGAATGGAAGAGAGGGAGGGAGGGGAGAAGGAAGAAGGAGAGAGAGAGAGAGAGAGAGAGAGAGAGAGAGAGAGAGAGAGAGAGAGAGAGAGAG
>NC_034611.1:32895788-32925512 GCF_900095145.1 Mus pahari | reverse complement strand
TCAAGCTATTGTCATACAACATTTTACTTCTAAATATGTTATGACTCAAATATATATATATATATATATATATATATATATATATATATATATATATTTAGTCAGTTAATTTCTTGGGCAGGTGTTCTAATGAACAGATGAAGTGTACCTCATCAGCTTTCTTTACTGTTCGTGTTGTTCGTTATTGATCTAATTATATATTTCCTCCCAGGATCCCTTTCTCCTGCAGCTCTCTCTTTAATGTATCTGCCACTGCCATTTCTGTGTCTGAGAAAGTCTTTCTTTGGTCCCTACTGGGCAAGATGGTTTCACTAGGAAAAGGATTTGGATTTCAGCACATTAAGTCACCCCACTGTTAGCTGCTTCCTTGCTTCTGGTTAGTCGTATGCCTTTATTTCTTTTTATAAATAACTGTACTCTCCACATACTACATTTTAAATTCCTTGCTTCTGTACATTTATAATCATCACCAGACTTAATAAGTTTTCATCATTGCCTAATAAAATGTTATCCTAGCCCTCATATCTCCTGTTTCTTTACAAACTTCTACTACGCATGTGTCAATTGGCTTGGAGTTTTTCCAAAGCTATATAATGACTAGTTTATTGTTTGCATTTCTGGTTCAGACCAGATAATTACTATTGTCTTATACTCAGTCACACATATTGTCTTTGGCAGTGTCTGGGGCATGGATAACCTCACGAATTTTAGGAAGGGTGATAATTTTATCTCTAGAACTCAATTAGAGGAGTAAAAACTTCCTACATGTTTTGATCTCTTTTATACCCATTCTTTTGACCACTTACTTGACTATTTTGTATTAGATATTATTTTTTTTGTAATTTTTTTCATTTGTTGGATACAGATATTTATGTGTCTGTATAAATGGTGTAGTTTGGTTCAGTTCTAGAGTCAATTCCAGTCTGGGACCTTTCCTTTTGACATGCTTTATTCAAAGGCTACCAATGCCTCCTATGATATTTTGCATATCCTTTCATCATTTGATAAACTGTGGAATTTTTTTTCCATGTTGACTGACTATAATGCTATCCGTTAATGGGTACATTGATCTCTGGAGATGTATTTCTGCTGCTTTTACATGATTCTTTGCTCTGTCATCAATAGTATCTAGTCTATCAATTAATACTTAACAGACTGTAGTATGGTCTTATTGCATGTTTTGAGAAATTTTCTGTGGGTATTTTTCCATCTAGATGATATTTTTCAAGAGTTACATTCAGCATCCCTTGAGTCCCATGATATACATGCTTACTGAGTTTTACTTATTCTTTACTTTGCAGACCAAGCATTATAGAATGTAATGTGATGCTGTTTCCCTGCACAGTAGCTAATAGTACAAATTATTTGAATCCATTTATTTTTATTTGGATTCTAGGTTCATTAAAATGTAAAACAAACATTGGGAACTCTGCCTTCTTATATGTGAGGTCTAGACCCAGCTAAACTTTGCCCACCCTAGAGGTCACAAACCTTAAAATATTAATTGTGGGACAAAGGAGCTTTTACATTTCTTTAATGTTACCTAATGACCGAGAAGTAATTGAAACACATTTCTGTATGGTGCAAAAGCAATAGTCTTGTGAACTACAGCCGAACAGATGAACATTTGAGGAAAGCTAGTTGAGCCTTCCTGTTCTAATCTACTGTCTCCTCAGAAGCAGTGCTGTGCTCTGAAGAATTACTAGGTCGGTATGTTTTAGAAATGGCTGTGCCATGTTCTCATCGAGTTCTAAGAAAACCTTTGTAAAAGAAGCCTTCCCATTGCTTAATTCAGCATTTCCTGAATGACATTTAAACAGACTTTTTTTTTTTTTTTTTTTTTTTTTAAATGTAGCATATTCTTGGAAACTGTTCCAGGCAAGAGGGAGCTATAAATGTGCGTAGTCTTTTTTTTTTTTACTCTCTTACTTTTCTCCCTTCCTTTTTCTATTTTCATTTTATCAGTTTTCCTTTTAATGAAGACTTGAATTTCAGGAAGGCATTTCTAATGGAGCCATATTTTCATTGTTTTAAAAATCTTACTGGGATAGCTTTTTGCTAGAGCACACAAGTACTTTTTATGATATATAGTGAATTTATATTTATGTACCAATTAAAATATCATATCACCTGCGGAGCATTCTGCCTCCAGTCAGCCCCCTACCAATATAAATTTACACGCTTATATATAAATACATGAAAAATAATGTAATACAATAATATCATTGATACCCATCATTGATGAGCACTAACTACCCATCTTAAAGCATCACAAATCCAGGATGGTTTAGCATTTACTAGTCTTACAGAGAACTAAAGTTCAGTTCCCAGAATCTCTCAGGTGACTCACTACCATTTGCAACTCCAACTTCAGGAGGCCTGATACCCTCTTTTGAAATATATAGGCATCATGTGCATCCCATATATATTATTTTAAAAATAATAAATAAATATTTAAAAATCAGTAATATTATTTAATGTGTACCAAAGTCATTATTATTATAACTCTTATTTTCCTCCAAAGTTCATAATACTTTTTTGAACCTCTCAAAAAAAAAAAATCCTTCAGTTGCCAACACATACTGATTGAGTCCTTTTCTCAATATTTCTCTTGTATGGATTCCAATCAGACTTCCTGCACCATTCACCATAGTTTTTGTTTTTGTTGTTGTTGTTCTTGTTGTTGTTGTTGTCTAAGAGCCATTTCTAAACTGGTGATGCCAAGAAAAGGGAAGGACCAGGTCCCAGTTTCCTTGAACTTTCAGCAGCATTTGGGAGAATCAATCCTCCTTTAAACATCTTGCATTCTAAGCCAGTATTTTTTTAACGTTTTTTTTCCTTTTGTTTTTTGGCATGTCACTAGAACCCACTTTTGACCCTTTTTCTAATTTATTCAATGTCTGAATCTCTGTAGCTTGTAAAGTGTAGCCCTTCCTGATTTATTATTATTATTACTATTATTTGGTTATCACATTGATAATTCATACTGATAATGTATTTTAGTACATGGACCCTTGAGGTAACAAGAAGTTTGGGTGGGGCATAGTTATCAACCTCTCCTTATTTCTATCTCAACTTCTTTATTGGGGAAAAAAACACACAACAACCTGGGAATTAGAGCAGTATCTACAATAAAACATTCAGAACATTAAATGAATTAATATTTATAAAAGGGCAAAGGTAAGGTCTGGCACTGTATGTGAGCCAGGGTTTAATCTATACCCCAGTGAATTATAAAATCTACTAACCCAGATTTTCATAATGAAACTGTAGATCAAATATCCAACTACCTATATTTGGACTCTATGTTCCACTTCAGTTTCGATGTGCACTTCAAACTTTTATGCATAACATGTAAAACTTTATCAGTTCAGTGAACTGACTGAACGCAAACCACATCCAAATGCAAAGGCTGAGAGAATCGGAAGCATGTTTGTCTTTTCTTTTAAGGCCAACCAAGTAACAACCAAATATAAAGTTGTTTTGCCTTCACATTATTTTAGTTTACCTCAATCATCTTACTTCATGATCTAAACCATCAAAATACTTCAGCTTATGTGTTGCCTAAGCTTGATGTTCACTCCTGAAACATTTTTTTTTTTATGTAAAAGAAAAATTTAATTAAATATTTCCTCTGCTTAAAAAGTTCCCATGACTTCCTTTCTCCAAAATTCTGAGCTGGAACCATTACGCTGTCCAAAAAGACTGTAACTTAGCACTACTAAGGGGACTATGAAGTAGCAGAGCAACTGTATAAAGCAGTGTGAAAGTTCTTAAAAGCAAACAACACCCAAGGAGCTAGATAAGCTCGATATCCCAGTCCCAGGTTACATTACATAAAGTATGAAAAACATAGTCATAAATATAGAATGACAAGTACTTTGTGCTTTTACTCATATAAAAAAATTAAAGTAAACAAATAAATAATTATATATATGATATAAGTGTTTTGAGTGAATGAGTGTGTGTCTCTCTCTGTGTGTGTGTGTGTGTGTGTGTGTGTGTGTGTGTGTGTGTGTGTGTGTGCTTGTATTTGAGAGTGGTGATTCACAACTTTAACTCCAGCACTTGGGAGGCAGGAGCACACAGATCTCTGTGAGTTAGTGTCCTGATTGCTAAGAAAGCCAGAATTACACAGTAAAACCCTATCTGGAAATAAAAAAAAACAACAATAAATATGTATGTATGTATGCATGTATGTATGTATGTATGTATGAATGTGTGTGTGTGTGGTGTATGCATGCATGTACTATTAGAGAAGAGTGAGCAGACAGAGGAGAGAGAAGGGAAATTAAGAGTGCAGTCAGGAGGCTGTACTTAAAGCATGATATCTACCTGAATGAAAAGGTCACACTGTAAACATTAATCCATGCAATTGATATACATTAGTTAAAATAGATAAATAAAAAAATAAAAATGAAAAATTATGTAAGAGAATCACTTCCAAATAAAGACACAATATATTCCAGAGCAGCCCAGATGTTCTAAGTACATTCTGAGATGAAAGTACTCTATCTGAAAATGAAAGAACTTGAAAGGCACCCAGTTGAATCCCTGTTCCCAGAATGGATGAAACACATTTTTACCTTAAGAAAATGAAGATAAGATTTGAAGTTGGATAACTGAGAAGAATAAATAACTTTAGGTGCCTCTTACTAGACCCTAGGTCTTATTTTCTCAAAGTATTTTTAAATCACAGCTTCAAAGCTCACACATTCTCATCACATTCTCTGGTAGGCAGTGTTTCAGAGAAAATACACTGATGCTTTTACCACACTCACTACATACACTGTTCTTGCTGTAGTTCAAAATTCCATTAATATTTTAGGAGATATTTTCCCTCGTGATATACAGCAGTCTATCATTTGGCTAAAACTATAGATTGTTTTTTGTTTTGTTTGTTTGTTTTTTACCTCAAAGAATATAAAATAAATCTTCCCATTTCTCTATTCCTTAGCAAATTTCAGGTATAACTCTGAATTATTGCTTTCCAAATTCATTGTTAGTTTTGACAAATTGCTCTAGTCTTTCAGAGTCTGAAAATTTTACTAAAGTCATTCCTAGATTTCTCAGCATGCCTTGTATATGATTGAACTGTTTGCTTTTAATTTATAAAGGCAGATTCATTAGTAGGTATCTGTGACTTTAAAGTCTGGCCTGAGTCATTAACCACTTCCCTTTGGTAATCCAAGTATCTCAGGTTAACTACACTACCGAGCTTTCGAATCCATATGCATTTACATGTTCTACAGCTATATCTTACAAGTTATTTTAAAGACCTTACTAAAATCCAGTTGATTCAGATAAAACACAGACTCATGTGTAGAATATTTTCCCTGAGATTGAGTTGCATGCTTCCCCACTGTAGCCCATAGACCTCTCTACAAACTCCTGCCATAGACTTTACTAAAATGTACCATGATAACCACTTGCATCTGCCTCTCCTGTCTTTTATGAATGAGTTTTGGCGTCAGTTATCTGCATTATCAGAAGGCGCACATAGAAGTTACTCCATCAATGCTTATTAAATTAACGAGTAACAAAGATTCTCATCGTTTCGTCTTAAATATAGAGTTCTACATAAAGTTTATAGCTTTCTCTGAAATTATTGTAGGAAGCAAATTGCTAAAATGACTCACAACAGTCTGGGGGAGGAGAGAAGCCAGAGCCTCATTTAAAACGCTATTTTAGTTTCATGAACATATGGGCCCTGTCCGTTTTGTAACTAAAAGAAAATTCCATCCTTACAAACAAAACTGCATGTTATTGTGATCTCTCCTCTGTTTCTACTTTTACAAAACACCTTTGCATTTCTTTATGAAATGTCAGGAACGGTATCTCATTAGCACCCATGAGACAGAACTAAGACTTGAAGTACCTTGTAGTACCTCACTTAAAATCAAATGAAAATGTCAAAGTGCAGTAAAATCATGCTTTTTTTGGAGTATAAATAACTTGAGGTCAATTATGTCTGCGTTTTCAGGGCCGGAAACTTTTTTTTTTTTTTTTTTTTTTAGGCAAAATTCCTACAAGGAAAGACTCATCAATAAATAGTCAGTGTCCCTGCACTTAGATTGAGTAATTAGTTTCAATGGCAGACTAAAAAATTCAATGGAATGAGAACATGGTGACCTTGAATTTTATATAGAATCTTTCCTAATTGAAATGTAAGCTATCTCTTGAGACTGTTATTCATTCTACTACAAGAGGACAATGGAATATCAATAAATCTTCTTGCATTTGTGAATTAGTTTTCATAAGGCTAATGTTGAGTGAAAATGGCTTGAATTTATTTCCAATACAATAGCAAAGGAAAAAAAAATTACTTGTTCTTACTCAGCCATTTGTATTTACAGGGAATACATTCACAAGGAAATTTGCAAGGGCCGTTTATAAAAGTAATGGTCACATTGGGAGTTGAATGTGTTTCTAAATTTTGTTTTAATCATGCAATGTCCTAAGCATTAATTTAAACTATGAAAATGATTACTTCATTTAAATCTCCTATAATCTTAAAAACCTACTTGAGCCAATGGTGAAACATAATATTGAAACTGTAGTAACTAGAGTACAAGCCTAATTATAACAAATCTTTGGACATAATATGAAATTAACTATGGAAGAACAGAGGGTTGGGGGATGAAATTTAATAAGCAATTAAGAGGTAAAAATCTACATTAGAGGGTTAGTATGTAGAATTTCGCAAGCCTTAAAGGAAGTACTAAGTAAGGGCAAAAATGCAAACAAAAGCTCTAAAAAGGTAATTTAAGGATATAATTTGAAATGGTGGACAGACTTGTGTAATTGATTTGTGTTTGGAACGACAAACACATGAAGAAAAGGACATATATAGTTGAAGCTTGAAGACCATCTATGTCTTTCCAAATTCAACTGCTGAGGCTTTAGCCCTGGTAGTGAGGAATTATAAGACTGTCTGAGTTTTGTAAATTGGAACAGGATGTGGGAGAAGGTGTAAAACACTTAAACTACTCAGTGGAAGTGGCAGTGCAAATGGGACAGAAGGGAATCCAGAGACGTATTACATGATTTCCAGTCAGAATTGAGATTTCCCTTTACATGAAAGTGAAGCTGGCTGTGGTAAGCACAATGTGACAGGATCCTATTCTTTCCCCTCCACCAACTCCTCCCTTCCTTTCCCCCAACCAACTTAGGGTCTTTAGGTTCTCTCTTTCTGTCTCTCTGTCTCTGACTCTTTCCCTCTCTCCTCCTCTCTCTCCCCTCCAGCCTCTCTCTGTCTCTCTGTCTCTGGTTCTTTGTCTCTGTCTCTGTCTCTCTCTCTCTTCTCTCCACCTCTCTGTCCCACTCTGTCTCTCCTTCCCTCTCTCAAAAAAAAAAAGAAGGAAAAGAAAACTAATAAACAGCAATAGAAATAAAGCAAAAGTCAAAGTTGCCAACAAACAGAACCCCTGAGAACACACACATGTGTAATCAGATACAGGCTGATCCACTTACATCTAGAAATGGATATGTGTGTCCATACAATCATGTAATAACATGTAATGGCAAAAGAAGACAGAGACTTGAAAGAGCAAAGAGGGGCACGTGGGAGGATTTGGAGGGAGAAATGACAAAGAAGAAATGATACCGTTTTATTAGGCTATCAAATCATTTTTAAATTCAAAAGCAAACACAACAAAATAAAACCTGAAGTCGGTTTTGTGTGAGCCATCTACTCCTAGCTATAGGACTTTCCTTGGCATGTGATTGACAAACTAAGTGTCACTTCTTTGGAAAAACCTGATTTTTTTTTTTTCCCCACAGTAATCAATTGTAAATAGCTTCTTGGTTAGGGGTGGGACTTTTTGTGTGTTTTTGGTCTCAGTAATGGTATGTTGGTTTGAACCTGTTTGGGTCTTTTGGGTGTTGTCACAGTTTCTGTGAGTTTATTTGCATATCAATCCTGAAAAGACACTGTTTCCTTTAGATCATCCACTACTATCTCTTGCTCCTACAAACTTTTTGCACCTCTTCGGTGTACATCCGTGATCCTAGAACACATGAATTTGATAAAATATATCAGTCACAAAAGGTATGAAATGAAAGGAAAATCTACATTTTAACCTCATCTTACTCTGTAGTTCAGGCTAGCCTCAAGCAAAAAGATCTGCCTGCGTCTACCTCCCGAATCCTGGGAATAAAGGCATGCTACACTACCACTCTCAACTTAACTTGAACATCCTTAGTCCTGAAAAATGATAACATGCTCACACACACACACAAACCTTCAAGAATAAATTCTAATGAAAATCTTAGGAAAACAAATATGTACATTGCTTGGATGTTCATTCCTGAGATGGCTATTTTTCTCATTGGAGAGAAAAGAAATATTTCTTCTTCTATAGTCTCCCTTATTACCCAATTAACATCACAAGAACCCAGACAATTTTTTAGCCCACAGTGAACTCAAAATAATTAGGTATGAAGATGTATGTAACTGATAAGCAGAGGTGTTGGCCCATTGACTTCCATGCATGAATGTTTGTATCTATTGTATTAAGACATATATACTTTTACAAGGTGGATGTTTCTATAAAATGTCATGAAATTCCCCTGATTTATGTTCCTTTACATGTATTCAAATACTCTCTAATGCCAGGGATTTATATAGAAGTAAATAGAAGTTCCATTACAGGGATCATTTTTTAATTTGCCTGCATGTAAAGGATGCCATTATCCACTGGAATGGCAAATCAGGACTCATCAAAAACATTGCATGTGAACAAATTAAGTTTGCCTTAATTAAAAACAAAGCTTTATATTCGTCGATCATTAACCAGAACAAGAACTCCGGACCCTTTATTTCTTATTGAAAAACTTAACACATGATTATTTTTTCCTTTTATAAGGACTCTTCTGTCATAAGATGTTTTGTAAAGTGAGAATTTGATATTTAGGTACTTTTCTTCAAAATGTGCAATTTAAAAGGCTGGAAGATGACTGAGTAAGACGAAGATTGTTCTAGAGGATACCAGCCTGGCTCCTAACACCAAGATAATGAGGTTCACAACTGCTACCATCTCCAGTTTCATAGGATCTCCTACCATCTGCATGTACCTGCACACACACACACACACACACACACACACACACACGAATATGCACACTCACGCATGTGCGTGCACACATACACACACACACACACACAAACACACACACACACACACACACACACGAATATGCACACACATGCATGTGCGTGCACACATACACACACACACACATACACACACACACACACACACATACACACACGAATATGCACACACATGCATGTGCGTGCACACATACACACACACACACACACACATGAATGCACATACAAATTTAAAGAAAGAAGTGCTATTTAAATTCACCTTCTCAAAGTTTCCTAGAGGGTTTATAAATCTACTTTATAGATATGCTGATGCTATAATTATCTTTAATTTAGAGTCATTTTAAGATTTCACTTGTCATAATTACATATGGCTCATTGAATTTGAGTTCCAAGCCAATTCATCTTAAGATATAGATAGATACTCTTGGTTCCATGACCCAGAAAAAGAAAATAGCAAAGCGAATAGGTAAGTTGACATTCTCCATCTAGCTGCACTAAACTGTGTGTCTATGCATAACATATGCAATAACATATATGTAATAACATATGCAATGAACATTCATATTGAGACACATTTTGAGACAACTGGTGCTCAGCCAGGCAACCTTTGCTGTCAGTCAGCTTGAAAGGTGAAAGAGGAGTCGCTTGAGAAATATTACAGGCAATGATATATATAATGAGTTCATGTTGAGTCACAAAATTTTACCTATATCAATATCTATATCCTATCTATCTATCTATCTATCAATCTATCTATCTATCTATCTATCTACCTATCTATCTATCTAACATCTGTTTTCTTTATCTACATGAGGGTAGGTGTAGAGGTCTTTCTTAAATATATCCATTCTCCCTATTCACCAGATTCTATGTTCTAGGTAAACAAAATTCCTATCTTGCTTTTTTACATATGCAAGAAGCCAACATGACCGCATTCCATTATTTGACAAATGACTTCCTTACTCAGATCCTTATTAAATCCATGAGAGACCCATTAATTTTCAGGTTTTTCATAATAAATTAGTACAGAACTTAGTGGATTAAAAGGATCTTATTTTCTCACAATTTAAATGGAAGATTTAGCATGGCTCAGCTATCATAGCACCCCACAGGAACAGTCTCCTTTGCCTTTCCTTGACTTCTGAAGGCTGTCACCAACCCTTGAGATGTAGTCTATCACCTATTTCTTTCCTATCTTCATATATTCTCTTTCCATGTCTCTAAATCTCTGTCATTACAAGAACTGTTACTAGGGGTTCGAGGGGACATAACAATCCAGTGTGACCTCTTCAGAACCTTAGCTTAATTAAGGTCGTTCTGGTTTTATATTATTTTGCTGTGTCTGGGGATAGCACCTGGCTCTGGTCATGCTAGGTAAGCATTATCCCGTTGGGCTGCGTCATCTGCTTTATTGACGCATCCTTGGCAAAGGAAACTTGTATAGATTCAAGGTATAGAGCCTGATGTTTTGTAACATAATTACCATAATCAAGCTAATTAACATTGCCATCTTAACTGGATTACATCAGCAAAACCTGTATTCCCAAGAAACCTTAAGGTTTGTTAATGGAGTCTGGGAATGAAGATTTCAACCTGACATTTGTATGAGACATAACTTAAACCACATTAGGGCACTAATTGTGTGTTGACATTTACCAGGAAAATCAGTTACTATAATTTTTATTTACATTTCATTCAAAAAACACTAGTGTTCATTAGGTATCTAAGGATGTTTGTGTGACATAACACATGATCTGTGTACTGCAGGGACCAAGATAGTCTTATATATTACTATTTTAGTCTATTAAGTTATAAACAAGTATGTGTATTTGCACAGTACAATTTGAAATTTTCATCTATGGACAAATTGAAGAAACAAGCTATTCATAAAACTATCCCCTTACCCCTACTATATGCTGTGATATATAATTTCCTCCCTCACCTCCTATCTCTGGTAATAACTGTCCATTTCTTTTTATTTTATATTATTATTATTATTATTATTATTATTATTATTATTATTATTATTATTGGTTTTTTCAAGACAGGGTTTCTCTGTATAGCCCTGGCTGTCCTGGAACTCACTTTGTAGACCAGGCTGGNCTCAAACTCAGAAATCCACCTGCCTCTGCCTCCCGAGTGCTGGGATTAAAGGCGTGCACCACCACGCCCAGCTATAACTGTCCATTTCTATGATAATTTGTTTGTAAATTTACAAATAGAAGGCATCATATAGTATATGTCTCTGCTTAGCTTTTTGCACTCAATATGATGCCTTTGGATTATACATATGGACATGTATATTTGCATATATAAGCAAATATCACATTATTTATAAATCATGTGGTTGCCCTTTTTCACTCTATTGTATTCTTTTTGATTGTCCATTTTGATTTTATCTCCATTTGTCAACCTTCATACATTTTTAAGGTGCTTACATTTCTAAACCATTGTTAATACTGCTGCAGTAATTATTACTGTACAAATATCTATTGCATACAACTTAATTTCTTTGGATGTATACCCAGTGTTGTGGTTGCCAGATAGTATACAAAACATTAGACTCTCTGCTATACTTCCATTTATTTCAGTTACGGTTTCACTTTTATCAAAAATATTTGATAATACACGTTGATCCAATCAGATGAAGAATGCCTTTACACTACATTTTAGCTTTCTCTTGTTGTTGGCGACTCACATATTTATATTTTATGTATATCGACTGGGCCATACTTGAAAGAGATAAACACACATATACATATGCACATGCATATTCACATACATCGACAGTATTGCATGAACATTGGTAATAGAAAATGATATACTACTAGTGCTTAGAGTCAAATTTGATTTTTTTCCCGAACATTCCTTACATATGAATTACAAGAGTAAAGTAGTCTTTTGAAGGTTTAGACCAGGAAATAAAAGTTCCTCTATGCTTGATCAATAGTCAATATCCATTAACAGCATGTTCCTCTATGCTTGACCAATAGTCAGTATCCATTAACAGCTGTGGCACACTGAGCCTTGGAAAAATTAAGGAAGGTCAGAATTAACTGTATCTTAGGGAATTAAAACCTTGTATTCCAAGTTTTAAAATGTTTTAAAATTATATAATAATAATAATAATAATAATAATAGCTTTTCTCATGTTTAGTGGTTAGAATTCAGCTCTTTACTAAACTTATCCTACTTTATAAACAACACTGCACTTTGTAGGTTTTTAGAATCTTTTATATTCTATTATATATTATATATTATATATTATATAATTATATATAATCAACACCTCAACCACCGGAAGTTAATACAGAAATTATAGTTGATATTGGAATGGATTCTTTTTTTTCTTCCAGAATGTTCAAAATTCGAGATGTAGTATTTTATAAGAAACTTTAATTTTTAAAATCTTTCATTAGTGAAAAACAACTTTACAAGAGAAGAAACATATTATTTCAAATCAGGCTTGTTTAGAGCTTACAGAGTATCAAGTTAAAGTTTCAGTTAAGAGTAGTATAGATTTTTTTTAATAAATAACAAAAGCAAACTATATGAGATTTTGAGTTCATTCCTTCATCCTTTGTATTGCATATTGAACTCAAAGCCCTAAAAGCATTATTTATGGTATATTACAAACCTTAAATATTATTTTGAAGTGGATTTCTAGGATTTTGTTCTAAATAAAATGATAAATAATATCATTTCTAATTATTTTTTATGAAATTATGTTTCATGTAATATATAAAAAGAATTTAACTGGCAAAATGAGTCTTTTATTCAACTATTGTTTTAAATAATTGCTTAGACAATCACAGTTGTCAATACTCTGGAACTAATCTAGTCATTTTCATACACGGTCCTAGAAATTTCTTCAAGAAAGACTCTTTGAACACCTGGAATTTTTAGGTATGGGTATTATGAATCATGAGCCCTACCTAATTATCAGATTCTCATTGGACATATTTTACCTATCTGTGGTTTTATAATTTGATAATTCTTCTTCATATTACAAATTTACTAAGTTAGTATTAAAGGCAAAACCCAATAGATGCTAATCTTCCCACAAGGTTTATCTTTAGGTTCTTCCTTGAACTGCTAGAACTTGCTCAGGATTGTCAGTGTTCAGAGAAAATTATCTGAGAAAGGACAAACCCAACTTTGTGTTATAGAAGCTTATTCAAAGAGAGCAGGTGGAATAAGCCATCAGCCCCGGATCCCCCCCCATCCCTCCCGGATTCCCCCCAGGATCCCCCCGGATTCCCCCCCGGACCCCCCTGGATCCCCACCGGATCCCCCCTGGATTCCCCGTGTTCTGCTGCCCTCCCTCAGCCTATTTTTTAACTTCTTCTCCTTCCTTCCTCAAATCATTTCTCCTTTCTCCCTTTTTTTCTTCTCCTTCCCAATTGCTTCTCCATTGCTGCCAAAAGTAGAGAAAGAATAATCCTTCAAAAATAACCACATTTAATCAAAACACAAAATAAACCAAACTTTCTCTTGCCCTCTCCCTGTACAATATGTTAAAACACTCTAAAACCAGGTGATTTTAAAATGAAGACCTTGAATTCTTAAGTGACATGAAAATGTCAGGGCTCTCCAACAAAATTCGTAATGCCATGCATTGGAAAGCTCTCTTCTGGTTGTTGGTCAGGAGAGCTCCCTGTACCCTCAACCCCCTACCCTACCTCCCCACACCCCATACACAAAAAACTATACCCTATTACTATCTGTTTTGGCTGCTTCCCAGAATTTGAAGATAAACCCCTATTGCTGAAAATATCACACACTTAGGACATAGGACATGGAGGAGTTACTACGAAATTAACCTACAAAACTCCCCCCTGAAGATAAGCTCTCATAGTATGAAGCTGTCAACAAGAAAACCAATAGTTCTACACAGCTATAAATGCTATGAACCACAACAATTAGCAGCTTGCAAAAAAAAAAAAAAAAATCCCCAATAGTGAAATAGTGGCTCTTTTTCCTGGGCACAACCAACAACTGTTTAGTTCTGCTCACTGGAAAGGCACTGATGCTTGATACTGGGAATTTAGCCAACTTCCAGTGGTTCAAAATGTCAGATCCTTAGATAGGAACCTACTACAGTCATTGATGTGAATCAATATAATTTCTACCTGTATTTGAAAGAACTTTACATATACAAATAACTATAGGTATCTCCACTCATCAAAGAAGCTTCTTTTTGCAGCAGTTGGAGAACATCACAGAGATTCGCAACTGATCAAAATGCGGAGTGTAAGTGACTGCGGGAGCCTGATTCCAATTCTCTCTATAACAGAACCCCAAGCTCTTACGGTCAAGGAGCATCACAGAATCAGTGAGAGAAATACCATAAGAGTCAGAGGAGTAGACCGCTTGCTGTAACATAACATAATGTGCTTTAGACTGGGAAGTTGGACCCAGGAAATTCCAACGATATTGTTGCCTAAATATAGGCTGCATAATGAAAACATCACTTGAAATGCCAGTATGCATGGGGGAAATTTTTACAAGGCTACTATCCTTGATAAAGGCAACCAATCTCTCTCTCTCTCTCTCTCTCTCTCTCTCTCTCTCTCTCTCTCCCTCTCTCCCTTCTTCCCCCTCTTTCTCCCTCCCTCCCTCCCTTTCTCTCTGTGTATAATAATAAGTGAGATGAATGAGTCGATAACATGGTGTGGTGGTTAAAGGCATTTGCTACTAGGCCAGACATCATGAGTTTGATCCCAATAACCCACATGATAGGAGAAAACTCCCCTGACCTCCACAGATATAACACGGCACATGTACACCCACCACACAGAGAGAAGAAAGAAAGAAAGAAAGAAAGAAAGAAAGAAAGAAAGAAAGAAAGAAAGAAAGAAAGAAAGAAATTTTTTTCATAATAGACTCAGAAGGTTTGTTTATATATTTGTGCACTGAAATACATGTGTTCAAATAGATACATACATGGAAACATACATAGATACATCGATGATACATGATGAATGTTTTTTTATGTAACAAGAAAAATAAGTTATTTACTTGAGGATGGGGTTGGCGTGTGAGAAGCTGGAGAGAAGGTACCTGGAGAGGCTAGAGAGAGATAAGGGAAAAATGAAAGAAATGAGATTCTGTTTCAATGAAAAGCATATAACAAGAAGTAGACTAGGAGGAGGAAGATGCATGTGGTGGTTTTAGTGAGTTAGCCCCATAGGTTCATAAACTTCAGTGCTTGGTTCTTTGTGGATGGGATTGTTTTGGGAAGAATGAGGAGGTGTGGTCTTGGTGGGGGTGGCATGTCATTGTGTTGGGCTTTTAAGTTTCAAAAGTCTATGCCAAGCTCACTCAGTCTTGACATCTCTGCCTCCAACTTGTGGTTCATATGTGAGTTCTTAGCTCCTGTTCCAGTGCCATCCATGCATTGCCACCTGCTACCATTCTTCCTGCCATGATGATCATGGACTCACCCTCTGAAACTATAATCAATAGTTTCCAAATAAATGCTTTTATAAATAGATTTCTTTGGTCATAATGTCTCTTCATGATAGAAAAATAGCTAAGACAGGTCCTGAATTGGAGATAGAGTTTAGAAAACAAGACAAGTTCGAGATGAAAGAGTACAAATAATGTAATGATGAATACAGTGTGCGAGTCTCAAAAAAGTACATTGAAAACAAAGCAAAGGGCATGGCAATCCATCATTAACAATATTACTGTTCTTGCAGAGGGTCTAAGTTCTTTTTGCCACTATCCACATGGTGTCCTTCTGTAACTTTAATTCAAAGGGCATCCTATACCTATTGGCCTCATTGGGTACCAGCATGTAACATAGTCCACATAAACTCATTATGAATGGATGAATAAATGAAATGAATGAATGAATAGATGAATATAGAAATAAAAGAGCTAATTGTAATTGCTTTTGCTATAGACACAATGAGAAGTAAAGTCAAGAATGTCATAGTAATCTATACCTACCCTGTATTTTCACAGCTGGTTCCAAGAGGTTTATTTTTATTTTTATTTTATTCTTTTGAGGGTGACTCAGTATTGAGACTTTATTCTGAAGTCACTTATTTGCAGATTCCAAGCTTTTCTTTCAGAATGAGTCTCAGGATCAAAGATCAGAAATTTATGAACCATCTAAGGAAAGAGGAAGTGAACTAAGTAAAGAGGAAGTGAACTTCATTCCTTGTGGGTAGCTACTTTAGCTCCGCTTGGCCACCAGCCTGTTGACCTGCTCCTGGTATATAGACATATCTACCTCTCCAGAGACCAGAATTCTAGGCCTAGTCACTGCATTCATAGTAAATACCTCAGAGATAGAGAACCTAAGAAAACAGTGCTTAAATTACACTGATTCAATTCAAAGATACAATGACCAGAAATTAAATTGTTTCTAGATGATAGTAGTGAAATTAAAACTAAAAATACTAAAAATATTCATTAGTGTTGTATAAACCAGAATTTGTTCTACATTGCTACACTGAACTAGATCCTATATTATAAGATAATGGAGTGGTAATAACAGAATTATATGTGAGCCCCTATAGAAAAACTTCAGCTTTGTCTCTTGACTTGCAATGCTAACATATTTATTTTCTAGCTTTAAGACACACACCCATTAACTTCTGACCTGGAGATGTAAGGTCTTATATTTTATTCATGATGTGCTATAGTTTCAGAATAAACTCCTTTCCTTTGAACAAAGTGCCTGCTTTGGAAAGATGTCTG
This sequence comes from Mus pahari, assembly GCF_900095145.1. Lineage (NCBI taxonomy): Eukaryota > Metazoa > Chordata > Mammalia > Rodentia > Muridae > Mus > Mus pahari. The sequence continues at coordinate 32,908,684 of NC_034611.1, read as the reverse complement.
TTCTTGAAATGTGCTTCAAGTCCCAGAGTAGGGAAGCTCACTCTCTTAGAAGTTTATTACTGTGATGAAGACTACAGACCAAAAGCAATCTGGGGAAGAAAGCGTCTATTTCATCTAACAGTTCTAGGTAACAGTCCATCCCTGAAGGACAATAGGGCAGGAGCCTGGGGGAGGGAATTGAAGCAGATCCCATGGAGGAGTGATGGCTTATTTTCTGGTTGCTCTCAGCATTCTTACCTTCCAAGCTCCCACAGTCCCTTCCACCGATCTCTGAGCACTCAACAGCTTCTAAAACCCAAAGTTTCGAAACACATGTACAGTCCACCATAAAGCAATGTGGTCAGCTTTGTTACAGTCAAACCCATTTGTAGTACCAGTTTTTGTTTTAGTTAATGTTTTGACCGCTGTGGTTAAAACCAAAAACCAAAAACAAAACAAAACAAAAAAAAAACAAAAAAAAAAAAAAATCCCTGAATAAACACACCAAAAAAAAAAAAAGCTGTTACTAAAAGAAAGTTGGAGAAGAAAATGTTGTTTACCTTAGATGACAGTTCCACACCAGTTCCTCATGAGGGACTTCAGAAGAGGAATTCCTGAGAAGAACCGAGAGGGGGAACTGATTCAGACACCATGGGACGTTCCACTTTCTTGCTTGACCGCCCTTTTATGGCTTCCTCAGCCTGATTTCTTCCTGTACCCAGGACTGTCACCCCAGTGATCGCACTGCTCACAGTGACCTAGTTCTCCCACACCAATCACCAATCAAGAAATGTACCACAGGCTTGCCCATGAGCAAATCTGGAGAGGACATATTCTCAATTGAGTTTCCCTCTTTCAAAATGATTGCAGCTTTTGCCAGGCTGATATAAAACCAGACAGCACTCTCATAAATTTCCCTTCTAAGGTCTTAAAAGAACAAAGTACCCTAATCATCTCCAAAATATCATGCTAATGTTCATGGTGAGACATTAAACTACATGTGCAAAGTCATACAAATCAACTGGAAATCTTTATTGCAGTAATCTCACCCGTGACTCAATTGAATTTTAGCTCCCAAAGACAAAGATGGTTGGAAACTTAATGACTGCTGCTAATTCTTGTCTCCTACAGCTCAGTAAATAATAATAAGCCACATTCAGGTGTGGCTTAACCTCAACACTATTCCCTTCAGCTCACAGACATATGGAATACATTTACCTTGTTCCTGAGGCTCAAGGTGGATCAACAAGGCAAGTAGACAATAGGGAACGGACAAGAAAATCCTACTGTTGAGAGATACCAATTCCAAGTGATGAAAGTAAACTGGGACTTTAGAAGCTATTAGAATTCAGAAATGCCTCCCATTGTCACCATTGTCATCAAGATACGGACCAAGCGAGATGACCTTTTGTCTATACAGTTCAAAATAGGCTTCAAAATAGAATGCAGAATTAAAATTCATTATTTCTCCCCCTCTTCCTCTTCACCTGTTTTTGTGCTATTAGAGCCAGGAATCTTTTTAAAAAATTAATTAATTAATTTATTTTATTAGATATTTTCTTTATCTTAGTCACATATTTGCTTAATATAAAGGTTAAACCAACATTTTCATATAATGAGGATCGTTTCTGTTGTTTGGTTTACATGTTCATTATATTAGGGCCTAAAGCTTAGAGTAGCACGTGCTCATCATGAGGCAAATCTATAAGTGAAGACTTGACCTCGGGAATCCACTTTCTTGGGATTTCACTTACTTGGGTGTAGCTATACCACTTACCTGTGTGTCTTTGGTGTGGTGGTTTAGGTATGAATTCCTCCGTAGACTTATATTTGAATGCTTACAGAGTGCCATTAGAGCTGTGGCCTTATGGTGTAGGTGTGGCATTGTAGGAGGAGGTGTATCAGCAGGAGTACTTTTTTTTTTTTGGACTTTCAAATGCCTAAACCAAGTCCAGTGGTAATCTCTTTTCCTAATTCCTGTAAATCTAGTTGTAGAACTCAACTAAGTCTTCAACATCACGCCGGCCTGTGCACTGCCATGCTTCCGGCCATGGCTGTAAGGGATTAAACCTCTGAACAATATGCCAGCCCTGTGAAATGTTCTCCTTTATAAGAGTTACCATGGTCCTACTATCTCTTCACAGCAGTAGAAACACTAGTTAAGACACTTGAATAAGCTCCTGAATTTCTGCGAATGTGAGAATAACATTGTCACATAGAACTGTTTATAGGGACTCAGTGAGTGTATAGACCATAGACTGGCTTGTTCTCTTTTTCTCACTCTACTCCTTCCTCCCTGCTTCCCATTCCCTTTCTATCTCCTCACTGAAACACGCATGCACATACAACATTAAACTGCCTGTATATTATAATTATTGTTCAATTACATGCTGCTGTTAGTGTTGTGAGGTTCAAACTCTCAGGCCCTAGTTCATCTTCCCTGCCTCCTTCGTGTCCTCCATTGCACTTCCCATGTATCTGCTCCACTGAAGTCAGAGGATGTTTCAGTCCCAGACTCTTATTATCCTCCCTCTTGTCTGTGAGCATGCTGCACTGTGGGTTGCCATTTAGCATTCACTGGGCACAGTGTATTTTCTATTAAGCCCCTGCCAGGGAAAATGGAGCACCGCTACATTTGTGTCCCCAGATAAACATTTTGTACAAAGTTCTTCATTATTCTTCCTTTTCTTTTTCCTCTAGATATGAACCTTTCAAGGGCAAGAGAATGTGTTACTAAGTCTGGTATTCATAGCACCTAGCCACTCTTGGTTATGTAGAAGGCATTTAGAAGAACAGTATGTTGAATTAATGTGGGCTTGTAGACCCGGTCTAGTAATTGTGAAGCCATAAAATTCTATTTAAAGTGCAGCCACAGGAATTGACTTTGTGACCCCGTTTGGCTGCAAATCTAATGTATTGCTGTAAATGGCATAAAGTAATTGTCATTATTTGTTCAAAAGTCATTGTCCTTTAATCACATCTACTGATTTGAACCAAGGGGCATGTGTCCATTAACAGAATGAAGTTTTGAAAATACCAACAATGGTAATAGCAGCACTATTTAATGTCCTCTAAAGTTTTCTTCTTTCATGTTATGTTTTCATTTCTATTTCTCTGTTCTTTTGATTTGAATATAATGTAGCACTGTGATTAATGGTTTTCCATTTCTTTGATCAACTAATTGAGCAGTAACTGAAAAAATATGTGAAAGTAATACTTTTGCCTTTGGTAATTTTCACTCAAATGTACTATAGTGTCCTGTATAAATATTCATTTATATTACTCAAGTAATCACATCTATACAGAAAAGTAATATGTTTTAAGTCATCAAAATTTGGATCCACGAGATACCATGGAGTATAAAAGTGTTTTGTCATGAACCCAGAGACCTGATTTTGAGCCTCTGAAACTGCACCAATCTCCATACACAGTCTATAGTACACGCACACTCACACTCACACGTGCACGTACACGCTTGCACATACACACACATGTCGGGTGCACCGCCTCGCCAGCAAGAACGACGCCCGACAACAGGATTCTTCTGCAGGAAAGCGTTTATTGTACAGCTTTCTTAACGTGATGGAGAGGACCCCGAAGGAGGAAAAGGTGCTGCTTATATACGCTTAGGGAGCTCATGTCAGTACCTGATTAGCTTCAGCTCTGGTGCTCAATTTGCATGCCCCGAGAGTGGGCTGTGACATAGTTAGTACATGCACACTGGTACCTTTCGGGTGGTAAACAGCCTCGCCTTGCTGACTCATACACAAGAAGTCAGCACCATCTTTTAGGTGTGGCGCAGTTCGGCTACCTTCACACACATACGTGCAGATATACACATCCACAAACAGTAAATCAGTTTAAAAACAAATACATTTACATTAAGGAAATGATAAAATTGATGCTGGAGAGATGGTTCATTATGTAAGAGTACTGACTGGTCCTCCAAAGACTTAGGTTCAATTCCCAGCATCAGTTTGGCCTCTCACAACCCTCTGTAACTCCGATTTCAGGATATCTGGACCCAGTGTACTCCTTTGGCCTCAGTGGGTGACATGCAAACAAGTAGTAAGCAGACAGACGTCCAGACAAAATACCCATACACATAAAAGAAAAAAGACTAAAAGAAAATGAAAAAATTACTCAAATTTAAAATATCTCACAAATCCAAACATGTCCTCTCTCTGATTAGCAATAATTTAACTGCCCAGAGACAACTTTTAAAATGGTCTTTGGGATGGTTTCCAGTTATCTATTGAGATTTGAATGAGTTAATGTTAGTCCCTTACTGAAACGCCTTCTATCACATGGTGTTTTGAGAATCTGAGTTCTTAGAATGAGTTTCAAGCCCATCAAGGTGCAATACTTCTGTAAGCCCTGTTCCCTGTCAAGGCACCAACTACAGATACAGCCATTCTTTTTTCTTGTCCTCTAATATGCATTATTTGTTTCTGACCCGTGGTCTTTGTGTGTGCTTTGCATCTTAGAAGGTCTAACATGTAAGATCTGGATATGACCTTAAATTCGAACATGAGATTTCTTTATTAATATCTCTTATGTCAGGAATTACAAATGACACATTACATGCTTCATGAAAATAAATGCTGATTTGTGGTTTTACCCGAAACATAGTTCAGCAGAAGAAATTCCACCAAGTGTAGCTCTTTCATTGTTCTTTTGGAATTTGAGGCATTAACGATATTGAAAGTTGCTACCTAAGTAGAATAATGTGTAAAACGATTCTCAGGAAGCCGTGTGCAACTGAATCTACAACTAATAAGGCTTTGTGATGCCAGGGCTGCATGGGACCTGTGACATGGGCATTTGAACTGTGCTCCTCAGCACTTCCCAGTGTTTTTGATTAAGTTACTTATTTACTTTGCATATCCTGCTTGCAGCTTCTCCACCTTCCTGTCCTCCCAGGCCTTCCATCCCATCTATCTCTTCTCTCCTTCTCCTAGAGAATGGGAGGCTCCCAGTACCCAGGCAGGGACTAGATCATTTTCAAGGTGAAAGGGAGGCAAGCAAACCTTTCCACAAGTCCTGCTTAGAGCTCATTGACCACAACGCTGGAGCAGACGCTGCAAACGGTGAAGCAGCATAGCAGCATGGCTCCATTCTCTGCTACATTTGATAAAAATGAAACGAAACCAAAACCAAAACAAACAAAAACAAACAAACAAAAACAAACAAACAAAAAACCCATAGGTATGATTTTAATTTTATAAACAGGCAGAACATTTCTTCTTTTTTTGCTGTTTTTTTTTTCATATTTTATTTTAATTTGACCTGGGGAAACTTAATTTATAGAAGCAAAATATGTGTACAACAAGATTATTGAACTTTAAAGATAACTTATTTCCTTGATTTTTAAGATTAATATTTTAGAAACAAAATTATGATACAAAATTAATAACATCTCATTTGGTTCATAGAGTAACATCAGAATGGTTCCCTGTACTCCACATTTATCTTTTTTTCTTTTACTTTAAAAAAAAATTTATTAGACATTTTTTCATTTACATTTCAAATGCTATCCCCAAAGCTCCCTATAAACCGCCCCCCCCCCCGGCCCTGCTCCCCAACTCACCCACTCCAGCTTCCTGGCCCTGGCATTCCCCTGTTCTGGGACATATGATCTTCGTAAGACCAAGGGCCTCTCCTCCCAATGATGGACGTCTAGGACATCCTCTGCTATATGTAACTAGAGACACAGCTCTAGAGGGTACCTGTTAGTTCATATTGTTGTTCTTCCTATAGGATTGTGGACCCCTTTAGCTCCTTGGGTACTTTCTCTAGCTCCTCCATTGGGGGCCCTGTGTTCCATCCAATAGCTGACTATGAGCATCCACTTCTGTGTTTGCCAGGCACTGGCATAGCCTCACAAGACACAGCTATATCAGGGTCCTGTCAGCAAAATCTTTCTGACACATGCAACAGTGTCTGGGTTTGGTGGTTGTATATGGGATGGATCCCCGGGTAGACCAGTCTCTGGATGGTCCTTCCTTCTGTCTCAGCTCTGAACTTTGTCTCTGTAACCCCTTCCATGGGTATTTTGTTCACCATTCTAAGAAGGAGTGAAGTATCCACCCTTTGGTCTTCCTTCTTCTTGAGTTTCGTGTGTACTGCAAATTGTATCTTGGATATTCTTAGTTTTGGGACTAATATCTGCTTATATTTTCATTTTCTTAATATGTTTAAAAATGTGTTTTAATCAAGATTAAAATGTAGCCGGGAGTGGTGGCGCACTCCTTTAATCCCAGCACTCGGGAGGTAGAGGCGGGCAGATTTCTGAGTTCGAGGCCAGCCTGGTCTACAAAGTGAGTTCCAGGACAGCCAGGGCAATACAGAGAAACCCTGTCTCGAAAAACCAAAAAAAAAGATGAAAATGTATACATTAGGAAAGGGAGTACTAAAATTGACAGAAATTTGCATTATTTTTATTGCATGTATACATAACTGAAGACTTTATATAACTCCCTACTAAAATTAGAGAAAATTATTTAAATATATTAATTTCAGTGAAGCAAATTTTAAAGCTTTATGAAACATGGCATTGGAACAAAAGTTCTCTGTGTGTGATATGTATGTATTTATGTGTATATGTGCATAAGTGTGCATGCAAGGCATCTAACAAAGAGCTTTAGGACCTCAATGGATAAGCAGCTTATTGATTCTGTGATCATGTTTTAGGTAGGATGTAAGTCTTTGAGGTGAGATTCAAGGAGGCCTGGTCTTTTCATCATTTAATTTGTATTCTCTAAGATAAAGATGTTTGTTCTGATAAATTGCTCACACACACACACACACCAGTAACCTCAGTGCTGACTGAAGAGTGGGAAGTTGAAGAGGGAGCGTTACATTTGAAGCTTCCTTAGCTACTCTGATAGTCTCTAAATTTTAAAAAGATTGCTTCTTGCTCTCTAGTGTGACGGAATTCTAGGAAATTAACTTCCCATCTTCGAATTAATGGTAATCTTATTCTTAATAAAATGAATAATTCAAGAAATTGTGTTAACTGTTCTCTTTACTTATATGAACCATGCATGTCGGCTTACAAATATCAACTTGAAAATGAAAGACGTTTATGCAGGTCACCTAGCCTTTTGGCTTTAATTTTACTAACCACCTATATAACTGAAACATTTAGACAATTGAGTCAATTTATTTTATTTTATATTTATTCCTCTGGACACAATTTCTTAAACAATTTTTATTAGATATTTTCATTATTTATATTTCAAATACTATCCCAGAAGTCCCCTATACACTCCCCCCACCCTGCTCCCCAACCCATCCACTCCCGTTTCCTGGCCCTGGCATTCCCCTGTACTGGGGCATATAATCTTTGCAAGACCAAGGGCCTTTCCTCCCAATGATGGCCAACTAGGCCATCTTCTGCTACATACGCAGCTAGAGACATGAGCTCTGGGGGTACTGGTTAGTTCATATTGTTGTTCCTCCTATAGGGTTGCAGACCCCTTCAGCTCCTTGGGTACTTTCTCTAGCTCCTCCATTGGGGAACCTGTGTTCCATACAGTAGATGACTGTGAACATCTACTTCTGTTTTTGCCAGGCACTGGCATAACCTCAGAAGAGACAGCTATATCAGGGTCCTGTCAGCAAAATCTTGCTGGCATGTGCAGTAGGGGCACAATTTATAATATAAAATAAAATGCATACTAAAAGCATGTTGTGTATTAAATATATATATATATATATATATATATATATATATATATATATATATATTTGTTTATCAAGATTTAACCACTCTCTTAGAGTTTTACAGAATCCATTCTTTAAACTTTATATAAATACCAATCACTGGTGGTATTTTGTATGTGTTTTGATAGCATTTGCCTAAGAACTAAAATGAAAACTATTTAATAGCATGAGATAATACTGTATGAAAAAGATATTATAAGGTGAGGTACATGTCTGGCCACCTGGTCATTTAATAGTATGTGTAGCACACTCCACACACCTAACTAATCGCCTTTTTATCTATCTTCAACAGCTTTAGAATGTGATAACTCACATATCTGATAGCACCGTGGAGTAGCCCAGCACTCATCTCTGCTTTCCATGCTATGTTCTCTACACTGTGAGTATATATTCACTTCTTCAAAGCCGCTTGCTGGTATGGAAACACATGCAGTTTCCACGTTGTTTGGGAAAATTATGTTAATCAAAGTATAACAAATTTAGATGATCTGACCTGAGGAGATGGTTTACAGTATTAGTCTTAATACTATTTCAACATTACAGCATGGAGTAATTGCTATGGTAAAGTAATAGGCTGGCATTCAATCATACGTGAAATCTTGAAGTTTCTATGGTCCTTAAGTATCTTTGCGTGCCTAGAAAAACGTAAGTATTATATTTAAAAACAGTTGTGTTACATTCTGAAAAGTTCTTGAAATGTCTTTGATAGATGTTATTTGCAATGGACTTTTAAGTTTAAGTCAGTTTCTTTTTTCCTATTTTGTTCTCTATAGCTGTCTATTGAAAATGTATTTAGTAATATTCACTTGGTCAAAATTTGCAATATAGTTTCTATGTGAATAATAGTTTTAAACTGCTATAAACTTTCTAAGATCACAAATGGAACTACTATAAATTAAAAATAATTCATAAGCTGGACTGTGCTGGCACTTGGCTTTAATCCCAGTACTAGGGAGGCAGAGGGAGGTGGATCCCTAAGATCAAGGCCAGAGTCATCTACAGAACAAGTTCTAGGACAGCCAAAGTTCTACAGAGAAACCATATCTTTAAAAAAATAAATAAATTATGTACACATATTACATGACCCAATAATTCCATTCCTATGTATTTACCATATGAAGAGAAAACTAATTTTACTTGAAATATGTGTAAATATTTATAATAACTTAATATTTATTCATCAAAATGTGGAAATGAGAAAAAAGTAGTTTGGTGCAGTAACACATTGCTGTAACTCAAGAGATGAAGGCAAGAGAAAATGTCTGAGGGTAGTGTGGAAGGGTCTAAAGCCAGTTTGAATATAGAGTTCTACTCTGTCACAAAGGAAAAAACAAATAAACAAACAAAAACCCAAATGTTATATTTAACTGTTGTTGAAGAACAAATTGGAGTATTAGTACCATATTATTCAACTATAGAAAGGAGCAATTAGTTTCATCAATATATGAATCTTAGTCTTTTCTTTTCAATAGTGAGGAGTGACTCCAAGGCCTGTGCCTGCTAAGCAAGGACTTTGCCATTTAGCTATACACCTTAGCCCCCAAGTATAAATCTCACAAAACATTTGGCAGTGGAAGAAAGAAGCCCTAAATGTCTAAGTATTGTGTGATACCAAGTATCTAAATTCCTGGTAAAGGCACAACTGAAATAGGAAGAAGTGAAGCCATTGTTGTGTGGGACAAATGCATAGGACAACTGGCTACAAATATATTTCTGATTGCATCAGGAAATATGGGGATGACAAGTCAGTTCTGTAGGGTCTCAATTGCTGAGCAAATTGAATCAAAAATGCACAGAATTTTAAAGTTCAACATTTGTATCTCACAGGTAGTGGGAAACTGACAACTTTTTGTAATTAATTACAGAAGTAAGATATGATTGAGTATAGAAAATAGAAGGTATCATTTTTATATTTTGAAGAGATAGTACTTTGTCAAATCAAATCTGAAGAGAATAAGATTAACTGCATAAGGAGTAACAGATATTTTCTACTTCTATTGTATCTATTTTTCTCTCAATGAAATATAAATAAGCAGCTCTGAAACCATTTTTATCTATATAGAATAACCTATATGAGTAAAGGAACCACTGGTAGAAGGACCGAGGTTTTCATAAGAGAAGCTATTCACAAAAAGAAATGGCCGCTTTGAAATATGCATGTAAGAACAATTAATGAACTAAGAGGCTATCAATTTTTAAAAGAACAAGGAGGAATATACAGAAGTATTTGGGGATAGGAAAGGAAGGGAAGTGTAGCTATGAGTACCTATGGCTATCTGTCATAACACTAGCTGTAGTTGTGGAATGTTCCTGGAAGCCATGACACTGCCTGGTGACAGTTGCTCTCCACGTCTGAGTTTCAGCTGTAAAACTTACCTCAACCCCCAGAAAGTGATAGCTGACTCTTGATCAGGACAAGAAACATGCAAGGCAATTCTGAAACAGTGCAGTGCCAAAATGCATGAAAATAAGAAAAGGAGAAGAAAAGGGGGAAAGATAGGAAAGAATTCACTGGGACAGATCAGAGCAAAAGCCAACCAGTGATACTGAGCTTTCGGTGACTAATGTTCAACTGCAAGCTGCTACACATAAATAATGGGAGGCTACAGTTTGGCTGAGAAAACACAGCCCCCGGAATTCACACTCATATAATTCTGTCTACAATTAAATAAGAATAAAGACAAATATTCTTTGAATAAAATTTTCAATTATTGTATGCTGATACATCATCTATTCTCCTGGTAAGGAAGCTTAATTCTCTTTCTGAGTGTAGTTCAACTTGACAACTCTTTTATAGAGAACAGAATATGGAAGCAAGTGTTAGAGAGCCCAGCAGGCACCTCCTTCATGGTGCTATTGACGTTAACATCTTTAGTGATAAACACTGTTGATAATTTCGACCCTGGTGATGAGGTAAGGACATCACACTTCTGTGATACCCTCTCTCAAGGCTCATATCCTGAGTTTTCTCATAACAACGACAAGTTAGAGAAAACTTCAATTAAAAGGAATAAGGATAAAATGATTCACACAATCAAGTGAATGTACTAGGGCAATGATGGGAATAATTGAATATCACAGCTGAAGATCCCAACAAATAAACAGTATGACTTATTTCAATGACGTATTCTGAGTTGGGGTCTGAAGGAAAGAAATGAATAAGAGAGACACCGCTGACAAAATCTATAAGAAGCCTGTGCCTTAGTTAATGTTCTTGTCTTAATTGAGTTTTGCCAACTGGGCCACACCATGATAATTAAGGGAGAATCCAGAAAGGGGAACAAATAATACTCTATCCATCTTTATCTGCATTGGGGTTTCTATCCCTGTGGTAACACATTATGACCAAGAACAACTAGGAGAAGGTAGGGTTTATTCCGTCTTACAGTTTCATATCACAGGACATCAATGAATAAAGTCAGTACAGGAACTCAAATAGGAAAGGAACCTGGAGGCAGACGCGGATGCAGAGGCCTTTAAGGAGTACTGGCACTGGCTTCCTCAGCCTGACTTCCTCAGCCTGCTTTGTTATAAAACCTAAGAACAGGAGCCCAGAGGTAGGACCACCCACAATAGGCTTCGTCCTCCCATACCAATCACTAACTAAAAACAAACAAACAAACAAACAAAAACAAAAAACAAAAAAACATCTTCACAGACTTGCTAATAGGGTGAGAGCATTTTCCCAATTCAAGTTTCTGCTTCCAAAATGACTAGAACAGAATTAATATGTCAATATAAAGATCTTTAAAAATTCAAAACAAAAGAAAGCACTGAAAAAGGAGTAAAGGCTACAGAATACACATCATCTGAAGATTAGCTAGGTAGATGAATGTATCTGGGTAAAGGAAATAAAGGCAGTGTTAGGTAGAAATGCCAAGTCTAGTGTCAACAGCACAGTGTGGAGATTAGAGTTCATTGTAGTCCATCATGTATATGCAAACGTCATCTTAAGAAGAGGGCTATTAATTATACTGATTGATCCATAGATGTTATATGTTTGCATGGGAATATTACATTGGGCTTGATACATTCATAAAATTATTATGTGCTAATAAATTAATATTTTTAAATGTTTGAGATAGACATATAAGTGACCCTGTTTGATCACTATCCACTAGATAACTGGTTATATGCCATGTTAACTAAGGCATAGCACTAATACCCCATAATTTCATTTAATTAAAATTAAAATGGCAATTCCACTATTAGGAAGGTCATTTCACATGAAATATAAGCTTCCTACCTTTTTTGTAGAAATACTTAGACATTTTCCTGTGCTTACTGTAGTTTCTTTATTATCTTCCATATAGACTTCCTTTTTGGCTTACAATATAGTAATTATTAAAGTTACTCACATGTGTTTAGATTTTAACAAATCGCCTTCCAAGCTATCGAAATGTCAGATTTCATTTCTCTAGAGTCCACTCGGCTCTGTTTTCATTGACAGTATTATCCTCCTGGACAAACAAGCACAACTTGGAAATCATTATGATTGTCTTTCCCTTTCACGACAACATAAACAATAAAGCAGAAGATACATCCTATGGCAAAAAATTTCTATATCTTCAAACGCTATCAGGTGAAAGGGGACATATAGAAATTCAATCTGGTTAGCCTATATTCAAATTTCCATTAATATGTGCCAAATACGAAGGATGCTGTGAAAATCATGTCCTCTAGTCCACCACCTAACTTAGGGCTATCAGTGCTTTTGTTTTTCCTCATTAAACCCCTGTTTTAATAGTAAAACCTATTTCATTTTTTTCGGCACTTTGTTTTCGTTTCATTAAAAGTTTGTCCTAAAGTCTTTTGTACCTTACTTCTCAACTCTGCTGTCTGGTAGATAATACCCACTTAAAATACCCGTCTTCAGTTCCTAAGGACATTACCATGGAGTGCATTTTGTTTTCTGTTAAAATAAAACAAACCAAAAAGAAACCAAGCCAAACACAGCAAAACCCCACCAAGCTTGCTGAAGAAGATAGCAATTTCAGGAGGAATGGGAAATCTGAGAAGGACTTCAAGTGTGGGAGGACTCTGGAGTGCCATGATTGACACCGAGTGCCCTTCATTTATCAAGATTCTTTTTTTTTATTATTTATTTTTTATTTTTTATTTTTTATTTTATTATTTTCTTTATTTACATTTCAAATGCTATCCCGAAAGTTTCCTATACCCCTCCCCCC
>NC_034611.1:32858495-32895563 GCF_900095145.1 Mus pahari | reverse complement strand
CACAAGAGGCAGCAATATCAGGGTCCCTTCAGCAGAATCTTGCTGGCATGAGCATTAGTATCTAGGTTTGGTGGCTGATGATGGGATGGACTCCTGAATGGGGTAGTCTCTGGATAGTCCATCCTTTCATCTTAGCTCTAAATTTTGACTCTGTACCTATATCCTTTCCTGAGTATTTTGTTCCTTATTCTAAGGAGGAATGAAGTTGTTGTAAAGGTTGATAGAGATACAGAGTGGTCCATAGTGTATAAGGGGGAGGAGGGTAGAAGATAGAGTGCACATCACACATTCTTCCCTTATACCAGGTACATCGCAAATAAGTCATAGCCACATATAAAAAGTGAACTTATAGAAGCAATGCTTTAAGAAAAAAGTAGAGTAAAGCCAGTTGCTGTACTGTACCATGTATTATATTATGCTATTTTTTTTTTGCTCGTTAGGAATTCAAATGATATTTTATTATTTTTTATTGGATATTTTCTTTATTTACATTTCAAATGTTACTCCTTTCCTGGTTTGCCCCAGGGAACCTTTATCCCACCCCCACTTCCCCTGCTTCTAAGAGGATGTTCTTCCACCCATCCACCCACTCCTGCCTCCCCCATCCTGGCAATCCCCTACACTGGAACATCGAGCCATTATTATTTTAATAGTCATTGATAAGTACCTCAAAAATCTATGATTTAGAAAATGTGTCAAGGGAAAGAAAGATCTGGTCAACAAAATATTTTTTTAAAATGTGCTTTATTACCATGAAGTTGGTCTTAAATTTCCACAGGGGCTTCTGTTTTCCCTGTAGCTACACTATAAAGAGACCAAAGCACACTTCACCGTCATCAAACCCTCATAGGAAAATCACAGTGAGTGAATAATTACACTGGCAATCATTAGCATAAGTAGTAGAAGAAAACATTCTCTCAACTTTTACTTAAAACCTATACATTTGTCACATGCAATTTCTAGCTACTTATGAAATGAAACATCCCTCCTGCATTTCCGTATCAAGCGTTGTCTTCTGTCTTTATTGGTTTCATTTATTTGTTTTATTTTTATTTGTTAGCTTCATACAATGGATTTCAGTCATATTTACACTTGCTTCCTAATTCCTCCATCTATACTCTCCTACCTTTATATCCTGTTTTAAAACCCATGAAGACCAATTTATACAGCTCAAATATTATTGGATGTGCAGTCTTCCCACTGGAGCATGATTGACTTTCTTACGGACTATACTCTTGGAGAAAACTATCTTTTCTTCTCCCAGAAGGTAACAGGTATCAATAGTCTAGGATTAGGAATGTTTGTCAAACTTCCTTCTGCATGCTGAGTTTTGATCTTGCTTGGTCTTGCACAGGGTATTTATTATTGGTTTTAAGCTGTTACAATCACTGTGAGCTCATATGTTCATATACCCTGCCCTATCCAGAAGATGTTTTCTTGAAATCATCTAACATCTCTGCATCTTGTATTTTTTTCTACCCTGATTTCACAGTGATTGCTGTGTCTTGGCAGGGCAGTATAGTATACATATGTTCCTTTTAGTGCTGAGCATTCTGTCATTTCTTACTTTCTCCGCCTTGGCAAGTTGTGATTCTCTTTGTCAATCACCATATAGTTGCAAACAAACACTTCTCAGGTCAGAGTTCAAAAATGTGTACATCTATAGATAAAAGTAAAAGTCATTAGGATTAGCTTTAATACTATGTCCACTTTATGTCCACAAAATAATAGGAGCAGTTTCTTTCCTAGGCCTTATGTCATATCTAGTCATACCTTTTTGAACCAAAAAATGATGTTTGCTATGGGTTTGTTTTTTGCAGTGTAGTGCAGAACTTAAATCTAAATTGGAAAGTGATGGGTTACTCTTCTGACATTCATGACACTATTTCACTGAGAATGGCTTCCATTATGGTGTCTCACAGGCTTCATAGCTGGGTACCATTGAGAATTGCTTTTGTCCTCTGGTAGGATGCTTAGTACTGTGTAGAACTATCAAAGCTAGCCAGTGGCAATGAAGTTTTCAGATCCATATCTGTTTAATTTAGTCATGTACTTTGACTTAAATATTTTCGGCAATAGGTCTTCCTACCAAGTTCTGTGGGATATCAAAGAGTAATGGCAATAGCCTGGATATTTGGTGAGCTATAGAACATAATGAAGCAATGATTCAAAAAGAAGTGACCCATTCCTGAATCTTAGCTTTGTTTGTGTGTCTCTGGCATCTAATGGTGGAATTTTTGCTTTGTTACAGGAGTAGATAGATAGGTAGGTAGGTAGATAAATAGATAGGTAGATAGATAGATAGATAGATAGATAGATAGATAGATAGATAGATAGATAGATAGATAGATAGATAGATAGATGTGTGTGTGTGTGTGTGTGTGTGTGTGTGTGTGTGTATCTGTATAATACCAATTTAAAAGTCTTCCATGAATTTGTGGGTGAGCAAGGGAGCTCATGAAAGGAGTGGAGGGGAGAAAAGGAACAGGGATATTGTGTAATTATACTACAGTTTCAAAATAATGAACTTTATATTATACATGATAATTTTGTATGCATTTTAAGAATCTTCTAACATAGAAGGTTTTCATATATATATTCAGAAGTTCTTTAGTTACCCTGGAGAGCTATATCTAGACAAAAAAAACAAAACCAACCAAACAAACAAACAAACAAAGGACAAATGCTGGCTGGTTTGATTTTGGGGACAAAGCATCATGTATTTATTAGGGGTGACAATGTAAACTACTGTACTTATTATAAAAATCAGAGAATGTTCCTCAAAATGCTAAGAGTACATTTATCATATGATCAAACTGTATCACTCTTGGTTATTACCCAAAAGACTGAATATCTTACCCTAGAGAAATCTGCTTGTTCCTGTTTTTTTGGTGGTCTACTCACATCAGCCAGGAAATTGGAATAGCTTTGATATTCATCAATTAATGAATGGATATTGAAAATATGGTATATTATGTAGCTGAATATTATTCAGCAACTACAAAATAATAAAAATGTGAAAACTGTAAGGAAGTTGATGTAGGAGGAAATAATCATTCCAAGCATAGTAACCTCCAGCCAGAAAACACAAATGCTCCATGTTTCCTCATCTGTAGGTGTTAATATTGAATTTTTGGATATATGCGTTTTATTTAGAATACACATAAAATCAGGAAATTAGCAAGGAGCCATTAGGAGGTGACTTCAAGAAGGAGAGATAGAACACACTGTTATAATGGATTAAAGGGGAATGATGGAAGGGGAAGGTGTAAACTGTGGTTTGGGCACAGAGTTCAGGATAGAGAAGGGAATATAGGATGGAATAATTAACATCATTTTTCGTAATTTCTTTCTATCGCTTTTTAAAAGTCTTCATTTTCATTGTTATTTATAATGACTGTTTGAAATCACGGTATTTTATACACCAAAGATTACAGGATATTAATCTAAATGTACAACTTTAATGTCATTAACCTACCTACCTCAAAAACAAAACAAAACAAAACAAAACAAAAAAACAAAAAACCTTAACATTGT
The DNA here is from genome assembly GCF_900095145.1 of Mus pahari. Taxonomy (NCBI): domain Eukaryota; kingdom Metazoa; phylum Chordata; class Mammalia; order Rodentia; family Muridae; genus Mus; species Mus pahari. The sequence continues at coordinate 32,892,026 of NC_034611.1, read as the reverse complement.
GTACTTTACCTGACTTAATTTGGAATCCTGCTTTCAAAGGCAAGCATAATGCTGCTGTAGGTTGATAAGACACCATACCAAGCTATACTTGTGCTCAGAGCCTAAACTTATTACACAACCTTAGGTAATAAAGTGAGACCATGTGCCATCTTCAGCAGGAAATGAGAGGTGCCAGGCAGGCAAGAAAAGTTTTAGGAACATGATGGTCGACACCTCACAGTAGCTTCTTTTCTGTGATATGATATCTTTTGCTCTAATTCTTTAGGACCATCTGCTAACCTTACATATGTTGAATGTGCATGTTCAGGGAAAAAGTGAAAAGAAAGTTTAAGAGATAAATTCCATATTCAGTTATACAACGAGAGGGAAAAGAATATTTATGTTACAAAAGCCGGGTTGGAAATTTGGAAATAAATTTTCAGGGTACAGTCAAACACCCTAAATAATGAGTCATAACTTCCCTGCATTTCTCAAAAACATTGTAGGTCATTAGAGTAGTTATAGAATTTGTGCTGTTTGAATAGAATTCTTGAATCAAGAAGTCTCAATGTAAATTCACGTTTCCCTTGTTACAACAAAAACTTTTAGGGAGTTATTAAAACCACAATTGAGATATGTTTCACTCAAAATCCAACCACATCAGAATTTATATAGTTATTTGCCCATGTTTTCTTTCTTTAATTCCACGATTATACTTATATATTAATTAAGAATTCTTAGTTGCCAATATTGTCAACTTTCAATTTTAAGCAAAAAATAAAGCATATTTTTTTACCTATTTATGAATGGGGTAGATATACCAATAATATGCACATGGATTATCAGAGAAAATAGAACTGCTATCCAGGCTCCAGAGAATGAGTTACCTGAAATGATGGCCTTGGGGAGATGAATTCTATAGACTCGCTTTGTAAATACATGGTTCCTGAGCTAGGAATGCCATTGATTGATGAACTCTCGGAAGTGTATTCTTTGGATCAACTGACTTTTTGAAGTTTGTTTTGTTCCTATCTGGTTGACTTGCAAATGTGTGTTCACTGAGGTGTACTGCCATCCATCCTTGACACTCGTGAGAAATCCATTCTGACAGCTTGCAGAACTGTCATTGATTAAGCAATCACTTTTAAAACTACTGCAGGTGACTATTTGCTACCATAACTCCAAAAAAAAAAAAAATTTATTGTCCCCTGGAAACATGAGGACATTCTGTTCTTGGGCTATTACAAATAAACATATGAGGACAAAAGTAAGGGCCAATGAGGAAGAGTACCAAGCAGCAATCCCCACCAGGAAAAGCTGGAAGTAATAGAGATAGGCGCTTGATTAAATCATCTGATGGGAAATACTGTGGCAGGTATCAAACAGTGAAGTGAATGTGGGAAGTTACTCCCCACGGATAACAGTACAGATAAGATAAAAAGGGAAAAACAATGAATATACATAAATCAAGTTGCAGGAAATAACTTATGTCTCCTCCTTCCTGTATTTTTTTTTAAGTAGAATTCTCTTACAACATTGTTGGCTTTTCTTTCTACACTTCCAACCTCTGTTGTTCTATAATATGGTGATTGTGTTCTTCTCTTCTCCTCACTGTATTTTCCAAAACCTGTTCTTCCTTTTCTATTTGAGAAATATTCCAGTGAAATGGGCCAGGGTTAGCTCACATTAAGCGATGTGCCCTGTTCTATACCTCTTGGAAAACTAATTGCTGCACTACCAACAGATGACTCACTTCAATGTCACCCTTGAGAGGAAGCTTGAATTTGAAGATTAGACAAAATAATAAATGATTCCCATATCTCCCATTTACTGGCTGACTTGACATTCACTGCCTAATTCACACTTCACAAGAACCCTGTTTTAAAAGATAACTATGACACAGTGAAATTATATAGAAAATATATAGCACACCCTTCGTACATAGGAGAAACCACAAGAGATAAAGACAAATTTTGTTTGTGCTATTTCTCTTTTTGTGTCACTAGAGGACTTATGAGACTTAGTTCCAAGCATTCATTGTCACTACCTGGCTCTTAGACTTAAGCCAGGTTAATTAATTATTCTCATTTAAAATGATAATGTCCCAAACTGAAAGACAACATTAAAAAAAAAACAAATAACAATTAAGCCACCAAACAATGTCAACCTGCGGGCTAAGCGTGTACTGCAAGTTGTAATTGGGATTATGCTTCTAAAACATATGGCGTAGATGTAACCTTCTCACTAGTTATGTGATCCAAGAATACGCAGCTTGGGAAGGGAAGAGGTAGAATTGAAGTTCCCTTAGCCAGCACCTCCACATCCTGAGCTCTGAGCAGGCAGGTCTCTAATACAGTTTTAATTTCCTGTTCACAGTAAACGATACTTGGCCATTACTGGATCCAGGTTCCCTCAAAACTAAATTTGTTTCCAGAAGCTTCTGTTTACCTTCCTCAGAGTGTTATAGGGTTACATCCTGCTTTCACTCGCTTGAGATTACAGTTTCTTTCTTTCCTATATGAACAATTTACACTTTTGTAGCTATACCGTAAAAGTTCATATTTGCCACAAAAAAAACAAGTGAGAGAGATGCCTCGTGGATACTTGCTGCTCTTCCAGTGGATCTGGGCTCAGTTTCCTGTGTCTACTTGGCAGCTCACAACATGGCTAACATTAATAAGCTAAGTAATGTATTACTCCAAGAGATCCTAATCCCCCAATACAGTAGGCAAAGTGTTGAGTGAAGATTTCAAAATTTACAGTTAAAATTCAATAATGGTCACAAATAGAGCACAGGTACATAAATACAGAGAAAATCATCAACAAAATGTATGAGGATGTCAGAAAAACAAACACAATAAACAACATTTAGAAATCTAATCAGACATAAGCAGAGGAGAAAATGTCATCATATGTCATATTCAGTATGCCAAAAATGCAAAGCAAAAAAATATTAAGATCCAAAAAGGGGCCAGGTGATAGCTCATACCATTAATCCCAGTACCTGGAAGGCAGAGCCAGGCAGATCTCTGCTTTTGAAGTCAGTCTAGTCTTTAGAGTGAGTTCCAGGATAGCCACTAACAAACAGAGAAACCATGTCCAGAAAAATAATTTTTTTAAAGGAAAAAGCCATTTTTCAACAAAGGCAAATGCATTATAGTATTAGATTTATCATTAACAGCCCATAAAACAAAAGAAGACTCTTTCAACATATTTCAAGCCCTAAAAGCATGCCAACCAAAATTACTATTTCTAAGAAAGCTAGAGTATATTTCAAGACAAGCACAAACTAAGGCAGTTCATGATCATCAAAGTAGCTGTATACTTAATGGAGGAGAAAGACATTCCCAATCCCAAGAACAGAAGAAAAAAGGGGGAAGGTTAATGGGAGTATGAAAGGGATAAAGGCGATGTAGAAAAGAGTCCATCATCCCCATCTTAGAAGGCCAGCACCCCCTAAATCTACAGGGTAGTAAGATACTTAATCTTTGCTTTCCACTTAAATCTGAGTCAAATAAGAGACATATCTTTGGATGGTTCTGTAAAAGTGTTTCCTGGAAAGAGTAACTAAAAGGAGTGAAAATCTTTCTCAAGAGTGGGTAACAGCTTTTAGAAATAGTTCAAATAGTAAAAGGTCCAGGGGATGGGGGGATGACATTGCTTTTTGCATATCTGCTTTTCCCCTTTGCTGGTGTGTATTTGTTCTACCCCTTTGAGGTAGCATATCATATATTTTGTATATATATTTACATTTTTATTCATCAGATATCAATATTACAGTTGTGAAGGAGCAATGAGATAGTTTATAGTTGGGGGTCAACTAAGAACCACTGCTCTAGCAAATCCTAATAAACTACCTACCTACCTAACTAACTGACTAATAATTAAAAGAATACATAGCTACTAATCCAATTAACCAAGAAAGTGACAATTATTTGATTATTGGATGTAGATAGATAGGTAGACAGATAGGAAGATATATAATAGATTTGTCTAATATTTACATTTATATTTATAACAGTATCAAAATTACAGTTATTAAGTAGCAGCAAGATATTATATGGTTGGGGTCATGAATTTGAGAGAGAGTAAGGAAGGAACTGGAAGGGGAAACTGATATAATTGTGATTTCTGATCTCAAATATAAAAGAAATATTTTTTAAAAGGAAAGATAGTCTAACTGAATTTAAAAAAAAAATCTAAATTCAACTGTTCTTTGTTTCCAAGAAATAGACCTCATGTGTAAAAATACCTACAGAGAGTCAAAAAATGTAAATCAATTACCAAGTAAATGAATGCCAAAGACTTCTAACTCACATTCTCATATCTGATATAAAAATGGATTAGATATTGATTTGGATCAAGAAGATGTAACAACTGAAAATATATATGAGAGGAATTGGTGAATTCCCAGTTTCATAAATTAAATATTAATGCACACAGAAAGTCAGGTAGGTCCAGATACAATTCTAGTGGTGATTTAATATTCCAAATTCATTTTTAGTTAAAACCTCCAAGGTTATCCAACAAAGAAACGTCAGATGTAAACGATTTCACAGGTTAAAAACCTTTAAAACTTCTCTACAGAATACTAATTGCAACATCAGAGAACGCATACGCTTCCCAGCATCCCCTGGGAAACTTTGTGACCGACATCACAGCTGTAAATCAAGTTTTAAAGAAATGTAAGAGAACTGAAATCATTTCTTAATTTTTCACCTTGCTTTACAAATTCCAAGTAATGTTCACGACAGCTTGTGTGATAATTTATCCATTCTTCAAACAATAGACAAGAAATAAAATGTAAATTATTGTGTAGACGGCATTTTTTCTGAAAAACTCGTCATAAGCTTTATATATCTGTAGGTGAATGAAACAAACGTATATGCCCACTGAACTTAGATGATACAAGTGGAATTAAGTTGCCCAAATCATGTAAAAAAAAGTGAGACGTTTCAAAACAAATAAGATGAAAGACGAATGAAGCAGGTTGTAAAAATGAAAGTTTCATGGTTTTCACCAGCGGCTCTCTTTCCCTGCCCATCATTCATCTTGACTGTCTCAATAACATGACATTTTACCTAAGAATTGCTTTCAAAAATAAACTAGACGATTATCCTAGAGTTTAAACACCCTCAGGAGTTATTGGTTTTAAGACACTAAAGTAATGCAGAATAGATGCTATCGATAAGCCTGGTGAAACCCAGTCACTTCAGCCCGTAAAACAATCGATATCAAACCCATTTCCCCACATTTTTCTTAAGCACTTTATACAATTTTAGTTAAATACATTGAGTGTTTTTAAACACACTGTGAGGACAGAAATAATCATTACCCTACCCTTCTAGCTGGCTCCCTGGCATTATGTGGGTATCGGTAGCCATTTCTGTAAATTGAGTGAAGAAAACCGTCCTCTTCAACGAGTTCACTTGACTATCCCAACAGACCACATGGGAGCATGTGTTAGTGTCGTCCCTAGGCCGGGGATTGTGCAGCATCCTTAGCAAATCTGAGCTGACAGCAATATTTTGCCTATGAGTTACGAAGTCTCTTTTCTTCTCGTACATCACTGTAGCTCCTCCCTTTCATTTCAGTTCTATGCCATTTATATTAACATGTAAAAAATGCAGAGAGAAGGTCCCAGGTGACCCAAACTTCTGCTACCTAACATTTACCTTGTGGAGAACAGGCTTGATTTTTTTTCCTGCTTCTAATCTTCTTTTCCCTCTTGTTCTATATCTGTATTTTAAGTGGCTGTAGCACTCAAGGGAAGATGGACACCCTGCAGGAGTCCTGAGGTCACACTCTTATCCCTTCACAGCCGTATGTTTTATATGTCTGGTGATCGTAATCAATAGTCAGCTATCATGAGGACTCTAGCGTTTGCTTCAGGATTCTCTCTCGGAAAAGATGTGCAGAGAGCGTTTCTCTTCTGCCACTCCTAGGCTCGTGGGCATGCTCAGGAGATGCTTGACCGGTCCGACATTTCCGGATGAGGGAAGTAGGACAGCTTCCACAGGATCACCCACTGATTTCTCAGAGACTGGTTCTCACACACCCACCTAAGAAGTCAAGGTTGACAACGGTATCCTATCGCTTTGAACAAAAAAATAGACAGAAGTCACGTTTCTTTTCTATTATACAGAAGATTCACTCTGTACTCCCAAACACAAGTATGGTCAATTCCCTACAAGCTGGAGAAGAATTGAGGAAGCGAATGTATGTGCTTGCGGGTCTCTGTCTCTATCTCTCTGTCTCTCTGTCTCTCTCCCCCCCCCCGTGTGTGTGTGTGTGTGTGTGTGTGTGTGTGTGTGAGTGTGTGTGTGATATGTGCACCAATCATGTGCAAATGAGCATGTGTGTCGGGGTAGGGCAGGCAGGGCGACTGTAATGTGCTAGATTAATTCTAAAACATATCATTAAATCTGTAGTTATTTTTTACCATTACTATAGTCTTATGAAGAAGAATTATAATCTGCTTCTCATATGAATAATTCTTTAAAGGTAGAGATTTGTGTACATTTTTATCTGAAATCTATGAGCCAAAAAGAGCCATTAAGCAAGGCCACCACCCGGACAGACTTCCTAGAAAAATCCCTGTTACCTGATACAGTTTTCCCACCCTAATATTATACAAATTGATTTCAGAACAAATGTAAAAATCTTTCCTGTTATGGACCAGATATTTTTCAATAAATACCAATACATTCTGTACCACAGTAATGCTTCCCTGATAAAACTCTAGACTAAAATCTTTTATCAAGTGCATCACATTTGAAAGTAGCTGAACATGATGGTATATGGCTGTATATCTAGCAGTCCTGCCATATGGATAGAAGAATCTTTTGATCTAGGCAAACCTGGGTGGCCTTATCAGAAAAGAACAGAATCGGCATGGTCTAGGGATATAGTGACTTGGAATGCTCTTGCTTGGCATGCACCAGGTCCTGGCTTTGTGTCCCAGTAGTGGAAAAAAAAGCAAAAATGTGTACCCCTTAATGAAGCATACTTTTCTTTTTCTTCTCAGCATGATTTCAACCGTAAGTAATTCAAAAAACTCCAAAGAACTTACATCTTAGCTGCTCTTTCCCCAACCAGCCTTACCTCTGCCTCTCTCTTGAATCTGCCTGTCTCTGGTTCTGTTGGTTGGAAAATGTGTAGTGCATCAGAGTCATGAGTCGAACTCTACAGAAGCTTAATTCTACTGTAGAGATTACATAATGCAGGTGTGTCCAGTATTTTTTCATAGCAAGGCTTTGAAGATAGAAGAACATAGGTTGACAGCCTGTCAACACAGGAGCCATTTAAGCCATTGAAACTTTCGTATGATTTAGTGATTTGGACATAATCATTTCTTTTATGATTAAATACTTTATGATATGTCTTCTGGTACTTTAATAGAAGTTATGCTAAAACTTAAAATTCTATTTTAATTTTCATGAGCAATCTTAATAACATTGTAAAGCAGAATTCAATGAGCAAAATTCCATTTTTAGACTACTGTTGTAAAATTAAAGGCAAATATCAAAAGGTCATTTTGTTTGGTTCAGGGTACTTTTCACTGTGAGGTGTGTGTGTGTGTGTGTGTGTGTGTGTGTGTGTGTGTGTGTGTGCACATGTTCATGTACATGCGTGTGTATGTGTGTGTGTGTGTGTGTGTGTGTGTGTGGTCTAGACCATGATTATATGTTCACATACTGAATATTGATGAATGTGGATCACAGTGAAAATAAATTTGCATTGCTATGAAACAACCCACAAGGAGAGAACTAGAAAGAAACACTCCCCATATCTGAATACAAACCGTCTTGCTTCTGTGCTGGTTGATTTAAAGCAGATAAGAGTACAGCGATTCTGCAAACTTAGCAAAACAGAGTAGCATTCCATCACAAATGTCTAAGTAGCCAGTGGCTGGGGTTTGCTAATGTTGTTGTTAGTAGTAGTACAAACACTTCTTAAGACACAGCCAATAAAAGTTACAGTCAGATATTAATTCTAAAAATTTGCTGTGGATAAATGCTGAACAAAATTGTTAAACTGTTAAGCTGCTCACCTTCAAATTCATGGTAAATATGAAACTAAGGACCTGATTCCTTAAAGTAGTGGGAAGAGTTAAGAGACAGTGGACTTAATACCTTACACTTATCAAATATTCAGTAACTGTGAACAGTTAGACCAACATCTCGGCAGTTCACCTAAAATTGTCTTCCTCATTCCTGCCTGTTTCTACAGGCCTGAATGGCTAATGCTTTGGTAAAACTATTTTCTTATTTTTTTTCACTATTTTTTAAAAATTTGATATTTTCTTTATTTACATTTCAAATGTTACCTCCTTTCCTACTTTCCCCCTACAGAACCCCCCATTTCCTTTCCCCTTCCCCTGCTCACCAACCCACCCACCCAAGGGCCTCTCCTCCCATTGATGACCTACTAGAGCCATAAGTCCCACCACGTGTTTTCTTTGGTTGGTGGTTTTGTCCCAGGGAGCTCTGGAGATACTGGTTAGTTTATATCGCTGTTCCTCCTATGGGGCAAACCCCATTAGATCCTTGAGTACTTTCTCTAGCTCCTTCATTGAGGACCCTGTGCTCCATCCAATGGATGGCTGTGAGCATCCACTTCTGTATTTGTCAGGCACTGGCAGAACCTCTCAGGAGACAGCTATATCAGGCTCCTGTATCAGCTCCGTTCTAAGTAGATAGTAAGTTTTACTTTCTTGTCAAAGAGATATCATTTGGATGAAATTCCATTTTCCTGAGTTTTGGCTAGAAATAATTTTTCTTTTGCTAAATTTTTTTTTATAAAATATTAGTTCTTGAAGAAAATATGATTAAGATGGTGTTTCAAAGTAATAAGTGTGTATTCCTTTTTTGTCTCCTGCGAACAGAAACCAAGAAAATAGAGCATTGACAACATTATTGGGCACACAAATTTTCAATGAGTTAAGATGGAAAAATAAAAAGCAGAGACATTTGCAAGTAAAAATTCATTTTTAAAAAAATATTTTATGATTAAAGAATTCACCCATGGTTTTAATGTCCTTCTCTAAATATTTTCTTAACATACATTTTTTTTTCTTCTTTTTTCCAAAATAGTTGCCCAAAGAAATACTTACCTGAGAAAGTGTTGAACATTTATTATGCACTATTTTTGGATTTGTTACAATGACACATGAGGCAGTGAAGAACATTAACCCTATTTTAAAAGCCAAGCAACAGAAGTCTAACAAAGTTAAGTAATTTGTCAAAATTCCACAAAATAATGGAATTAAAAATAGGACTAAGAGTTTCCCAAACACATTTCTAGCCATTATTTAAGCATGCTCCATCTCCCTGGTCTATATACAGTCTAAATTGCTATACGCACTTACTAAATTATTTTTTTAAAAAAACTAATTGGTAATGAATAATCTAAAGTGCCCTCTATGGAACCTTATCAACAACTGTCTGCACTTTCAAATTTCATTTCTTTTCAAAAAAGCTACAAGTAGCTCTGTTGCTGAGACAACCTGTTGAAAAATTAATGTATACTAATTTGTGTCAGTAGAATTCTGTACAGGATATCTAATAATGAAAGTCAATGTGGAAGGAGAAAAATCATTTGTACACTCTGATTGATATAGTCATAAAGAGATATAAAGAGATCAAAGATGTCTATGTAATCCACAGTAAACATGTGAATGGTGACTTACATTTTGTTAGAAGTATCGCAGCCTTACACAATATTCTGTTTGTATTAGAAATAATTTATATTCATATTTATATAATATACCATTTATAATGTTCCAAGGGAGTATTTAAGTAAGAGAAAATCAGAGGCTATATATTAACACCAATACATAGATTGCCTTGAAGCTAGAAAAACCAGTTTCAGGCCAATCTAATTAATTTTGTTCATCATTCAACATTAAAGAAAATAGTAAATACTGGTTATATAAAAAAAAAGATTATGGATCCTGCATATGATGTGTAAGGATGTGCCTAGAAAATGTGAGCGCCTCTGCTGTTCTTTTCTGCATGGTCCTATCTCTTAAAAGGAAAGGCATGGGGCAGAGAGGAAAGAGTGTCAGCCGCTAATAACTATGAATTTGAGTTCTGAGAGCAGTCAACATATTTATTGTGAACGTATTAATTCAATGCTGTGAGGAATTGAAACGAATAAGAGCCATGAGACTCATTGTATTTCTTCAAAGATTTACAGATGAATCTTTATTTTCTCTTACAAACAAGTCCAATTTTTCCTTCCATGTGTGCTTTATTTGGAAGACTTCAATGACTTTACTATATTCCAGTGCTTTTCAAATAGACAATTGATCTATGAACATAGTTTTTAACCAATTATATTTCTTACAATTAAGTCTAGAATCACTTATTCCTGGATATCCGAGCAATAACTTTCTTATTAAAATTTTAAAGATAGGGTGGGATGTTATCCTAAGGGAACTGAATTTGACCACACACACACACACACACACACACACACACACACACACACACACACACCAGTTGTTTTGCCAATTTCAAGATGTTCAAGCCCTCTTTGATTGAAACTGTAGGAAGTGTTTTCTCAAACACAGTTATCTTTATTTGTATTTCCACACTTCATAGGCAAAAAAGGTTTTAATATCATTAGATGCATGACAAATGCTTTCAATTAATCAAGAAAATCTACCTCTTTTCCAGTATGCATTTTCTGTTTTGAAATAGATATTCTCTTGCAAGGCTACTTCAGCTCAGTTGATAGATTTCAAGTAAAATCACCGGCAGAAAATCTAGATACCAACTAAAGGAAGGGCTATAGTCCCTAAATTTATGAACTGATTATTGATTGCCTTCAATGTAGAAAGTATAAATCTAAATTTTCACTTGTTAAAACATTGACCAGTGGCTAAAAACAAACATTACATGTGCGTAGGGGCATCTACTGAAGCATGACTTCTAACTTTTTTAAAAACAAAACAAAACAAAAATCAAACAAAACAAACAAACAAAACTGACTCCCTCCTAGAAACCATCAACCACCCATATCTTCTTCATGGTTAGAGATGGATACCCATGAACCCGTTCTCAATCTAAGCTAGAGAATTGATTGGCTGTGCCTTTGTGAGTGCAGTGGTCTTTTCATGTAAAGAAGACAGTTTTGTACCAATCTTCTCTGACCTCAGACTTTGAAAATACTTTTACACCCTTCTTCCCCGGAGCGTAGCATCCCCCAATGAAGGAGCTAGAGAAAGTACCCAAGGTACTGAAGGGGTTTGTAGTCCCATAGGAGGAACAACAATATGAACTAACCAGTACCCCCAGAGCTCCCATGTACTAAACCACCAAAAAAGAGTACACAAATAGTGGGACTTATGGCTCTAGCTGCATATGTAGCAGAGGATGGCCTTGTTGATTATCTGTGGGAGGAGAAGCCCTTAGCCCTGTGAAGGCTCTATGACCCAGTGTAGGGGAGAGCTAGGGCCAGGAAGCAGAAGTGGGTGGGTTGGTGAGCAGGGGGAGGTGGGAAGGAATATGGGGAGGGTGGTTTTTTTTTTTTTTTGGAGGGGAAACCAGGAATGGGATAACATTGAAAATGTAAATAAATAAAATATCCAATAAAAAATAGAACAAAAGAAAAGAACAGTTGTGATTTTCTACATTCCCCACCATCCATTGACTGAAAAATTTCTGGCCCTTCTCTGTGTTTATGGTTGGAGAGGGAATAAATTTAGAGGGCAGTTGTTTATTAACAAATTAATAAGAGTAGACTTACCCCGAGGCCTAACATATATTTAGGCAAGGATTCTTGGCTAGATTTGCAGAACCAAGGGGCTTTTCATCCAAGAAGAAATCTTCCCTCATTACATTAAGACCATTATCACACCCATCAGCACATTTCACCACACCTGTCATTATTTCAGTTCACTGGGTTCTCCGGATAAGATAACATCACATTGTTGATGATGGTTGATGAGCAATCTCCATAGCACCATTTAGTACTGTGGAAATTAAACAGAGGGGAAACTATCTGGTCACCCGCCAAGTTGATTTCTCCATGTACTGTGACCAATGTAATAAAATCAGTAATAAAATCTAGAAATCAAATTCTAGTGGGTAAACAAGATCAATGGCAATACCCTGTATTGCTTTTGAAGTCTGGAATACCTCTGACCAACAACACGAGAATAGTAACCTACTGGGCTTTTGGTTCAGGAGCCCTGGGAATGTTATAACAAGAGGAGATCTTGAAAGTAGGTTTCTGTAAGATAAAATCTAATAAGGAAAAACAGAGAAGAAAGACATGAGGACCTTGGGTCTAAACCAAGAGTTAAAAATCGCAGTGAATGGAATTAAGAAGGGATAAGGGGAACCTGCAAGCCAGTTGCTACAGGTTTAATGATGACTCTAAAGAAATCATAATGGAAGAAGAAGGATAGTGTGAATTATCCACTTTGGCCTCAATCTGATGTGGCCCCTAGCGTTGCAGATACATAGTGTATCTACGTGTCAGAGCTGACATATGGCATTAGGAAGGGTTAAAAAGGAAGAATGAGAATTCACAGGGAGAAGAAAATCTGGGTCTGTACCAAGGTTTGGGTGATGTTCTGAGAGAATGGGGTTGGACTAGAGAAGGGTACCTGCAAGCACATGATCTTAGACTTAGTGTAAGAATGGAGAGATTGTCATCAAGGACAGGAAGGAGAGTGAAGAACACCTTCAGTGCAGTCTCAGGCAGAAGTGACCACCGGGGGTGGGGGCAGGTACGGTGTTTCTAGATATAGATGACTGACATCAAGGAATGGAAAAAGGCTAGAAGGGAAGGCTGGTAGTTCTACAGCAGAAAAGTTGGACCAGCAGCGAGGTTCAGAAGAGTCTCCAGAAAACTGAGGTAGCAAGTGAGGAGAATCACTTAGAAGCATATTTTGCAGCATATGATGCAGCAGAGTGAGAAGCACTGACTTGAAAGAGCGGTGGAGAAGCGAAGAGTGAAAAAGCGAAGAGTGAACAACATGAAGTCCTTGCTAGGAAGTGATCCACTTACAGATTTCTACTGTTCCATCTCCTGTTAGAAGGTTTCGTTTATCAGATCTTGGCTAAATTCTTAAATTGAATTTATAACTCTATTCTCCTTTGTTTGTCAGATACTGTTCTTCATTCCCATTCCCAGTGAATCCTTTGTCTCCCTGACCTAGCAGCTCTTCACAGGGATTAGTCTAATATATATTCATATTATATATTCATATATATATATATTCATAATATATATATATATTCCTATTCATGAAAGTTTATTTTAATGGTGCTATTAAAAACAATGGCAGTAGCTTACATACATGGATACTTTATTGATAAAATTCTCAAGGAAATTAAAAAATAATTTTTAAAAGTAAGTAATTTCTGAGATAGAAATTCTCTTTTTCTAAATAGAAAAAGGGGTCTGTTTTTCTACCATGTGAATTTGAGAAATGGAACTTAGGTTGTCATACTTGACAGCAAGTACTTTTATCCACCCACCAGTCCCTCACTGTCAAATTCTATATTTGCAGTCTATGACTAAAGGTGATATCCGTCCTACTAAAAGTAAACAAGAAACCAAAGACCAGAATATTTGTAAGGAGAACTCATTATAGTCATGAAGACTTGTATTAGGAGTGACTTAAAGGTTAATTATGAGGGAACTTAGCACAACTTAATGAGTCTTATAAACCACAGGCTGTAATTTTGCTTTGTCTCTCTTGCACCTGAATAATTCATTTTCACTTTATCTGAATGTAATACGGAGTAATTTTTCAGTTTAGTAAGAAAATGTTACCAAAAAAGCTGGTAGAACAATTGTACATTCTTTTTTATATGAATCTTCAACTCTAACTAAAATTCTCATACTATGTGTGCTATTTTCATATTAAGTAACTATCTGTATTGTCTTGATACTGATTTCTTTTTATTATCAATAATAATTATTACCTCAAAGAAAGCGTAGTTAGCCAAATGTAGTGCCACACAACCAGGATTCCAGCACCTTACTTGCGTCAACAACTGAAGTATTAGACAACAATGATCAAAGCATCAAGATATCCCCAATTACTTGTATCTGTAGGTAATTAACAAATGTTTAATTAAACCTAAAATCCTCATTTGTAACTAACTTACTGGTACTGTGACCTTAGCCAAAATTCTATGGCTGGAAAGGTCACAAGCCCTAGAGGAAAGTCTACTACTACAATGTGTGTGTAATCAATATATATATTAGATTTTTATAATAACATCTAATATATATATATATATATATATATATATATATATATATATATATATATGTATATATACATATATATATTAGATTTTATAATATCAATACATGATATTATAAAATCAGATTTCCCCCATAATTTCTTTTCACATTATATCTCATTGCACCCACTTCCTCCTCCTCTCACTCCTATCCCTGCAAATCCCTCCCTTATTACCCCCTTCCTCTTCCTCCAGAAAATGGTGACTCCCCCCTCCCCCTGCCTTGAGACAATATGGATGCAGGGAAATTTCACAAGGCTTGATCCTAGATGGCAAACACGCAGTGAACGATTGCTGAGGGATAGAGAACCATTATGTTCTGGGCTGAGAATCCAATCCTAAGTGATCAACCCTAAGCTCATTCACATAATAGAAACACTAATTGAACTCTATAGGATCTCACTTTCTCCAAAGGAAATTTTTTTACACATTATCTTTGTGTAACAAAAAATAATTACATTAGAAAGATCATGAGTTTGAGAAGCAGGTAAAGGGGGGGTATGAGAGAAGCTGAAGAAGTGAAAAGAGTGGAAATAAAATAATTACTGCATATTCGTCTATGAGATTCTCAAGTTAATTAAAGAAATCAGAAGAGTTAGAAGGTAGCCTGGGCTACATACTGATGCACTGTCTCAATATCAATGAAGAAACATAGCTACTGGAGACAGCATACAAAGTTACTATATGTGGTTACCATTATAATTTAAAATCACATAATAAAATCTTACATTATGTGATCTTCAAAACCAATTGTGGCTTTGAGAAAGAAAATAATTTATCTGCTTTTCAGAGAGGAAAATAGTTTCTCAAGGAATGAGCTGTTTTCTTCTAAAGGCTTATGCTGCCAATTTGATGGATACACTGCAAACCAAGTCAAAAGGTCACCATTCATAGCATTTTAAGTGAAACCTGGGGAGTTGGGGGTTGTGGGGTCAGGAAGTCGAAGTCTTCACAAATCAGAGGAAGCCCTCAGGTGAGGCTCAGAGTCTACTCTTCCCTTTCCTGTCCTGTGATGAGATAAAGGGGAGGTGTCCATCACCAGATACCTAACTTTCCATGCTCTTGACTTTAAATTTTCCAGCAGCCATAAGAAATAAATTTCTGTTCTTTGTTAAGAAGCAGCAATGTTTCTGACATTTTGTTGAACAGCTCAAATAGACTAAAACAAGGGTATTTTCCTTGGTGACAGAACTTGTCCATGTCTCAGGTAGAAAAGCCCTGACCATTTAACACTAAGTAATAAGGACTTTTCTAGAGGATATTGCTTTAACTTACTGAATATTCTTTGCAATTGCACAGCCTCTGAAAAATTACTTACTTTTTTGTACTTGAGATACCTACCTGAAAATACAGTTGTTTATACTACTTGCTTTGCATATTTTTATAATCATGAATAATATAATAACGGTTCTTCACAGTGTCAAGTAGAAAAGAGATCCTCTAAAGAGCTTCTTTCAGGACTTCTCCTGTGTACTTGAAATTGTGAGGAATGTATTAGAGACACTGGGGAAATCCTCCACAGGCATTTTTTTTTTCTGTAAGCATATGTGGTATACATATGGTGAACTAGGCAATGCCTAGTTATTAAGGTATTAAGAAAGAAAAACATATCATATGTGCTCTTTTGTGATTGGGTTACCTCACTTAGGATGATACCCTCCAGATCCACATTGTTTTTAATAGCTGAGTAGTACTTCATTGTGTAAATGTACCACATTTTCTGTATCCATTCCTCTGTTGAGGGACATCTGGGTTCTTTCCAGCTTCTAGCTATTATAAAAAAGGCTGCTATGAGCATAGTGGAGCATGTGTCCTTATTACCAGTTGGAACATCTTCTGGGTAAATGCCCAGGAGTGGTATGGCTGGATCTTCCAGTAGTACTATATCCAATTTTCTCAGGAATTGCAAATCCGATTTTCAGATTGGTTGTACTAGCTTGCAATCCCCACCAGCAATGGAGAAGTGTTTCTCTTTCTCCACATCCTCGCCAACATCTGCTGTCACCTGAATTTTTGATCTTAGCGATTCTATCTGATAAGTGTATATTAGCCTAGACGCTCAGAATACCCAAGATACAATTTGCAAAACACATGAAACTCAAGAAGGAAGACCAAAGTGTGGATACTTGAACAAAATGTCCATGGAAGGAGTTATAGAAACAAAGTTCGGAGAAGAGACTAAAGGAATGACCATCCAGAAACTGCCCAACCATGGGATCCATCCCATAAACAATGACCAAACCCAGAGACTATGGATGCCAATAAGAACTTGCTGACAGGAGCCTGATATAGCTGTCTCTTGAGAGGCTCTGCCAGTGCTTGACAAATACAGAAGTGGATGCTCATAGCTATCCATTGGACAGAGCATAGTCCCCAATGAAGTAGCTAGATAAAATACCCAAGGATCTGAAGGGGTACCAGTAACCCTAGAGCTCCGTGGGACTAAACCACCAAAGAAAACACATTGTGGGACTTATGGCTCTAGCTGTAAATATACCAGAGGATAGCCTAGTCGGTCATCAGTGGGAGGAGAGGCCTTAGGTCCTGTGAAGGTTCTATGCCCCAGTATAGGGAAATGCCAGGGTCAGGAAGTGGGAGTGGGTAGGTTGGTGAGCAGGAGGAGGGGTGGAGTGGGGATAGGTGGTTTTCGGAGGGGAAACCAGGAAAGAGGATAATATTTGAAATGTAAATAAAGAAAATATTTAATAAAAATTGTTAAGAAAAAGAAAGAAAGAAAGAAAGAAAGAAAGAAAGAAAGAAAGAAAGAAAGAAAGAAAGAAAGAAAGAAAGAAAGAAAGAAAACATAAATCCTAAGAGCTTTCTGGGCCTAAGAATGAGACTGTTTAAGCAAAATAACTGTCTTGGTCAGGTTTTCTATTCCTGCACAAACATCATGACCAAGAAGCAAGTTGGGGAGGAAAGGGTTTATTCAGCTTACATTTCCATATGGCTGTTGATCACCAAAAGATGTTCAGGACTGGAACTCAAGCAGGTCAGAAAGCAGGAGCTGATGCAGAAGCCATGGAGGGATGTTCTTTACTGGCTTGCTTCCCCTGACTTGCTCAGCCTGCTTTCTTATAGAATCCAAGACTACCAGCCCAGAGATGATCCCACCCACAAGGGGCCTTTTCCCCCTTGATCACTAATTGAGGAAATGCCCCACAGCTGGATCTCATGGAGGCATTTCCTCAACTAAATCTCCTTTCTCTGTGATAACTACAGCTGTGTCAAGTTGACACAAAGCTAGCCAGTACAATAACACTTGCCAAATGGCATTCAGTCATTAAATTACCAACAGAAGAGTGTGGTCTGGGATATCAATAGGTTTAGGAAATATTGGTTTTTTAAAAAAGACTAATTTATTTTATTTATATGAGTACACTGTAGTTGTCTTCAGACACACCAGAAGAGGACATCGGATCCCATTACAGATGGCTGTGAGCCACCATGTGGTTGCTGAAAATTGAACCCAGGACCCCTGAACAGCAGTCAGTGCTCTTAACCACTGAGCCATCTCTCCAGACCGGAAATATTACTTATAATGTGGAGCTCCAGACAGGAAGAGTATGAGATGAAGCAATGAGAGACAAAATTCTTTCGTGTACTTAGAAAATTGCTGCAAATAGAGCAAATGTTGATTGTTAGAACAGAAAATGGTTTCTTAAGGATTCATCACATGGTTCCTGCCATGCTCTTTCCTCCTTTCTTCCTCTCCCTCCTACTTTCTCTTTTTCCTTCCATTTTCCTCTTTTCTTGTTTCAAGTTTACTTTTTCTTTAATTTCTCAATCTCGACTCTCCTGGCATTCTATATTTTGAGTTTATGTGTATAGGAGCAATCGATGTTTGGCCAACAAGGTAATTTTAAAATAGAAGCATATGAATTTGTTTGGTGAGCTGAAGTTTTAGAACCATGAGCCAAGTCATATCTTTTTGCTTTCTCAGACACTAGAAATGGGGCCTAAACAGGAAAGAACAAAGGATAATCACATGATTTATTTTGGATTTTCTTCCCACATGTCCCCAACCATCTAGGTTTTGTTTGCTTGATGTTTACTTAGAGGGAGTACAGCATGACTCAGTAAGCCCAACTCCAACCGTGCCCTAAGCAGTCTTTGTAAAGTGAACTTCACTGTCTCCTCTACCTCATCTTCCTCCTCTCACTGCATCTCTGTTCACCCTTCATTTTCAGCACAGTCACCTGGAAGTAAGGTCTCAAGATGGACTGATGGGCTGGGCTGTGTACACATGCACTTGCACACACATGCATGTACTCATGCACACACACACACACACACACACACACACACACACACACACATGCAGGCACACACACACACATTCCAGTGAGAACTATTTTGTTATATAACTCACAGCTCTTGCCTTTGTAGGAAATTAATTTTTAAATTCTCTTGGTAATTTTTTTCTCAATTACCTGAATGAATGGTATTTATTTGTACCTCCCCATATTGTCTACAAAGAACATCAGTTCTTCATTCAGGAAATTTGTTTTATCATTGCTATGTAATACTAAAATATCTTTTTTCTGATGATAGGAGAAAACAGAGATATGCCATATTGAAACAACTGGAAAAACACTGCTGAATTATAACCGAGATAGAATGAGCTTTACATTTCAACAACTGGTTATTACTAGAAGTATTTAAGTCTGTGCATAGTCAAATATTGGCTGGCAAAGCTACAAAATCCTTATATATGCTAAATAAATTTTTATTGAGGTGTAATAAAAGAAGAAATCTGCTTGCTAATTTGATAAGAACATGATGAGTTTCTGTTGTTTCAGTTATTAAGATTCATAATAGGCAGCTAACTAGAAAAGGATAAATTAATGTCATATCCAAAATCTATCATAAAATACTCCACATTCTAAGCATGAGATTATTTATAACAATTAAAAAATTCTCAGAAAATAGTAATTGGTATATTCTCTTTCACATGGAAAGAATATAAAGAATATTCCCTTTCTGAAAATTAAAATTATAGTGAACAAATTGGTTGTAGGCTATAAGCTTAATAAAGATACACGCCAAAGAAATGTCTCTACATTTATATTTTAGTACCTTCTCATTCTTTCCATATTACTATAAAATAGCATTGCTTCTTGGTGAAAGTCTTACTGAGCAATTGTGAAACAAATATTGAATTTATTTCAGAGTGAATCCAAATTCAGCTGAAAATGCTCAGAGTTCTGCTCCAGCCCTGGCTTTTATTGCTGCTAATTGACAAGTCTAATTGTACAGCAGTAAATTTGGAGCTGAAAATTTACTGTCATTGAATGGAGAAATTTAATTAGGCTTACTTTAGCTCTCTTATTTTTTCATAATAAAATACAAAGAATCTTACAAGCAAATGCCTTTCTTCCAGACACTAAATAGAAGGCAATGAATTTACAGTCTAGAGTAATGCTCGGTGCAAACAAAATTATCATCTCACATAAAAAGAAAGTAAATGCTGGCCTCTTCAAAAATCTTGTATTGTAATAGCACTCTCCCTTTCCTAATATCATAGTATTTTCAGGCTTATTCTTAAGAAAAGGGGAAAGATGGAACAGCATGGGATACAAAAATATTAAAGTTATTAGTATTTATCTGCCTTAAGCTAAAGACTGACATATACACCTTCTCATGTTTCATATCAGTACGAAGCTTACCATTTATAGCAGCTAGAGCAAGAATTTCTGGTCTTTCTTCCTTGCTAATTGAAATGAAAAAGTTGGTTCATCCAACGTTTTAGTCAGTGTCCTATTGGCTATGAAGACACCACCACCACAGCAATCCTTATAATTGGAGTTTGCACACATTCAGTGTCTAGTCCATTATCATCACAGCAGGAAGAAAGGTGGCACACCGGAGAAACATGGTGCTGGAGAGGTAGCTGAGAGTTCTATGGCAGGATGGCCAGGCAGCAGGAAGAGAGATCCTGGACCTGGCTTATCCCTTCAAACCCACAAAGCCCACCATCAGTGACACAGTTCTTTCAACAAGATCATACCTCCTGATCCCTGTCAAGAATGACCACTCCCTAAAGTCCAAGTATTTAAATAATGATACTATGGGGGCCATTTCCTATTCAAACTACCACCTCCAGGAATCATTGTGTTATGCAAAGTGCAGTAGCATCACCTAGCTGGGGTGGAATCTGCCTGCCTAACTCACCCTCAACAGTTCCTTGGAGATATAGAGGACATGATGGTAAAAGATGTGCAGGGGCTGAACGCCATCAGTACTTTAGAAGGAGAAAGTACATTTGATATGGTTCCACATAGAACCAAGGGTAGATGAGGACTGTGTGTTGCATAAACATCACTGAAGGTAAAATGGCAAAATTAGTTTTAAATTCACCTGCACAAAAAATATAAAAAATAAAAGAAACATTTATGTTTTCGGGGAAAAGACAGTAGTCAGGTCCAGTTAATTTAAGACCAGCCTTGCATTAGAAGTCATTTTTAACATTCCAAATAGCTCACAAACTGTAAAGATTGTTAATGGTTTTCTGGCTGCTAATTGCTCAAATTATTCACTGAGCTAGGGATGCAACAATCTCAGTTCTACAATACATGATTAAATGGCCTTGAACTCAAGTCATTCAAGGGCTCAGATCCTTAACTGCAGAATGGGAAGTTAGGTCCAGGTGAACCACTAGATAGAGCCTCTTATATTTCCTTTGGTTGGTTGGTTTGTTTGGGGTTTTTGTTGTTGTTGTTGTTGTTGTTCTTTCTTATTTTGTTTTGTTTTACATTTTGTGCACATCATAGAGTTCTCGGTGGTTTGGATGATAGAAGCCAGTTAATAGCTGTCCTTAATACCAGAACAAATATAAATTTAATAATCACCAAAGTCTCTCTGTTAGGGAGGGAGAGTTTAAATGAATAAGTACTTGATAGGGCATTAAACCAACTCTGACTGCCCAAGCTTTTCAAATTTTATAGTTTTGCTTCAGTTAAAATTATATAGTAGCATAAGCTGAGCATTGAAAATGAATGCTATTTATTCCCGAATCTTCCACATTTACATTGGCCATATGAGTGCATTTAAATAAGCCAAACCATGAGGCAGGTATGGGGCACCTTAAATTGTAAAATATTTCACTTATATACAGTTCCAGGGTTTATATTTTTTAAAGGAAAATAAGAAACATGTAAGTCACTACATATATACTAGTATAACTAACTAAAAATTTAAACAAGTATTTTTATTCTGGGTCTTAAAAACACATAGACTCCCTTAAAATGCTTGTTCTCTGCTTTTAAGTGATTGTACTTTAAAGCATGGTGCACTAGATTTTGAACTCCTTGAAAGGATACATTGCTTTCATTACAAAATATCCTAACAGCATCTTATAGGGCCAGTACTCCGAAGACTTTGTTAAATTAATATAATTCTTTATCAGTAGAATACATTCACTTTAATGAGGAACATGATTACTAACTTAGATGATGTGCAGTAAAGTTTTAAAATAATAAACATGAACATAAAAATGCACAATGAAACATTTTGTGTATACAATAAAAATTCCACCACTCTTTGAATGCAAACTAGGTATTATTTAATACTTGAAGCTAGTGGGGTTTTTTTTCTACTCTCATTTCACTGTAGCTGAGAAATGAGCCTACCTCCAATCAAATATAGCATTTTTAGAAAAAGATATGGCTTTGAATTCTAACAACATCCAACTTTTTTTTTACCTTTAATTTTAATAATTACATGTCTCCCACAGAAGATAGATTTATTTATTTATTTATTTATTTATTTATTTATTTATTTATTTATTTATTTATTTTTGCACGTGAGCCCTGCTTTTCTGGAGACATAGGTCTAAGAAGAAAAACCCAAAAAGAGAAATGGTATCAATCAGAACTTCAGATAAAGTCCTATGAGAAATCCCCAGGTCATAATTTCTCACGGAGTATCAGGATTATGAAGCTCGTCACAGAGAAGGCAGAGCTATGACACGTGGAGTTTCAAACACGAAGGTTAACGGTAGTGAACAAGGAGTTGCGTAGTCCAGGTAGAGGGAGCAATGTGAGCCCATAATACTTTTAATGTGTCCATTTGGGGTACTGATCGTCAAGCATTGCAGAGCACAGATCTGAGGGCTTGAGGGAAATTTTAATCTTCAGGCCTAAAGAAGGCTTCAAGGGTTTTATTTTATTACCGGAATAAGAGAGCAAAGGCTGTGTTTCAGATTGATTCTGGCAGCTGTGTTTACACGCGAATTGAAACAGATGTTGCTGCTTCAACAACTCCTTAAAGCAGAAAAAAAAGTTACAGCAGCAAACACTAATGCCACTGCGCGTAGATTAGTCATTGACCTCAAGTACAGGATGTGAAGACCACCTCCTTTCTAGGGGAACCTCCGGGACCAGGAACTGGGTAGAACTGGCTTGCTACAGATGACTGTAAGAAAAATGTTGGAGTCCAACATAGTGCCAAATACCACCTCCAAATTCTCAGTGTATTCTCTTTTATGTTTTATTTTAGATTTTCAAAGCTACATGATTCATACTGTGGTTTGAACTATGCCATTTGGATATAGAAAGAAAAGTATAGTAAGTGATTCCATAATTAAGTTTGCAGTTAGAAAATAGAATGCTAATTCATGTTTTGGAAATATGGTTTCCTAAGTCATTAGGCTTCATAACATCTAGAAAGGGTTTTAACATAAAGTCATTTTGGAACGATACTTAAATAAATGTTAAATTTAGGCTATAAAGAAAAGTAAGGAGAACTGTACTTGAGGCAAAAATGCTTTGATTAAATTTTATAGTATTGTTAGCCTTAGGGTAACTTCTACTTCATAGAACAGATCATCATAATTACATATAATAGAATTTTCTCATAAATGGATTACACTGTCCAAAGGAGATAATCTTATTTTAACACAGAGGGGGAAAAGATATCTGTCAAGGAGAATGTAAAAGAAAAAATTCTACTTTTTGTTCTTTCTTTACTGCCCAAGGTAAATGAAAATTCTTTACCTGATGTCAGACCAAATGCACATATCTTGAGGGACCGACTTTCCCATCATCCCCAACTTTCTACTTCCTTCATGGCTCTGTATACGTAGCCCCAGAGCACATTCATAGGTTCGAAGAAACATTCCCCACTATTATGCAGAACAAAGCTCCCCTAAATTCTCACTAGACAGAGCTCTGAGCAGAGATGCACTCCATACCGTCTCACAGTCCACATCTCTCATGGACTTTGAATTCTAGCTGGGATATTTTGGGCTTAAGGAATATATTTTTCTCCAGAGGGCAACCTTCCAAAATAATGTTATAAATATAAGAGCAGTTATGTAATAAAGACATAGCAGTGAGTTTGGAGGATATTTTAAATCACCAGAATGGACTTCTTTTCATAAGACTTTCTCTCAGTGTCCATAGTTTGAGAAAGACAACAATGAGAAACTTAAATAAAGTTCCCTTAAAACTTAAATAAACATCCATATATTTATAAATGGAAGGATCTTTACAGAGATGAGATTAAGAAGCATTAAAAGGAGTGGGAAAACACTTTATTCACATGTCCAATTAGTGCCAGGGCCTGTGAGGAAAAAAAAAAATGTATGTATTTACTACCAGTGAAATAGTGTTCATGGGGAGAGATCACTATCTCAGTGTGAATTGTCACAGGGAAGAACCCTGCCACTGTAAGGCTGGCACTACTCAGTATTTGTTCATGCCATCGACTCTTCTCTTCTAGTGGCTCATCTTTCACTAGATCATTTAGATGCTGATAATGAAACATAAGGCAACAAATGCAGCCAAAACATCTTGCAGCTTGGATTTGAATAATGATCTAAATCTTACAGATGGGTATCACTCCTAAGTCATGTGGCGCCCACCCCGGCTCCTGGCGTGCTTTGTCCCACTTGCAGCATTAAGCATGAGCGTCTCTCCACTCACCCAGTGGTCCAAGAGCTCCATTTTATGTCCATTTTATTCTTTGCATGCTCTGATTTTGAAACAAAAGTAAATTAAGTTTTAATAAATACGTCAATAGAGTGCCTCTCGACTAATCCCGGGTAAATTATATTTCACACAATCCTTCTCAAGGATTCTTCCTTCTAAATACCATGTTTAAGAGGAAGACACTTCATCAGGACTGCTCTAAAGGCCTGTATGCCTAGGTTTATGGCACACAGAGCCACTTGCTGCATGCTTGAGCATTATCTCCATAGCCTGCTAAGTATTAGTCATTTAATATCCCTCAGCACCCCACTGGTGGAATTATAAATGTAAATATTAGAGAAGAGTGTTTCTAAAATTGCACGTACCTTCAAGACCTGAAAATCATAACATCAAATGTGTTTTTATTCCCACACATGCAACTAAGCGAAAGCTAAGCTTGACTTCACACAGGACATGCACAGCTCATCTCCCGTGAGGAGAGTGTAGAAATCCATTTAGGTGCAGCACTAGTAGATGCAAAATCGCTAGGTATGAAAGAGACGCTATTAATTCTTGTCAGAAAAGAAAGTGAGGTGCCTTCGAATAAGCGTATCTTTTCATTACTTTCTTTTACCCGGGTTCTAAATTGAGCTACTTACACAATTTCATAGGTGCCATTGTTAATTGACAGGGTAGATTTTCAGTTTTGTAGAGTAAGACCTGTGACCAACTTCAGAGAGTCCAGAGTTTGGCTCCTTCCTTTGCACTGATGTACTCTGCCCTTTCACCCCATGCTGTTCCACTTCTCCCTCACCAACACCCCCCCCTTCTTTTTTGAATTCACAAAAGGATATAATATAATGACTATTTCAAGTTATTAGTCTCTATTTAGGAAATATAAAAATAAAACCTCTGTTGTATCCTTTCTTCTTCGTAATTTCCCCCTTTACCAATTCTTTTGTTATGCCATATATTCTGTTTCTTGTTTTGCCTCCCCCCATTCCTGCTAGCTCCTGTTCACCTCCCCTTCCCTTCATAGCTCCTCTGTCTCTCATCAGAAAAACACAGGCTTCCAAGAGACAACAATCATGCATGACAAACTGAAGAATAAGATGAAGTAAAAACCCATACTGAAGTTGGACACAGCAACCAAACAGGAGGAAAAGAATTCCAAGAGCAGGAACAAGAGTCAGAGATCCACTTGTTCTCACAGGCAAGACTCACAGAAAAATACTACGTGCAGATCCATGTAGGCCCCATGCTTCGCTGACTCAGGCTCCTTGTTCTCCTGGTATCTTCCATCCCCTCTGGCTGTTACAGTTTTTTTGCCTCCTCTTCTGTGTGATCCCCTGAAGTCTGTAGCAGGGGATTTGACGGAGACCTGGACACCTTCAGACACTTTCTCCAAGTCATGTCAGGTTGTGGGTCTCTATATATTCCTGTCTGCTTCCAAATGAAGCTTCATTGACGGTGGCTGCATAAGGCACTGATCTATGAATATAGCATAATATCTTCAGGAATCATTTTATGGACCAGTAGGGTTTGGTTTTTAAAAGTCCCTGCCAGAGAGTGCTGGCTGCACTGCCTTTTGCTGGGTACAAGAGCTGCATTCACGCACACCCCAGAGTCAAGTTCTTCTATATGAAATCCCACTTCATTTCACAGCCTTGGTGAGCTTTGGCCACCACCAATTCTGTTGGTGTTTTCCATCTGAGCACAGATCCAGGTTCTCCCATGCCCTTGCAACTCTATACTGTCATAGACTACCAAGCCAAGCAATCTAATCTCATGTTCATGGCTACCTAAGCAGTATTGGGTATGAATTCCTTCTTGTGGAGTGGGCCTTAAGTCAAATCATAGGTTGGTTGGCTATTTCCACAAGTTCTGTGTCACAATGGTCCTAACATATTTTTTGTAGGAAGCACAAATTGTAGGTCAAAGGTTTTGTGACTGGGTTAGTTCCCATATTTATCTTTCTGTAGCCTTCAGAGTATCTTCCCTCACCAAAGAAACTAGAACATAGGGGCAAAGGCTCAATGTTGGCACTGGCTCTACTTCTTGGCATTTAATGAGTTGTGTGGGTGTTGTCCTCAGGGATGAGGCTTCACTGCCAGTTTGCATAAACACTGACTTAGCAACAGCCTGATTTGGGGGGGATTTCCATAGGGCTGCTGTTGCCCAAATCTCATTTGAATGTAACCTAATCCCTCCAGTGCAAGTCACCACTGGCAACAGAAGATGGCCTGTTAAGATGCCATAGTCATCACTACTTGTAGTTCTCATTCAGAGATTCCAAAAGTTTCCATTGCAATAGTTTTCCACAGCTTTTCCCAGAGTCTCCTAAATCCATCTATCTCTACCTTCCCTCTCTTTCATCACACCAGCTCCCCACAACTTGATTCCTCAGTTCCACTCCCCAACCAATACCCAGTTGCCCATAAAATCCATTCAATTTCCTCTTCCCAGGAAGAAATATATCCCACCTGGACCCCTTTCTCTCTACCTAACCTCTCTGGATCTACAGATTGCAACTTGTTTATCATTTTCTTAATGGTTAATATGCACAAATCATTGAATATATACATATATCTCTTTCTGGGTTTGGGTCTCCTCACACAGATGATTTTTTTTTTTTTTACTTCCATCCATTTGCTTGTGTTCTGCTGGCCTAGAGCATGGAGTGTTCTTGCCAGGAGGCACAACAAATAGACTCCCCTCTGGTCATTTTGGATTTCTAAAGCCCTTAAACAACAGGCTAAGAAAGGAATAACAGTATTAAGAGGGGTGATAGATCCAGATTTCCATGAAGAAATTGCATTTCCTTTCTATAATGGAAGTAAGGATGATGTCTGGAGTGCAGGAGATCCCTTAGGATGTCCCTGAGTACTACCATGTCCTGTGATTAAAGTCAATGGGAAACTACAACAGCCTAATCCAAGCAGGATGACAAAGGGCACAGAACCATCAGGTATGGATCACTCCCCCAGGAAAAAAGCCAAGACCTGCTGAGGTGCTTGTAGAAAGAGAGGGTTGAAGAAATACAGATGGGTCATAGAGGAAGGTAGCTATTAATACCATCTAAGGCCATGTAACCAGTTGCAGAAATGAGGATTATAAGTGGTACGAGTGCTTCTGTTTTCTTTTACTAAGAACAAATTTGTGTACTTATTTGCTCTTTCTTTCAATTTCTTTAACATCAATTAAGAGAATATCAATAGGTATTTGAGATACTAAAAAAGATCTTCCCAAAGGAAAATTGACCTATTCTAAATTTACAATGAGTTTGTGATTGTATGAGGTATAGTTATATCATGTTAGGAATATTTATGACCTGGTTATTGTTTCATTTGAACATGAGATGTGATTTGTCAAGTTGACAAAGGATGGACTGTTTTGGCTATTCCTTGTTGTCAACATGACTACATCTGGAATGAACTACAACCCAGAAATGGAGGGCACAGCTGTCATTCAGATCTTGAGGCTAGAAGACACAGACTTCTGACCCAGACCTTCACATAGGATAACACAAGCATTTCATCCAGATTTTGAGGCATAGTGGCCATGAAAAGTTTAGGCCATGACAAGGTAGTACTCGCCTATAATCCGAGAAGACTAAGGCAAGCAGATATCTGAGTTCATGGACAACCTGGGACAGGGCAAGTTCTATATCCAGACATGGTGGTACATACCTTTAATTAACCTTCTGCTGGAGACCACCATAAGGACATTGGAAGAAGGAAAGCTCTTCCCTTCTCTCTTTCTTTACCTGCTTGTACTTACTTGCCACTTCTTCAGGATTCCAGTTTATACAGAATACCAACTGAAGCACCTAGCCTCATGGGATTGAGCAAGTACTAGATTCTCAGACTTCTCATTCACAGTTGCCTATTGTAGGGTTAGTTGGACTGCAAACTGCAAGTCATTACAATAAATTCGCTTAATATATAGAGATTTTCTGTAAGTTCTCTGACTCTAGAGAACTCCAATTAATTTTTTTGTATTGATTCTATTTTCAGTTTTAGTTCTTGAGCAGTTTTATTGGTTTCCTCTAATTACTATTTGTATTTTCTTGAAGTTCTTTAAAAGATTTATTAATTTTCTCCATGTTTTTAAATTTTTTTTTTAGTTTTTCCTGGATTTCATTAAGAAATGTATGCATTTCTTCTTTGAGGACCTCTACTAAGTTCATAAATTTAGTTTGTGTTGGAATATCCATCGTTGGCTGTGGTAGAATAGCTAAGCTGTAGTGGAGACATGTTGCCCTGACTATTGTTGGTTGTGTGCTTATGTTGAAGTCTAGCCATCTGGGTTTGGGATGTTCCTAAGACTAGGTGCTGATTTCTGAATTTTTCCATTGTAGGAGCATGATGGGAGGGTCTTTTAAAGGGTTGGCGACTAGTGGTGACATAGCTTCTGGCACTGAGTCCCTGAGGGCTGTCTGGAGGAGTATCAGTAAAAATTCTCTCTTTTGCTTATTGTAAAAGGTATAAATCAGAACGGGTGGTGGGCATGAATGCATCAGTGCAAAGAGCACTGTACTTTTACACTGCTTCCTGAGGTCTGGGGGCATCCATGTCTTTTGGGACACAAGAAGACTGGGATGTTAGCCAAGTCTTGGAAAAGCAGGGTGTTCCATTTGCTCTGCAGGATCTGTGGAAGCATCTGGGGCTAGGAACGGACAAACCCAGTTGAAGCCATCTGTGAAGCTGGACCATCTAGGGCTGGCGGCTTTGAAGCTGTCCAGGATGCTGATTTTCAGGAAAAGTGGACTTGGCAAGATACTGAAACAAATATAAATCAGTGGCAGAGGATTACATTTTTCTTAGGTGTACCTTTGAAACCTTTAGACCCATGGTCTTGGTAGTTGATGGAGGAGAGTCTCAAGTCCAGGGAAAGGGCGAAGAGTTCCCATCCTCGGGAATAAGTGGGAAAGGCAGGTAGAAAACTAGCTGTAGATGAACAGAAGTACTTATGTGGAGTCTATTTGACCCATTAGAGGTGCAT
Source organism: Mus pahari (assembly GCF_900095145.1). NCBI lineage: Eukaryota > Metazoa > Chordata > Mammalia > Rodentia > Muridae > Mus > Mus pahari. The sequence continues at coordinate 32,862,859 of NC_034611.1, read as the reverse complement.
TCAAACCAATTCCCTGAATTTTATAAGAATTATTCATGATGATGATGATGATGATGATGATAATGATGATTTAATCTATTTTTTAAAGTCCAGTCATTTTCCCCTTCCTAGAGTGTCCTGTGACAGTTCCCCATCCCATTCCTCGCCCCGCTCCCGGACTCCAGACTCCAAGATGATGTCCCCATCCCCCCACCCATCCCCCACCAGACCTCCCCACTCCCTGGCGCCTCAAGTATCTCAAGTGTTAGGTGCCTCATCCTCTGCTGTTTATGTGTCAGAGAACTCAGACCAGGTCATGCATGCAACCTGGTGGAAGGCTCAGTGTCTGAGAGATCTCACGGGTCCAGGTTAGTTGAGACTGGCTTTCCTAGGAGGTCACCTTCCTCCTTGGCTTCTTCTAGATTTTCCCTAATTCAACCCCAGGGGATCCTGGGCTTCTGTCCATTGTTTGAATGTGAGTTTTTGCATCTGACTCTTTCAGATGCTTGTTTGGTCTCTCAGAGGGCAGCCGTGCTAGGCTTCTGTTTCTAAGCACACCATAGCATCAGTAACAGGGCCTGGCCTTGGACCCTCCTCCCCTTGAGCTGGATCCCAATTGGGCCTGTCCCTGGACCTCCTTTATCTCAGTCTGTTCTCCATTTTTGTCCCTGCAGTTCTTTCCTACAGAAACAATTCTGGTCAGAGTTTTGGACTTTGGGATGGCAACCCCATCCCTCCACTTAATGCCCTGTTTTTCTGCTGGAGGTAGACTCTACAAATTCCCCTCCCTACTGTAGGACTTTTTTTTTTTTTAAGTTTTCAAAAAAGACATGAGTTTTAGACATGCTACTAGCATTACTACGGTTTCTAAACTGTACTGAAATCAACATTGTCTGAAAGGCAGTAGATCCACACCTTTGAGTCATAGTAGAAGCTTGGGAAATCCTTCTATGGGGCAGAACAGCAAAAGCTAGCTTGATCTTGATTGTCAGCACAATTACTGACAATGAAATCAGGGTATCATTTCTCTATCCCGAAGACAGGGTGTATAGGGAATAGACGGATGTCTTTAGCACAATGAGAAGCACTTTTATGTCTATACATAGAAGACAATCAGGAATCTTGATGTTGTGACTGTGCTAACAGTAGTCAGTCCCAACCAATGCTAGGTTAATAACTTCTTAGCACTCCACTGATGAGTGATACAACTCAGAAATTTTGAAGACTTAACCATAGTGAAGGAAGGAAATCTGAAACGTTTTTTAAAAATTTTCATATACCTTAAGTTACTTTCTTATCACAAAATAAGCTTTTATATACTCAGACCTTACATAAACTTTACACCTTTTTCCCCTATCTATCCTTTTACCAGGAGACATTGGTTGATTACGGGGAGCTGTCATTGTAAAGTTAGTTTCTTTAAATAAAAGAATAGTAAAATGTTATCTGTTTTGTGAGTTTGATCTCTCTCTCTCTCTCTCTCTCTCTCTCTCTCTCTCTCTCTCTCTCTCGGGTTCTAGTTGCAAGTTCAGCTGTGATCTGGGAAAGTGAGACTTGTCATCTGATTTTTACATATGATGAGAACTTAGGGGGCCACTGAAGCCTTTGTTACTGATATTAAGTCAAAGAATCTATCACCAGCCTCCTGATGAACACCATTCAAGATACAGGAAAGATAAATTTGACCAGAGTAATCAGGAAGTACAGACCAAGCATATTCTGAATGTATTAAAATGACAGAGAATACAGGCTGTCTGGACAACCACCCTAGAATCCTTTATGGTCACTGGGGACCAAGGACCCAGGGCAGCATAAGCGTTTGTCATATCCAGACTATCTGACAGACTTTCTCATGGAGTAGCAGCGTGGGGGGTCTGGCCTACCTTGGCTAGGCAAGTAGGGCAATCAACTCCCAAGTGTCCTACTTCTCAACGGTTTGGACAGTTCCCTGGCAACAGCGAAGGTTGAAAGGGCTGTTTTTCCACCCAATGCTCCCCCCCCAAAGAAGTTGTGCCTAACTCTGTATAGCATAATCTTAAATCTAGGGCATAACAGAGAAATCACAGAGACTGAGAGTGGAAAGTAGAGACAGCATAGAGGAGAACAGTTTAACTATAAGATACTTGTGAAAATTTAGATATCAAGCTTATTTGTTTATTTGTTTGTTTATTTATTTATTTTGCTATTGAGCTGTACCAAGGCCAAGCTGCTGTAACAAAACACGAGTCCATGGAGGATGAGAGAGGGGGAGCTGTGAAATTGGACACTAGGAGTGTGTGTTCCTATAAGCTCCAAGAGGCTATCTGGGAGCTTAAGGGAAAGGACTTCAGGCTAGAGTCCAAGATAGTCAGGAGAGAGTAGGAGAAAATGAAGATATTCTTATGGGAATAGAAGGCCACAGAAGCCCAAGCCACAGCAATGGGGAGGACACAGCTGGCTATGGAGAAGCAGCAGCTGAAGAATTGGACTCCAGAATTTGAAGTCAAATTCACAAACAAATGATCTGTGCATAACTTAAGAGGGTTAGATAAACAGCTTGGTTTGGAGTAGATGCTGCTGTGTGGGGGCTGGGTGTGTACAGGCAGCAGCTGGCCTCCTCCTGTGCCACTCAGACCTCTGCCACCTCCACCTCCTATCACTCACAATCCTCCAAACCCCAAACCCCAAACCCCCACCACATTCAGGTCATTTGTATTATTGTGTAAGGTTCCCAGATAATATTGGGATCCATGGTATTGTTTGTCAGCCTCATTTGAAAATCTAAAAGTTACTGAATATAAGAAACAAATCTAAAAGTGACAGAACACAAGAGAGCATACGTGGGGGTGGGAGCACCTTTTAAAGGCTTGGAGACTAGTAATGACATACTTCTGGTTCCGAGTCCCTGAGGGCAGGCTGGAGAGCATGTCTCTCTATAGTGAGGCCTCATAAAGAGTGTCCTGGTAGGGTCATTCTTCCATATCCTTGACAGGGCACTATGAGCCATCAGTGAAAATATTCATAGATATCCAGAGTTTCTTAACATTTCAATAGATTTCAACATGCAATTCTCTGTTGTATATTAAAAAAATGGCCTACAATCTGCACTGGTACTAATTTATCTTTTTAAAATATTTCAAATACATTTCAATTAAAATTTAATAAACTCTCGCCGGGCGGTGGCGGCGCACACCTTTAATCCCAGCACTTGGGAGGCAGAGGCAGGCGGATTTCTGAGTTCAAGGCCAGCCTGGTCTACAAAGTGAGTTCCAGGACACCAGGGCTACACAGAGAAACCCTGGCTCAAAAAAAAAAAAAAAAAAAAAAAAAAATTGTAATAAACACTCTCCGGCCTCCAGTCCCTCTCATGTCCCTTCCTTTACTGCTTCTATGCCCTTCATATTTGTAAAAACGATAAGGAATTTTAAACTTTATGGTGATTAAAGGATACGTCCTAGTATCACCTATCTTTATTATTAACTCTAACTCTGAAATGTAAAAAAGGTTACAGTTTAGGAATTCATGGGGGAGAAAATATAAGTTGTAGCAATTGATTTATTTCAAAAGGCTTTCCTTAGCATATTGTAGCTGGATTGCATGTCCTTAATTTTTCATTGATGTGTTGAAGTGCGAACCTCCAGCACACAACCATAATGAAAGAAGAGTGAATTAAAATGAGTTTAGTTGTGAGGGATTTTAATATAAGAAGAGACCTTGTGCTTAAAATTATGCGAAGGTATCACCATGTGGAGAGTTCCCAAGCCATCAGAGACCATCAGAAATGGCACAGAGGAAAGTCTACCCTGAGCACACCATAGTGTTTGACTGACAACCTCTAAAACTTGAGCAAGATTATTTTTTATAGTTAGTTTACTCAAGCTAAACATTGGTATTTTGTTATAAATAGACTTTCAAACAAATATAGCTTTTTTTAATAATGTGAATTACCTGAATATTGGTGCCATTAATTTCTGATTTCGTTTAATTAATTTAGAATTTTATTATATTTTTATATATGAGTACTATTACCCTTTGCTCATGGTCATCGCCATTACTCTGTCTCACTCTCCCCTCTCATATCTCTCTTTCTTTACCGTGGGAAGCCCCTTCTATTTCATGTCATATATATTGCCTCCACATCAAGAGAAAAGCATGGCGTGTGTGTGTGTGTGTGTGTGTGTGTGTGTGTGTGTCTGTGTGTGTATGCATTGCCTAATAAGATAATTTCTAGTATAATCTATTTACCACAAATGATATAAATCTGTTCTCTATGGCTGATTAAAATTCCAGTTTATGATTGGGTTACCGCACTAAGGATGATATCCTCCAGATACATCCATTTGCCTAAGAATTTCATAAATTCATTGTTTTTAATAGCTGAGTAGTACTCCATTGTGTAAATGTAC
>NC_034611.1:32840464-32856520 GCF_900095145.1 Mus pahari | reverse complement strand
CCATCAGTGGGAATAGAGGCTCCTTGGTCTTCCAAACTCTATATGACCTAGCACAAGGCAAGGCCTGGGCCAAGTAGTGGGAGTGGGTGGGTAGGGGAGCAGGGGTGGGGGGAGGGGTATGGGAAACTTTCGGGATAGCATTTGAAATGTAAATAAAGAAAATAATAAAAAAAAAATTGTCATGAGTGTGCTGAAGTGTGGTTCTCCACAGCTGATTGTTTCTGGCAAGGATGAGGGTGGGGAAGAACTCAGTTTTTGTTAAGGTGCTGGCCAACTGGAATTGGGCCATGCTCCAGTGAGTGAATGGTTAACACAATTGGAGTTGGTTGTTATTTTTAGCAGGTGAGGGTGGTGTTCACAGGGTGGCAGCAAATTCGAGAGGACTGGGAAGTTATATGAAATTCCCAAATAATCAATGAAAGTATAAAAGTTCATACAATATATTTTATAATATTCTTTTAATTCTTCCCCATCCTCAGATTATTCCAACTCCCTACCCACTCATTTTTATGTTCTTTAACTAAAAATAAAAATAAAATAAAATAAAATAAAAATAGGCAAACATACCTAATAAGACAAAAAAATACCAAAATAAAACAAAATTACACACAAAAAAACCATCAAGTCCATTTTGTGTTTTCCAGCTTCTTTCTAGGTATGAGGCCTCTCCAGAACTTGGGTGATAGACTCAGTGGCATTCCCTTGTACTGAACAGAGTTTGCGTTTGCCAACAATTATCAATTGCAAGAATATTCTTGGTATGAACTAGGAGCCTTATTTTTCCTTCTTTCTTTCCTTTTGCAGAATTTCTTTTTGGTCCAGTTTGAACTTAGGCAACTCTTGAGCAACCAGTCACTGTCTCTGTATGTTTGTGAGCCTTGCTGTATCCAAAACACATTATGTCCTTGGAGATATCCACTACTTCTAGCTCTTAATATCTTTCCACTACTTCTTTTACATAGATCCTGAGTATTGAGGAGAGATGGCTTTGGTAAAGACATTTCTTTTACGACTGAATGCTCAAAGGTCTCTCACTCCTTGCAAATTGCCCAGTTATGGGGTTGTGTTAGGTATTTATTTAAAGAAAAATTGTTTCTGATGATGGCTGAGTGATTGGCTGATCTATGGGCATAGTGATATGTCTTTAGAAGTCTCTTTATTGTTCTGCTTACTTGACAGAATAATGAATAGTAATAGATAACCTATCTAGTTCCAGGTTCTTGAGCACTTTGGGAGTGATAGGCATGGATTCTATGTAACAGAGTGGGTCTTAAATCTAGTCAATAATTGGTTGGTTACTCCCATAACGTGTGTTCTACTATTGTACTAGCAAATCTTGAGGGTAGGTTGATGTTTGAGGCTGCACTCTTTGTGGCCAGGTGATATTGTTGATTACCATTTTTCTTTCAAGAACTTGCACACTCTCTTCCTGAAACCTGAATACTAGTCAGCACATGTGAGACCAGATCAATTTCGTTAGCATCAGATCAATTTCTTCATGTCCAATGACATAGATAAATGGTGTATTTGGCAATAGGGTATTGATGTTAAGGTTGTGAAGAGTAAGCAATGGCCTTAGCAATAGTCAGGTGCCCTGTGAGCTTCCTTTGAACAACAAATTAACAAGATTTAACACATTTCTACCATTGGAGATTTTACTTGGTTGTGTAAATTGTGAAATTAGGGTGTGGTATTCTTCATTACACAATGATTCCATTTAAATCCATATATACATATATATATATGTATATATATACATATATATATATACATATGTATGTATGTGTATATATACATATGTATGTATGTATGTATGGTAGAAATGTGTTAAATCATTTTAGATAGATAGATAGATAGATAGATAGATAGATAGATAGATAGATAGATAGATAGATAGATATAGATATAGATATATGGCTTCTATGGTAGTGGTTGTTCAAAAGACCTTTAGTTTTAGTTGCCCTTCTCTTCTTGGCTCTGCCCCTCCATCCCTCTCCACATTTAATTCTTCTATTCTGTTTTCCCCTTCATCTCTTTCTACCACTATATTCCATTTACCCTCCCTTGGAAGATGCCCCCCCCCCCTTTCTGGTCCCTTATTAGCTTCCTAACTTCTGTGGCTATCCTAAACAAAACACACATATCTAAAGCTTAAAACTACCATCCCTATATCAAAGAAAGCAGGAAAAGACTTTCTGAGTAGTATGTAAGTATCATAGTTTACCAACTGGAGCCCATTGAGCTAAAACGCTTCTGTACAGCAAAGAAGACCACCATTCCAGCATACAAAATGTGAGGAAAGCTTTAAAAACTATACATTTAACAGAAGGCTAGTCTCAGAATATAAAAAACAAGGAAGCAAGCAAACCAGCCAAAAATCCTAAAGATTGTGAAAACAAAGAACATAATTAAAAAACAGGGTATACAACTAAACAGCATTCTGAAATATATGGAAAGCATAAAAACAAGAAATCCTTTTTCAGCATCTTTTACTTAGGCCGTAATTCCAATCATGACATCTCTGCCTTCACGAGGTATTCCTTGCTGAAGGTTCCACTCCTTAACTGCTTCCACAATCATAAGCAAAATCACAACAGGAAATCTCTATCTCTAAAGGCTGCATTGAATTCGGATTTGTGTTATTCTTTCTACTCTCCTGTTTCAAAATTTAAAAATCTAGATTTTTCTCTGTTCAAGATCGCTCTGTCTTTAATTTACAGAAAAGGAGCAGTAATTAGTTTTCCTTTTTGTAATAATAGCTTAGGAATATTCTGTCTTACACTCTTATATCCAAACTCACTCTTTCTCTCAGCAGCACCTCATTAAATTACTATTATTTTATTTCTACAATAATAAATATCTAAATAATATCAATCTAAAACTAAATGTAGCCATTATTATGAACACATTTACACTTTTGTTTCCATGCTGTTGAATAAAACCATAATGGCAGACAATCTGGAGGTACAGTGGCAAAATTATTCAAACAGTAATTTCTACTATGACCTTCTATTTTCCCCAAATTTCAGCTGATATGATGCAGCTGAGTTAATCAATAACTTGAACAACTTTGTATCACAACGTATGGCTATCCAATAAGCCTGAAACTTTATAAACCTTTAAGGCTTCTTAAAGCTTTCAGACACAGTACTCCAGTTACATTGAGTTCCGATTTTTACTGTGTTGACTCTTGTGACTATTACAGAAATCATAGAAACGTAGTCACTTTTATTCAACAAGAAACAGCCAGAGATGGAAATTCTGCAAACCCAGACAGTTCAAACGTCTTCCATCAACACACACAAAAAAATTAGTTACAGAAAGGATTGGGCAATCCAAAATCTCTTTTAAGAGTTCATCATTGACAGACTTCAGGGTTTCCATTGAAATACAATATGCTAAAAACAATTAGTGTGTTCAATTATATGAAAAACTTTGAGTCAACTTTCAAATTGGAATCATGGAATATACAATATTTTTTAAGAGATCAGTCAAGAAGTTTGACGCGCAATATTCTAACCAGCCATTTTATCCCTGTGTAGCTAAGGAGTGTGCAGGTGCTTCTACGCTTCTCTGATTGTATTTGATGTCAATCCAAATACCTCATGGCGTCTCACCAAAATTGCCCGATTTCCACTACTTTTATGTCATAGAGTAGTAGAACGTCATTCTTAGCACCTCATATGATGATTAAAAGCCATCAAACTGATATTCTATTTTAAAAATACATAGCGTCTCTAGCTGCATACGTAGCAGAAGATGGCCTAGTCGGCCATCATTGGGAAGAGAGGCCCCTTGGTCTTACAAACTTTATATGACCCAGCACAGGGGAATGCCAGGGCCAAGAAGTGGGAGTGGGTGCGTAGGGGAGCAGGGGTGGGGGGAGGGTATAGGGAACTTTTGGAATAGTATTTGAAATGTAAATAAAGAAAATATCTAATAAAAAATGGGAAAAAATAAATAAATAAAAATATATAGCATAAGCAGAGTCAGTGAATATGCCCATTAGTTATTTGACTTAGAAAGATGGTTATATAAGATGGAAATTATAAGAGAAGACCTTGGATAACATTAATATAACCACTGATTTTATTATCTTCATAATTACAGGTTGTAAAATTCTATTTAAAAGTTATTGTTAAGGCCACCTCTAACTGTTTTTATAATAATATTTGTTTGATTTCTAATAATTAACCATTGAATATTGTAATTGATGCAGATAAAAATGTAAAGAATAGAAAATAATATACCCCTAGGTAAATTACCTTTGTTGGAAATATATGTTGCAATATACATATATGGCAAATTTATATTGCCTAATTATACAAAATGTCTACATTTCTCTGAAAGAAGATGCTGGCAGATTGAAGGATAATAATCTCTCAGTTATAAGTGGAGGAAAATATAAGGAAAGGTTGTATGTGATCATCTGGTATTGATAGAAATTAAAATTTTAGGACTGAGTAATTGTCACAAGTACAACCATTCATTTCCTGCTTCGAAAACATTTATATAAAAAGAACCTCTATTAGCATTTCTGAGAATTAAATGTTTAAATTACTCTGTACTGTTCTTGTTTACTAAGATATCAATTACTTTTTAGATATCATTACTTTTCTATAGTAAATTCTTTGCTAGAAATTTCAAAATATTAAATATAGATAACTCAAAATTCTCTGACACAATGTTCACGTCCCATGATCTCATATATTTTCTTCTAAAACACAAGGAAAACATACTTTGCAAATTTATGTAAAATTTATGAAAAGATCCAGGATATTAACATGTCACTTTATTTAGTGTTTATTTAACATATTCTGAGGAGATCAAGGTGCTACAATATGTTCGGTGGTTTTGGTAATTGATCTGGAAACACAGTAGATATAATTACTACATTTTGCAACCACAAGGGAAATCCTAGGTAAAATTATTTACCCTATTATATATACAACAGGAATCCTAAAAGAAACAGTACCTAGTTTAGCCTTTTCAGCCAGTCATGATTTCATGTTTTTCTCTAGAGGTGATCATATTTCACTCAGTTCCTTTGGGGAGAAAATTTAGTTGAAATCTTTGCTTTTTACTGTCTTGGCTTTTTTGTTCTAACAGAGAAATGGAATTTTAATGGGAACAGAGGGAATAAAGAACATTTCCAGCCAACATTCCCTGACAGTTATTTTATTTAAAGCGTACTTTGGATTGAGCATTCTTCAATTCTTTAGATTTACAAGCAGTAAAATTTACACATTCAAGTTCCAACTCTCAGTGCACCTGAAGAAGGAGGGGCAGTTTCATTTACACCCCGTAAAGTGATTTTGTGAGAGGATGAAAAGACAGGGATGTTTTGAAGGCAGAAGTGGGAAAGATAAGATTTTTGACTTCCTGGCGCAGGCTGCCCTAAACCAAACCTACTTTTGAACATATTAGATAAACCGTTAGTTTTGCATGGCATCTACAATGTTCATTTTCATATTATGTAATTATTTATGTTTTGTATCTTTTTACTTGGAGTTTAGTTATATAGCTAGTTTGTTTAGTCACAAAAAAATGATAATTTACTTGAGAGCCTAAGAGATCACAAAACTCTCTAGCCATTTAATATTTTACTTTAAACAATTCTAGGTAAAGGCAGTATTTGAAGTATATAACATTATACATATATTTGTTTCTTTTCTTCCTAATGAGTTTCCTTTCTCCTTTCAACACTTTTCAATTATTACTCTATAATGTCAGTGATCTCCAGAGTGTTGCAGTTGCCAATTATACTTCTCCTTAAATCAACCTGGCAACAGTGGTGTGTTCCTTGCTACCTGACCCAAAGTTCTGGCTTCCCAAATCAAAGACACACACATGCAGCCTTATATTTTAATATGCCTTAAATAGTTCAATGGCTAGGCTACCCTAAAACCTTCATGTCACTAACATTTCCCCTCCAACATTCCTGAGTTATTACTTACAAAAATCTATATTCCATCTTTGCTACCCTAGACCAAATCGGGAACACTCTGGGACCTCTCTTCACGATCTCTTACATGATGGGCAAGCTGTCTCTTCTGCACTCCTAAGACCTGGTCTTTACTTCTCTCCCAGCACGGAGTTCTGTCTACTTTTTCTTCCCTCAGTCCCCTTTCCCATGAATCCTAAAGTCCCACCTCTGTCTCTTTGTCCAGCCATTCGCTACCTGCAACTTTATTTGCCAAACAAAACCAACTCGGGGCAGGGACCCTGAGCATCTTACATGTAGATTCTCATGCCCTTTGGAGGACTCAAGTAACATATTACACGTGTTGAGCCCAATCCACAACACTAGAGCCGCTTCAAGAGCAATGAGATGACTAGACCGTGAGACATGGCACTGTGCTTGCTCCCTTGGGACATGCTCATCGATGGTTATAGCAGAGGAGTGAAAGAATCAGAATGACAGAATCCTGTTCGGGGCATAAGTAATTTCCAATACCGGCTGTAAAGTAATGTCTTCATCTTTCAAGATGTCTGGTTGTATCCACTACACTTCCAGTTTAAAAAATAAATGCTAGGAATCCAGTGTGATGAAATATTTCCTATCAATGGGTGTTTTCTTTGATAAGAGAGATCGGTATTTAAGATACCAGGAGACATCTTCCTGATTGCACTTAAAAGTGCTTCACAAATATTCACTTAAGTAAATAACGTATTTCCAGATTTTATTATTTAGCATAATATTCATAAGTTTTTCCTTCAGAAATGTTTTGTCCTAGCACCCCTAACATAATTCTGTAACATCATGCTGTTGGTTTCTTCGCAGAGGCTTATAGCAATCTACAGAAAGTCTCAAACTATACAATCTGCAGGGCCTTCTGAGAACAGGGTTATTGATTAAATTTTCATAGGCTACTATGTATTAAACGGTTTGACAAAATTAGTCATGATACCTAAATATTAGTAGAGTTCATCTAAGAGAAGTAATTTAAGACTCTTGGTATTAGAGAGCGCAAAAGAGGAGACACATTAGGATAGTCTCCCAGGGCTGCGTTGCAGTGTCATACAGTCATGATTATGAGATCAACCTTCAACATGGCCTTTGTATATCATCATGCCCATTTTCAGTATGTAAAATGACACCAGAGCCAAAGAAGAGACTTAGGGGGGGGAAGAGGGAATGAGAATGGTAGCTATCAATTTATGAGATTAAATATAAAATAAAATGTAGGCTGACTAGCCCACATGGTGTAGTATTCTGCTATCAGTGAACAACTTCTCACCTTGAAAGTGACTGCTTCTGATGTAAGCACCAAGCCCTTTAGTGACAAGAATGAATAGAGTCATTAGATTAAGGGATTGTTTCACCTTTTCTGGGATAGGACAACAGTACACACTGAAGCCAGACAACTCCAAAGGAAGTTGAGAAAGTTTGCTAAGATACCTGGTAGTGAAGCTGCACTGATGATGAAAAGGGGATCTAAGAAATTAAAGACTGAGTTCCCAGGTCTTTGAGGATAGCATTTGAAATGTAAATGAAGAAAATATCTAATTTTTTTTTTTTTTTAAAAAAGAAAAGACTGAGTTCAGGTTCTCTGATTTGGAGGGAGACTTAAAGGTATTTCATGAAGAAAGCAAACTAGAACCTACTTGGTGTGGTAGCAATCTCTGGAAGATTAACACTGATAAATTCAAGGCCCTCAGGATCCATTCCTTACCAGCTGGATACCAAGCAAAGAAGCTTCAGGAGACATTTCATATCTAAACTATTCCTGAAGAATTACGTCCAGGGATACTCACACCCGTAACTACTTGTCTCTCTTATATAAAATGTAGTGATATTTAAGTACTATCTGTGCATTTTCTCTTATATCTTAGTTATACCTGGATTATTCATAGCTAATCCAATGTATGTCACTGGCACAGTATATTTATGTAGCAATGACAAGAAGATAATCTGTATATGTTCAGTACAGAAGCAATTTTTCCAAGGATTTTCTAATCCTGATTGGTTCACCACACAGTGTAGAATCTGTGAATCTAACAACTGATGTTTACAAAAATTTTTTTATAAATTTTGGTACACATGGCTCTAGGTGATATTTGATGGATGGTAGGCTTAGAAACTTGGTAGTATCAATTCCCATGGGAGGAAACAGTGTTTGCCTCCCTTTTAGCTTCCAGGGAATCCCAATATCATTGATGTGATATTGTATAATGAGACTTAATTCAATGGTATTTAGCAGTAAGACATATTAGTGATTAAAGAAAAAAGTTAACATCGATGGATACCCTAGTCATTCATGGAAGGTTTTTAGATTCCCTGCTATAGTATAGTAGTTTTCAAAGTTTAGAACTCATGGAAATAACCTAGGTGTTGCACATGATAGAAATATAGTTCAGTAGGTTTGGAATATAGGATGAAATTCAATTCCAATACCACACTTTGCAAAGCAAGTCACTAAGACCTTATTGCTCAGTACAGAAGTTACTGATGCCACTTAGGTCAATTGACTGCTTACAAATTTCTGCTTGTTTTTATCTGTCCGTTATTGAATCAAGGACACTAACGTCTCCCACTACATGGAAGGGTGTGTCTATTTTCCCTGTACTCCTACAATGCTCTGTTGTCATTTACATATGTGATAACTATATCTATTTAAGTTGAACATCAATCCCTGTATTATTGTGCATTCTGTTTCATATATTTTTGTTTTTTTGAAGCACCTTGCACCTAACACAAATATAGCTGTTTCAGCCTCACATTCATCACACTTAACATAGTGTGTCTTTCTCTATACCTTTAGCTTTAAACCACAGACATGTATATCTAAATTAGGATTAAAAGTTAAAGTAATATTTCAGTAAGAATTTCATACATGAGTATTCTAACTATATTATTTCTAACTACCTGCTCCCTCTCACTTTTACTATGGCCCCCAACTCCATCTTAAGTCATGACCTTTTTCTTCTATAATCATCATTGTTATGCACACACATGCACATACAGTATGGTTTTGTTTGTTTATTTTTCATAAAATTGGTTGCCCTAGAGTTTAGTGCATGTGCATTTAGATATTTTATTTGTATAAAATTGTATAAAAATTAAATTATTAAGTTTAATAATTTAATTATTAAAATTATTTTAAAATTGTCACTTTCTCTCATTGACTGGTTCAATTTCTCTATTTTATTTCAAGTTCTAATATTCCGCCATGATCATTGTGCTGGTAAGATATTCCCCTGAATTTTGTAATTGAGTCTTTAAAATTTTCAGCTTGTCTTCATTTTAGCATGATTTTTTTTGTCTTTATTAAATTCAGTTAAAGGTCTTGTATTTTTTTGTCATTCCACTCACCCATTTGTTTGTTACCTTTTACTTAAATTTGTTTATCCTCTTTACATTCTTCCAGATGTTTACAGATACCCTCTTTGAATTCTTTGATTATAGTAGTTCTTTTAAATTCTGTGTTGTGGGTGTGTTTTCATGTAGGTAACTGTGCTAGTTTGAATGAAAATAACCCTCATAAGCTCAAATAATTAGATACCTGGTACCCTGTTGGTTGAACTGTGTGAGGAGAATGAAGCTTGTGGCCCTGTTGATGGAGGCACTTAACTCGGGGTGCTTGATATTAAAAAAAAAAAAAATCTCACGATTCCCAGTGTACTCTCTCTGCCTCCTGCCTACTGATAGAAATGTGAGCTCTCAGCTGTTCCTACCACCATGCCCTTGTTGGGCAATCGTGTCCTCTAATACTTTGCAACCACAAGCCCAATTATTTTATTTCTTGTATAAGTTTCCTTACATCAAGATGTTTTATTACAACAATAGAACAATAAATAATGCAGTAATTCTATAGGGGAGCATTTCTAATCCCCTCATGATCCTTGGGAAAGGAACAAATGGCCAGTCTTTTACATCTGTGATTTTATGACAGGACATGTGTATATGAATGTATTTCACTGGTTGTGTTTCTGATGTGAGATTCTAGCCTGCTTCTACTGAGTGGAAGTTTGGTTTTGTGTTTTCTGCTATCTGAACTTAGTTGATATCCTGTTAGGTCAGTCTTCCAGATGCTCTCTTGAACATGATTAGTGAGATTTGAGTAATTCCAACTCACTGATTACTAAGGTGATATGCGGGTCCTAAGTTTTTCCTATGATTGCTTTGGTAAAATCCAAGAAAAAACCCTGATATGGCTTCCAACTGTGCTTGAAAGTAGAAAGGCAGCATGTGGTAAGGAACCAGGAATAACACCTATAAAAAATACCCAAATATTCATCTCAGACGTGCTTGAGTCAGGAAGGCAGCATGTATATAGAGATAGGATATATCAGCAAGTGAGCAGGTCAAATTTGGTTCCCACCTGGGAGTGGGTTAAGAGAGATCAATGATCTCAATCTAATCTACGCCTGGAAGAAAGTATTGGAAGGCAGCACAAAGTAAGGGTTTGCAAAATGCAGCTCCTAGCTAGGGTTGCATCTGGAGAGGGGTGAAGTGGGAAGAAGGAAAAGGGTCAAACTAAAGGGGGAGGGGAGCTTGTAGATGCAGCTTTGACCTGATTCTACAGGGGAAACATGGATGGACAAGCACAGGGAGGGTCCTGCATCATCCTAGTCAGGATGCAGCGATGTCGATGGAGCATTGTTCAGATCTCGGCTTACAGGTTCAGAGTGGAGGGGGCTAAGTTAGGAATTGTTAAGGTACCTTCTGAATCCTTTAGCTTTTCTCAAGGCATTTCCCTCTGTGCTTGATTCCCTGTAGTTGGAAAGTGAGGCACTTGGTTTTTTGACCTTTACCTTATTTGGTGTTCTCTGGACTTTTGGTTTCATTTCTTTCATTTTGTAAATTATTCTTTATTGTTGCTTGAAATAGTCTATTATTAAACTACTTACCTTTTCATGTTTCTTTTCTTTCTTTTTTTTATTTTTTAAATGTTTTTACACTCCATATTTTATCTGCCCCCCCATCCACCCTCTTACTGATCCATATCCCATACCTCCTCCCCAATCCCCTATCTCTACGTGGATGCCCCCAACCACCACCCTACCTGACCTCTAAATTCCCTGGATCCTCCAGTCTCTTGAGGGTTAGGTGCATCATCTCTGAATGAACATAAGCCTGGAAGTCTTGTACTGTATGTGTATTGAGAGCCTCATGTTTCTTTAACTCATATTCCAGTTAAGAATATAAGTTGCTCCCTAATTCTCGATATTCTGGGTTTTTTTCTTTACTTTTTCCTTTGTATTTGAATTTAGTAAATTTCTCTCTGTGTGTGCATGTGTGCGTATATGTTTGTGTGTGTGTGTGTGTGTTATTTGAGAACATTTGCCTCCTATAATTCAATTTTTTCTCTTTTTGGCTCATCCTCCTATCTATCGTAATACATATCATGAGACTAATTCCTCAATTTCAGAAATTACTTTTTTGTTTTTGAGATGGAATTTCATATTGTCCAGAATGGCTATGCTCTTGTTTTGTATCTGTGATAATTAATCTTGTCTATTTGATGGGATTTAGAGTCACTAAGCTAATAACCCTCGAAGAATGTCTGAGGGAGTATGTCTAGATTAGGTTCGTAGAGATGTGACGACCCACCACAAACATGAATAGCACCTTTCTGTGGACTAAGGCGACATGAACACCAGAAGAGATTTGAGCACTGCCTTCCTTCTCCACTACCTGACCTGGTATGCACAGTGACCAACCACCTCAACCTCCCGAGACCATGAGATCGCCACCCTCAGAGACTGTACCTTAGAAACATACACTTATTTATTTTAGTAGTTTTTTGCTTCGTGTTTATACATGTGTGTCCAGTGTCTGGAGAGATGGAAAGAGGGTGTCAAATCCCCTGAAACATGTATCTGGAGTTAGAAGTGGTTGTGAGACACCATGATGGTGCTGGGAAGTGAACCAAGGGCTTGCACAAGGCTGACAAGGACTCTTAACTGCTGACACATCTCTCCAGTCTCGACTCTTCTTTCTCTAGTTGCTTTTGTCAGGTATTTTATTGCAGCAACAAGAAGCACACCTACTACAGAAGTTCCTCATCCACATGTGTCTGCCTTCTGCTGCTGTGACTATTAACATAACCCTAGTGGCTGGCTCTTATTTGAGACACACATTTGTCTATAGATTCATTGATTCTTTCCTCTCCAATCTGCAGTACGTTTTAGAGTGTATCAAAGCCACTTTTCATTCCTGTTATGGCACCTCTGATCTTCAAAAATTTTTATTGACCACTAAAATGTTACCACTTTATTGCATAATTACAATATCATAGTGTAAATTGAATACTTTTAATGTATATTGCATATCAAAATATATGCCTTTGTTACACTATGTTTAATCATTTAAAACTTTCACTGTTGATCTAAAAGTTTTATTTTTCTTGCATACTTTTCTGCTATGCTTTCTATTGCTATGGTAAATGCCATGACCCAAATAAAACAGCTTGGAGAAGAGAGCATGCATTACATTTTACAAATTATTGTCTGTTATGAGGAAAGTCAGGGCTGGAGCTGAAGGCCTGATGCCCTGTCAACTTGACTCCCAAATACACCACTCTAAAGCAGAACCTTCCTTCCTGTTTGCTCCCCAAGGTCATGTTACTATCGTAATAGAAACCATACTATCATTTTAAAAGCTCCAAAGTCCTTAACATTTCAAACATTTAAAATGTTTACTCTCTTTAAAGTATCCATTGTCACTTTACAAGTTTGATGTCTCCTCCTAAAATCTATAAAATCAAAAATGTTACGTAGTTCTTCCAAGAAGAAAGAATCAGAGCACAGATATAAAAATCACAGGAAAACAAAACTCAAGCAGTGTAAACTTAAATTTGCCACAAAGTGTCTGAATTTATAATAGTTTGGACTATAGAGGGCTTAGCCAGCTCAGTTTCTCTGGCTTTGTCATCTACCACACACATAGCCTGCTTTCTATTCCAGGCTTTCTCAATTCTTCACCTGCCATCATCTTTGGTAATCACTCCACAGTCCTGACATCTTCAGGACTGTCTTCACTAAAAGTAAGACTGTACTTTGACCAGTGCCCTCTCCTAGCCTTTCCTTGTGCCAAGTCTCAGCTCTCCACAAGCTGCTCAACCATATAATATAGACCCTTTCAACCATAAAATATAGAACGGGTTCTATAATATAGAACCTGTTCAACCATATAATGGCTTCTATGCTATAAACACCACTACCTCCTGGGAGAGTCCTATACATAATCAAAATTGGCTACCAGATTAATAGAAAAATAGCCTCAGTTTCAATCTGGACCACAACTTCTGTGTGCTGACCACAAGGAATCACTTCTAGTTCTGTCCCTTCCTAATGACAGACCCAGCACTGCATCTTGTGGCTTTTCAAGTCCACATTTACAAATAGCTTCCACAATTCTTCTAGCATCACCATGATCAAGTTTGTGATAGCATTTGTCTCTTTGGTACAGTTTTCCATCCCAGTTTTCTGTCTGTTGCTGCAAGGAGCCGTTATTACCAAAAGCAACTTGGTAAGGAAAGAGTTTATTTTCTTTTTCACCTTGCAGTTAATTATTAAGAAAAGTCAGGACATGAAATCAAGGCAGAGACCTGCTCAGGGATCTAGCAGAGTGGGTGGCCGTGGAGAAATGATGCCTACTAGCTTGCTCAGCCTTGCTCAAGCTGCTTTCTTACATTATCCAGCATCACCTGCTCAGGGATGGAACCACTCACATGGAGCAGGACTCCCCTACATGAATCATTAATTAAGAAAATTAAACAAATACAGCTTTGCGTGCATATGTGTGTGTGTGTGTGTGTGTGTGTGTGTGTGTGTGTGTGTGTGTATGTAGTCCAAAGTCTATATTATCTAAAACATTAGAAGAAGCATATTTAGTTAAACTATTAGTATGTACCTATGATGTACTCCCGGGAGCTGGGTAATACCGCTCCTTTCTGAATGAGTTAATCTGCAAGGCATCAAAATAATGGGAAGTCCTTAGATTAAAGCTTTTATATGTTAAACAAGTTCCATCCCCTCATAAGTACTCTACCATTAATTTGGGCTGTCCCCAGTGACAAAGAGTTTTGTCTGCCAGTGAGCTGACTGTCTAGTTAGTTCCTATCCCTATGTAGTACAGTGTTTGGGAGCATAGAGATAGTGTGTAAGACTCTTCCAGGTGAAGATAACTATTTACACAACACCCGAGGGACTAAAGCACCCAGATTGCTGTTTGGGACTCATTGTGGTATAAGAAATAAAGGGGACAAGTGGGTAGAACACAAGGATCTAGCAATCATGGACGTATCACATACATATATGACCAGAAAGAGTTTGTGGCTCCCTGGGTATGATGTATGAGAGATAAGTAGAAATGTGTACTCTGAATGGATGAGTTTATCATCCAGTGAGAGAGAGAGGGGTGGCAGGAAGAATACATTTAGTAAGTGAGGATTTCACAATGTCTTCCATCTCAAAGCAAAGTCAGTATTTGACTGTTTTTTCCCCCATTGGATTCATTTTCATTGATCTCAAAAAGAATTTGAGCTTCTGATGGAAAAGATAGCTGGAAAGACCACGTGGACACCTTTGTATCTGAGACTAG
Organism: Mus pahari; assembly: GCF_900095145.1. NCBI lineage: Eukaryota > Metazoa > Chordata > Mammalia > Rodentia > Muridae > Mus > Mus pahari. The sequence continues at coordinate 32,841,969 of NC_034611.1, read as the reverse complement.
ATAGCATTCAGATTAAACTGGAGATAGAAATGTTATTACTGTGCATATATTGATTTAACAGAAGAAACAGTAAATGCTAGGTATTGCTTTGGGAATACTTGAGACTTCAGATCTTAAGGATGGACAGTATAGGAGTGACTATTGCAGGAGAAAAGAAAAACAGCCAGCACACATGGTTTCTTGGAGGACAGTTTGTGCTGGAGGTGGGAAGTAAATATTCCAAGTGCTTTTTATAAAGTAACAAAGTGAAAAGAAATGATCATGAAGAGAGATCACTGGTTCACCAAAGCAATGAAAAGTTTTTATGAAGCAGCAAAAGAAAATGCCAGGCTACAACGGGTTCAAAAGAATGTAGGAGCAAAAACAGTGAGGAATATGAAAACACAGTATAGTTCTGGGTGGACTGCAAGATTCAAAACAGAAAAGATCAGTAAGCAAGACAGACATGTTTGATTGCCTTAAATGGGAGATCTCTTTGTATTTTGATGACAATATTAATTTTTTTAATTAATAATTTATTTATTTATTTTTAACTCCAGATTTTATTCCCCTCCTGATCCAACCTCCGACTGTTCCACATCCCATACCTCCTCCCCACCCCCTGTCTCCATGAGGATGTCTCCAACCCCACCCCCACCCCACCAGAAAAATGAGTGATGTTAGCAATGAGATCAAAATGTTTATTTGGGAAATGGTGACGGAAATCACTCTTTAATTAAAATATTGGCCTTCATAGGAATAAAGCTCACTTTGGAGAACATGCAATAAGGTAAAGTACACCAGTATGCTGCTGTATTGACTTCTTTGTGTAGAGTTTTCATGTTGCATTGTGGGACTATTTCCTTTGAGCTGAAACAGTTGTCTATGGACTGAGTAGGGGAATTCATCAAACTCAGGAAGTAAAAAAAAAAAAGAAAGAAAAAAATTATTAGATTCTGGAAGTCTGTTGAACTTTACAAGATGTGGGAAGTCCCACCCTCAGCCATAAAAGAAGTAAACAACAGAAGTAGGGTAAGACTGACTAGACAAACTGCCCGCACCTGGTGAAGGAAGTTTGAGAAATGCAACGTGCATGAGTCACCATCCATTTGGAGTGACACAGCTGCCTCTGAGTCAGACATGCTCTTTTAAGTAACCACAGTGGACAGACTCATTCACCAAGCTACATGTGGGTAGAACTGTGGGACTCTCCTCAGTACACTGTCTAGACTGAGTTCTTTTTTTTATTATTATTAGATATTTTCTTCTTTTACATTTCAAATGCTATCCCAAAAGTCCCCTATATCCTCCCCCCACCCTACTCCCCTACCCACTCACTCCCACTCCTTGGCCCTGTACTGGGGCATATAAAGTTTGCAAGACCAAGGGGCCTCTCTTCCCAATGATGACTGACTAGGCCATCTTCTGCTATATATGCAGCTAGAGACACAAGCTCAGGGGGTACTGGTTAGTTCATATTGTTGTTCCACCTATAGGGTTGCAGATCCCTTCAGCTCCTTGGGTAC
>NC_034611.1:32823368-32839064 GCF_900095145.1 Mus pahari | reverse complement strand
CTCTGTTGAGGGACATCTGGGTTCTTTCCAGCTTCTGGCTATTATAAATAGGGCAGCTATGAACATAGTGGAGCATGTGTCCTTATTACCAGTTGAAACATCTTCTGGATATATACCTAGAAGAGGTATATATCTTCCGGTAGTACTATGTCCAGTTTTCTGAGGAATATTGCATATGCCAGCAAGATCTTGCTGAAAAGACACTTATATAGCTATCTCTGTGAGGTTATGCCAATGCCTGGCAAATATAGAAGTGGATGCCCACAGTCATCTATAGGATAGAACACAGAGACCCCAATGGAGGAACTAAAGAAATTACCCAAGTTGCTGAAGGGGTCTGCAACCCTAAAGGTGAAACAACAATATGAACTAATCAGTACCCCCAGAGCTTGTGTCTCTTACTGCATATATAGCAGAAGATGGCCAAGTCAGCCATCATTGGGAAGAGATGCCCCTTGGTCTTGCAAACTTTATATGCCCCATACAGGGGAATGCCAGGGCCAAAAAGTGGAAGTGGGTGGGCAGGGGAGCAGCAGGGTGAGGGGATGGTATAGGGAACATTCGGGATGGCATTTGAGATGTAAATGAAGAAAATATCTAATAAAATAAGTTAAAAAATGAGTAGACAGAATGTTTCATGAAAAATAGCTGTGGATAATGAACTAACAGTTGGAGTAATAGCTCCTATCCATGTTACTGTGTCAATATAGTTACTTGAATATAATAATTGATACAAGTGATGAAATCCTCACGTCTTATGTTGGGCCTTGCTGACATGTCTTTTAGCATATCTTCTCAGCCACAAGAATAATTCGCACTAATTTGGAGTGGTCAATAGCATGCCTACAGAGATCCTCTGTGAAAAGATTGTTCTGTGTGATGTCAAGCCTTGAATGTTTTACAGATCTGTGAAAAGCTTTCTATGAATGTGGGAACAGCACTCCTAGGAGCCACTAGGTTGTTCAGTGCCAGGGTTGCAAAAGTTTCCCAATACTTTCTGGCCAGAGTGGCTGCCCATCCCTTATAAATTATCCCTTTAGATAATGTATTGATACCAGTTCCATACCAGAGCTAGTAGCTAATACTTTATTGCTGAGCCCATGGCATCTTTGGCTACAGGACATGGAGAAACCAAGCAGGGTCTGTGCTGGAAGCTAGATTGGTCTTGTATGGTTTTCCTAGAAGTGGTATGAAATGTCCCATCTTCTGGAAAAGAGTTGCCACTAACAGCTCTGCCAGTTTGTAGTTTCTAAATGTTAGAGAACCAACATGCCAGGTGTGGGTGAGAAATGCCCCTCATAGGTTCACGTGTTCGAACTCGTGGTCCCCAGCTGATGGTACTGTTTGGAGAGATTTAGGGCCCAAGGCCTTGTTAGAAGCACGATACTGCGGATGTGCTTTCATAGTGTACAGTTTAACTTCCTAGTTCCTGGCTTTGCTCTCTACTTCATGCTTGCAGGTTTGAAGATGTGATCTCTCAGTTTTCCAATGTTTCTGCCTTTAGTCATCCATGCTTCTGAAAGTAATTACTGAGAGCTCATCGGTCCACCACGCTGGAATTCCTGTCTGTTTCATTGGTGTGTCATTGTTTCTTACCTGGGATAAACTAACAATTTTCAAATCTCCCTAGGAAAACTTACGTAACATATAACCCTGGAGAAACTAGTCAATATCACAGTCTGCTATACACTCACCAGAAAATAAACAATTAAGATGATTATGGAAACAAGCATATGACGTGAATATACAAATTTTTATTTATTTTTATTTCTATTTGGATGTATGTAATATATAGGTATGTGTGCATGAGGGTGTGTGTGCATATCTATGCGTGAATGTGTGGAAGCTAGGGGCTAATAACGGATATCTTCCTCAATCATTAATTTCTTAATTTTTGAGACAGGGTCACTCCCTTCGCATGGTACTCAATAACTCACCTTTGTTCACTCTTTAACTTTGTAACTTTTCTGAAGTGTCTAGATGTTGTAAACTAGACTTTTCACCCTAATATTCACCTCTTCTCTAAAATACAATGTGTTCTCTAGTATTTCTCCTTTGGTTTTACAAAATTGTTTTTATTTTATCTCATTTGGGTAAATTTTTTGTAGTACTCCAATCTTTAATGTAGTAGATGAGGAAATTAATATCCTAGTGCAATGATGAATTAGAGATGATTTTCCTGCCAACCAAACACATTGAAAACAAGTGAAATGCCACTTCAGCATATGTCCATAGAATAAATACTCTTGACTTAAGGAGATAAAAACTCATCTGCAGTTCAAATTAAGTTTGATATTGAAAAATGCTTACATTCAGATGTGTTTCAGAGTGTCTAATGGAATTACATGTTTCAGAGAAGAAAATGTATATACACAGCATAACAAAATCACTTTGTATTTGACATTTCTCTTATTCATAAGTCAGTGGTACGAAATCATGCAGGATAATCGAATTTATACCCAAGTCTCACAGGATTAAGAAGTTTCTAGGGAAATTGAATATAGGCAGCTTATGATTTTCACTGCAGATTAAATAGATCTTGGGATCCCTGAGAGTTAAATGTTTTTTGCTTGACAAATATAAAATCTTAGTTTTAGCTGTTAGAATTTTTAAAAACATTATATGTAAGTTTTAATGTTAAGAGTAGTTGTGTGTTCTATCCACAAACTTGCAAAACAAAATTCACCTTAGTGCATCAAGATCAGAGCCATATCATGTACAAATTAAAATGCCCTTTGCTGCTACTGAAAGAACTATCAAACTATAAAAAACCTCTTCATTCACATGCACAGGTACATTGATATAGATATACATATAGATATAGATGACATATATGTGTGTACATGTATGTATGTAAATAAATATATATATATACATATGAAATCATTACTTTATAGATTCATGATAATGGTTTCTGGAAATATTTGTTTTGAATTACCAATTGTCAATTAAATTATAATAATTGCAAATGAGTATAAGATGTAAAGAATTTTTTCTAGTTGTCTACTCACATACATTCAAAACACTAGATGCTGAAGTATGGGAAATTATTCCAAGTCAAATGAAAGTAGAAAATTCCAGTGATCTGAAAACCTTGTGACCGTCCCTGTGACTCAAAGAAATGATTGAACACATAATGAAGTAACCTTTGTTTGTGCAGGGAGGGTTGTGTCAGAGGTGCTAGGCTGTTAAATGTGGTTCATTTCCCCCCGGGATTTTCTGTCCTTAAATCCTTACTGTTTTGGCTTCAGTTGGGGTGGCAGTGGATAAAATCCTATAAGAGCACAGAAAAGGGGGTAACTGCTTCTAATATATATTATTAAGCTGACCCACACACAATTAAGTAGCACTCAAGCCTATAACAATAGCTAAGAGTCCTACAAGGGATCAAAGACAGAAGCATTTGACTATTTAGACAAGGCTAAGGAAGGAGCTGTTAATTGGCCAGCACTTTTTTCTTGATCATGAATGTATACCTAGGAAGACTCCAAGACTATCCCGTATTCACCAGTCAAAGATGCCTAGAGAGCTGACACACTGCCCAAACTAACTCACCCTGGAATCTGCCAGTTTACTACCTTAGGAGTTAGGGTTGGAGGTGGGGCTCAGAGTGTGGCCAAAAGAGACCCTAGAGTTGAACACCCATCTTTCCCATAAAGTTGGCACACAATTATAGCTGCATAAAGTTCACTAGTGTGACAGTTCTTCCGGGTTCAGAGACATTTTGCCATGCATCTTCTGATCCTCTGGATCTTGTATTCTTTTCACCCTCCTCCTCCCTATGTTTTCCGAGTCTTGGAGGCAGGAGATAAAACGCCTCTCCAGTTTATGGCAGAGCATCTCTTATCTTTGCAGTTCTGCCAGTCTCTGCATTAACTACTGCCCGCTCCAGTACGAAACTTCCTCGATAAAAGCTTGGTTTCCCACTTATCTATGGAATAAACAAGGGTGTTTAGAAAGCAGTTTGAAAATATAGCTATTTATCAAAACCAGTAGCAGCAGCTCTCCATCCCCAACCCCCGTGCCCCGTGACCGGCCTATGACCTCCCCAGCTAAAGACTCTTCAGCAGTTTGGCAGAACCAGGGTTGAGTTCAGTCTAACAGAGGTGGCTTCACATTCCACCAGAATATTTGTTTCCTTTCTCTTCCTTTCTAAATGCCTACTACTTATGGTGTGCAAATCTAAAAGACAATTTCAAGTGACATTTTTCTTTTAAAAAAAAAAAAATCGTTTTCTGACCTTCAGTACACCATCACATGGCTAATTAGCTAATCAAACCTTAATTTTTTTTCTTCTCTTTCTTGAAGATAAAGCCTTAGTAGTGTGCTTCTACATAACTCCACCAGTGTTCAGAGATAATTTGGAAAACAGTCCTGTTGTTGAATAAAATGAGCAATCATTGAATGTTAAGGTGAACAATGGTTGAATACTTAAGGCTGAGAACAAAACCACCCAGGCTCTTCATCAAAATGAAGGACTGAAGCTTCTCTCCAATGAGAAGTAGACTTCCCTAGCTAGTTTCTACAATCAATTTGACTCAGCCTGGAGTCACCTGATTAGGTGTCTCAATTGAGATATTTCCTAGATCAGATATAACCGTAGACATATTAGGGTTTGTTTTGTTCATTGATGTTGGGAGGGCCATTCCCTGGTCAGGTGCTACTGGTCTGTGTAAGGAAGCTAGGTTAAGCATGAGAGACAGAAAGCAGTGTTCCTCTATGGTTCACTTAAGGCTGAACTAAAAATACATGCTTGAATCCCTGCTAAGACTTTACTCAATGACAGACTGTAACCTGCAAACTAAAATTACTATTGGTCACTTTTTCTTTTTGTTTTTTTTGTTTGTGTGTTTTTATCACAGCAGCACAGTGAAATATTGTTTTTAATTGAAAGGAATCCTTTTAATGAACTTATGTATAAAATAACTGACTGGATTTGAAGAACGACTCACAGACCATGGGAAGTTTGAGTGGGAGAAAACAGGCTTAGGAAAAACATCATTTCTTGGGAAAAATGAACAAGGAGTTGCACAGATATACATTATTCTGCCCCATGACAGGGATGTTTTTCAATCCCCTCAGTTTCCCCGTGGCTTCTTCCTTGGTGTTATGAAGCACACTCAATGTCTTGCCTTAAATATCCTTTCCCTCAAATGGTATTTCTGTTATCAAAAGTCTCTCTCTCTCTCTCTCTCTCTCTCTCTCTCTCTCTCTCTCTCTCTCTCTCNTCTCTCTCTCTCTCTCTCTCTCTCTCTCTCTCTCTCTCTCTCTCTCTCACACACACACACACACACACACACACACACTATGCCTTATTTTCTTCATAGAATTTGCCTGATCTGATGCTATCTGTTTACACACTTAATTTTAGTACATTTTTTTGCCATTATTTATTGAGAAATTAACAATGTGAGAAATGAGAACTTGTTATTCTTCTTTGCCTGCTGCATTGGCAACAATCTTTATGGTGTTTGAAATGATGTTAGAGCTAATCACTTATTGAACATGTTGATCAATGACCATTTCTCCTTTCCTGGGACTTAGAATTGGTCATGTTCTTCTATCAGTTCACTAGAGTTTTTCTTGTTTCTCTTGTTTCATTTGATGTTTGTGTTTTAAAAATGTAAAATTCCTAACTGCTCTTTTTCTTGAGATAGAATAATCTTGTATCTATTTTATGAATTTGGCAAATGGTGCACCTGGGCTTTTACATGCACAGTATAATTTAGCATGTATTATGGATGTTTAAAAGAGAATTCCTACAGATTTTGTTTTGTATTCTTTAACATTTCATAATAGTTACTGTCTAGCTATAACACTGGTAAGAGTTTTCAAATGAATGTGACTGCCAGGTGGTTGTGATTAAACATCTTTAAAGAAACCTTTTGCTTAGCACAATGGTTACTAATATGTCCTCATCATAGTTTAGGTTTTCTAAATACAGATGTGGAATTTTATTGTGTGAACTAAGATTCTGAAAAATAATTACTTAATGGGAGTTCTAAATTACTAATATCTTCCATGGGTTAAGACAGACAACAGTTCTGCAGGCCCAGTAATTCCCTCATACATGTGTGCAGATAGATAACACCATTCACCATTTTGAAACTTACAAAAAGCACATAGAAGGTGTAAGTAACAGAGAAGAGACTAAGAGTCATCTCTTGACTGGTCCCATAAAAGAGTCAAATTAATATCCTAATAATCAACAGCATTTTTATTTAAAGGCCAGCACATTGTTATACACAGGTACTAAAGACACTTTATGCTGTTATTAAAGACAGGATAGCTGAGTGTGGCTTATAATTGTTTTTAAGCACACAAAATGCTCTTTTTAGGAGTGACCAGCTATTTTCCATATATTCCATACACGTGGGAGAGAATAAAGTTAATGGATGTAATTTTCACTATGCTAAGAAAGTAAAGACAAAAGGGAGGAAAGGCCAATTGTGACTAGAGAACGAATTTAGCATCAGTGACAGTTACAAGGTAAGATTGTCTTGGAAACACAAAACCAAATGTAAAAAGCAAAGACAAAGAGAAAATGAGCGAGAGATCTCACCCATAAAGAGGGCCATTGAAGTAGGCCATTTATCTTTCACTTCTAGAGATTAAGTTTTAGAACTAGGAGACAAAGGATGAAGAGGTTAGTGGCTGCCACGATGTTTCCCTTGGCAGCAAAAGAATTTATAGATCTCCAAATACAGCAGGCTGATTGCTACCATGATAACAATATATCTACACTTGAGTTTTTCTTCACTGTCATGCTTTTATTTGGAACCATGTGGTAAAAAAAAAAAATTAAATAAACACAAGTATAATCCAGAGCATCTAGAGTAATGGGGTTGAGGAAATAGAAGTAAGAACTCATGAGCAAAGTAACCTGGGAGTAAGAGCCGACCCAGGGCTTGTCTTGTTTCTGTTTTATGCCTCCTTATTTCTAGTATCCCAGAGGAATTACGTGGAACCCCAAAGCCCCACCAAAGTTTTCTAAAATTTAATGCAAATGATTTCACACATGTGCATTTTTTCTTATTATCAAATTCCAAAATATTCATTTGATCTAAAAGGGTAGCTGACAATAAGACATCTCTGGATGTTAGTCTTAATACTGCTATTTGCCACTGAGTTGCCAAACATGATCTTGCCTGCCCAAAGGAAGTTTGAGTGGTATCCTCCTTTCTGGAACCAGACTGAGAAATTGTCCTTAATTTTTTTGGGGGGGAGGGGTGGGCAACTATTTAACTAAGGAATGCCTTGGGTCTTAATTCCCAGAGACTATAGTAAAGGAGATAAATCCTGGAATTCATCAAAAAGAAAGACTGCCTTTGAGAAGTCCACAGCCCCTGGTTCTTTCTCCCACCTAACTTTTGTGGTTTGCCCCTTCTGAACACAGGGAAGCAATAACACTGTCATTTCACCTCTCCACTGTCTCCGCCTTTTATCTGAGTGCATTGCCATCTGCATTGGCTATTAAGCAATATGGGATAAACAGAGCCTTTTAAAAATAAACAGATGACACATCTAGTCATCAAATATTATAATTTAACAGCTTAAGAACACTGAAAATTAAAAGAATAAAAACAAATGGAAAATTACTTACTCAGAACGTCTTAAAAGATCTGTTTTCGTAAGTGGGAGGTCAAAGCTGAGCAAACCACATCAGAGGAAATTGGTTTCTTAATCTCATGGCACTAGATTTGCCTCCTGAATATGCAGTTTATGACAAAATAATTGCCCGGTAATTATTCTAAAAGATGAAACAAAATCTAATTCAAATTGAGCAAATTAGATTTTTCACGTGGCCAATGACACTGTAATGATGCAAGTAGCACTTGCTTTTTCTGAGGGGTCACTTACTGCTTCATAGTTAAGTGGCAAGGTTAAAGGTTGTAAAATTTCCTGTTATTCAGTCTCAAGAGAAGTGCATGTTTTTAAGATTGTTACTGCTATAAAGGCAATTTTATACTCAAGAATGGAATATCATTACTTCTTAAGCTCTACGTATATACATGTAACTCTGATTAGTGTCTATATTTACTGAGTACTTTCTGCTGGGAACTGTACAACATTAGTTATTGCATATTTCATTTTATATCCAATGATCTAGCAAGTTCATCTTTGTCTATATGTTCAGTGAACACTTGGTATTGGAGTGGTTAAAAATCTTTCTATTGCATCAGTGCTCCATAGTTAGAACCTCATTTAACCTTAACTACTTCTTCCAAGTCCAACCTACAAATACAGCCGCTGAAGTTGATTCTCAATGTGTACATGGGCGAAGGACACTCCGCTTGTATATGACAGAAAATAACAACTCATACCTTTAAGAAGAAACATGAGGTCTAGGAGAAGTGGCTTAGAAACAAATCAGAGCACAGAGCTGGCGTTGGTTTTCACTGTTACTTTTCAACAAATACTACATCCAAGCAGATATAAACAATGGTAAATGTTTAAAAATTGATACTATAACTAATTATCAGAAATACAACTTGTTAAAGTTCACTCAAGTAATATAAAAGTAAAATTCACATGAAAATGTCATTAAATGCATTAGAAATGGGAGACCAGATCCAATCAAGATTTTTCTAAAGGAAAGGTGACCTTTGCTAAACAAATATTTCTTGGAAATACTACCTACTACATAAAATGAATATTAAAAATAATATTAGCATTTATGCTATACTTGTACTTAACTAGGACCATTATGATGCCTGCACTATTTCATATTATCTCTTTATGTAGGTATCTTAGCAGTAATTAAAAAAAAGAGCTTCTGTAGCAAATTACAAATATATATCACTCTGGGCATGTATGTAAAAATTCCTGTAGCTAAATTAATAATCTGTACTAATTTCTCCAGAATGAGAAGATTTGTCTGTTCCTCCTTCAAGAAAAGTCTAGGAGTCTGTCCTTGCCATGTGGACCGTACTCCCAGGCCGATATCTGGTCACTCAGCTCATCTACTGGCTTTCTCTGCTTCTTCTCCACCCTAGCTTCAGGTGGGCTAGAATCCCACTTGAGTTATACAGCCAATGGAAGAAGTTGACATTCTCAGGTCACATTGAAAAGCACAAATAGTGCAAATTTCAAGACAGAAATCTGTATCCCCCTCAGCCCTCCCACCCCCACACCCCCAAAATCCCTGCCAACCCTATAGAAATCTTCCCCAATAAAAAGTACTAAAATAAATGTCGGGACACTGAATTTAAAAGAACAATCATAAATGTAATCAAATAATTCAAGGAGTTTAAAAGGACATAAACAGAAAGCCCAGTGACCTTAAGGGGAGCAGCAATAACTGTCTGAGCAAGGGCCAAGGAAAGACAAATATGTAGCTGAATGAAATGACAAAGAGCTCAGGATTAGAGCACTGAATTCAAAAGAGAGAGAAAGATGAAAGAGAACTGAAGCTAAAATTAAGATGGCGTTCAAAACTCAATAACTCAAACTAGAAAGCTAGGGGTAAGGCTGGACTTAAATATCAAGTAGAAGAATTGGATGTCTCAAGGAAAGAAAATTAAACATACAAAGTGAAGAGGCAAGAACTGTGGTACTCAAAAGACAAAATCTTCAAAGTTTAGGCCCAGAGGAAGAAAAGAACCTCAGATCAATGGCATACCTTCAGTAGAATCATAGAAGAAAATGTCCTCAGATTAGAGATATATCCATAGGTATACATCAAACAGAAGGGAATAGGAAAGAAACTCCCCTTGCTGCACTTTAGTCAGAACACTAAACGTACAGAGGTCCTCAGTGTCCAAGAGAGGACACTAAAAGTTACAAGGTGGGGGACAGGAGGGGGGACCATTTCCAAGAGAAACTTTAAAACCAGAATTTAAAATCCAGAAAAACATAGAGTGATCCTCGAAGAGAGGCTGGTGAGATGGCTCAGCAGTTGGGAGTCCTTGCTGCTCTTGCAGGACCTGGGTTTGGTTCATAGCAAACTTCAACTCTGCAAGCAAAGGAAGCATGCTAGTTGAATGAATTTTAAAAACAAAACCTATCTTTACCTACAAGAAACTCATCTTACCTTTACAGATAGGCACTATCTTAAATACAAATGAAGAAAAATAAATTTTCAAAGTAAATAGGACTAGAAAGCAAGCAGAGGCTACAACCCTAAAATCTGGAAAAAGAAGACTTCAAACTAAAACTAATAAAAAGAACTAAAGGATTCTTAATTCTTAATTGTTTTTTGTGTGTCTTTTCAGAATTTATATGACATACACAGAAGAATGTTTACTCTTTGACATTACTTTCAGGTTGCTGTTATCAACAAAGTGCACATTCAAACTGCACATGAAGTTAACTCCCCAAACAAATATTCACTAAAACCCTTTCCATTTGGGAAATGTAGTCTGTTATGTTGGGCTGTATACATGGCCAGTTGTGGTCACATATTGCCCATGGGCCACAATTGAATATGTCTAAAGAAAGATATGCAGTGTCATATCTCATTCAGATCAGCCAGAAATTGGGTTCTGTCATCAAGCTTTGCTAATAGTTTAAGGAGACAGAAGGAGGCAAAAATAACAAGACAGCCAGGGTAAACATACCCTCTGATCCAGAAAACCAGAAATCCTCACAGGAAACTTTTAAGCTACAAAATATCCAACACTCCGGGTTACACAGATGAATGGCTATATGGCACCCTTCACAAAACCACACCTTATTAGTCTGTGGAAGTTCAGCCTTGCTTACCATAAGAATGCTTACTAAACTAAGAATTGCCTCAAAGTACTCCATGGATAAGAAGTCTTCTTCCTTCCAACAGACCTTATTAGTCTATTTGCCCGCAACTCCGTAGATTAGACCATGTCACAGATTTCCTTCTCTGTTCTCCTGCACTTTCTTTTTAGCAGTCGTGAGGAATCAAAGAGTAAATGCTGTAATTCCTCGCGTTACTTCACAATCTTTCAAAAGAAGCTACGTGTGGTAGCGCATGCTTTTGTCCTATTTTTGAAGCCACATTAGAAGGATCTCAAATTCCAAGCCAGCCTGTCCTATGCAGCAAGCACATATATCAAAATGAGGGAGAAGGGGATCAGAAAGAAGGGAGGAGAACGAAAAGGAAGGGGAGAAAGAAGCAGAGACACAGAACACACACACACACACACACACACACACACACACATACACAGAGGAAGGGCTAGGAAGGGAGAGAGAGAGACTGATCTCAAATCAGAATGCTGCTGGTGATTAGAAAAAAGAATCTCAGTTCTAAAATTTAGCAATCCATTACAATAATGCAGGAAATATGATGTTACCAAAACAATACAAAAGGAAGTTGTGGACTTACGACTGCCACACGTGAAGATACAGGTGACACTGTACACCCACTCACACCCACTCTCACACATGCACAGAAATAAAGATATGTGAATTGCTTCAGATTATTCAGCTGTAAGTTAATTAAACTTACTTTTCATGAAAGTCTCCTTGGCTTTGCTTTTTGCACATTGTCTCCTAGCCTTTGGACTTCTTGGTGACTCCTCTTTCCTATTTCAGTTCCTTCTGCCTTCTTCTCTCCCTGCAACTTTTGCATGGAGGTCCAAGTGCTCCTCATTATCTACAGCGATCTGCTTTTCGTTAGGCCTAGACAACTGGTGCTAATTGGTTTTACGTAAGTTATAAAAATAATCAGCCTGCAAAGTTTAGTCAGATCCATACATGTTAGCATGGTTATGCTTCCTGTAATGCAGATAACTCTGTAGGTAGATGGCCCTGCTTACACCACTAAGAATCGGTTAGCTTTTGATTACATGTTAGTGTTTCTTTTATAGTTTTGTATCATGCAGAGTTCTCCTGCCTGCATTTTACAAAGTAATATTTATTATATAAATGCTTTTATTGTATGCTATATTCATAAAAATGGACCATAAGACATTGTTTCACTTTTTTTTTTAAAGAACGAGAAGTTTCCCAATCTGCAGTCAGCAAAGTAGATGCCTTGGGGAAGACATAAAGTCTAGGAGACACTGTCCAGTAGTGTAGATTTCATTATAGTTTTAAAGGTCTGAGGATCGGGAACATGGAAGACCATACGCCAAATCAGCAGCCAAGCAGAAAGCAAAGTTAGTTTTTTTCCTCTATGCAAGTCCCCAAACCACACCAAGGACCATTTAGTTACTCATCCCACCTATTATACACATTGCTGTGTCCCTAAAGACACCCTCCCAGATAGACACCTCTATAAAGTGTGGCACCTACACAGGCTTTCCTGCTGAAACAGGTGAAACAAAAATGAACACCCCCCACGCAAAAAAGAGTAAGTGTGCTAACCAGAGTAGGCCAGAGAAGAGCCAAATGGGATGAAGCGGGTGATTTCTCACAGCTTCACTGCCTTCCACTATAAACTGAGTTAGAAATCAAAAGTCTGAGAGAAATGTGATCCCCTCAGCAGACTCAAAGCTGCTTTGTAAATGACCCAGGCGACTCAGGTGGCAGATTCTGCCAGAGCAGCAGAAACCTAGAAACGAGCAGCCAGGGTGCTACAGTTCAGTGAAAAGCTGGCTTTAAGGCTCTGGCTCCAAATATTTAAAGGATATGAACAGAGATGAAGATGAGCATACAAATTCCCCAATTAATGGCAGCAAAATGATTAACAAGGCAACAACCAGGGAATAATACCTGAAAACTCCTTTTAGCCAGCTAGCTGAGGATTGAGCCACCATGATATTGTCTTTTAAAATATATGACCTTATATGGTAAGATACACGTGAAAGCCACGTATGGGTATAGCGCTACCCTATGAGCCTAATTCAGTTAACAGGGCAGCAATGTCAAATATAGAAATGTGTGAACTTGCTCCTATCAAACATTGAAAACTATAAAAAAAAAAAAAAAAGCATGTGTACTGTAATGTCGTTGAGCTATTAAAATCTATTTGTGATGAAAGTTAGGATTGGTGGCACATGTTTATAATCCCTGCTAATTGATAGGCTGAGGCAAAATGTCTGGACTAGAAAATGAGTTTGAAGCTAGCCTGGGCAATCTAAAGAGATCTTGTCTTTAAAAGCAAAATGAGCACTCGGGATATAGTTTAGTGATAAACCATGAAGGCCTAAGTTCAAATCCCAGAGCTGTTATTATTAATTAATTAATTAATTGATTAATTAATGCCATTATAGCATATCCATAGTACATTATTGGTGAAAGAGTAGTTAAGAAAAAAAATCTTGTGCTTAGGCTCTCTGATGAATAAGGAGTCTCCCTCCTACAGACCTTATTAGTCTGTTTGCCTGCAGTATATTGAGGAAGATCATGAGCAATCGCTTCTCTGAGAACCTTCAGGTAGAACTGAGAAACCAAGCCTGCAGAGCAGTAACTCAAAGTAGAGGGCGGAAGCCCTCACCTCACAGGCAGGGATGAGAACTGGTGTACCACAGGGACAAGCAAAAACATGTAAAGAATGTGCCAAAAACGAGGTTAAAGATGCTGCCAGCGTCCCATCATCAGGACCTGTTTATGTCTCATAAGTCTGATTTAAACTTCATCTTAAACACCATTAGAATGAAGAAGCCTGAGCCAAAAAGTATCCTGTGTCTAGAGATTGGGGTGTCACTCATCTGCAGGAATTCTTGAACATCTGTGTTCATCAGGATTGCCTGCAGGGGTCTTTGAACAATAGCTTTTCCTCACTCTAGTTTCTAATGTCATATATTGGTGCTTTGTTGGGAAAATACGCATTTCGTATCCCAAGTGATCTATAGAAACAGACACCCTGAAAGATGATGAACACTGAAGTTCAAAGTCTCTTGCCCCATGATGACTGTATAAAACAAGGGAATCCTAAACATGGATATACACATCCATCATAAGGAGCCTATTTTTATGTATAGATTTAGGTGTCATGGGCATCATCAGAGACCTGATTGGACAAGAGGTTATGATCTAATACTTAGACTACACAGGAACCCTGCAAAGCCAGTCCCTTCAGATTCTTCTAAGCCACTGAAGAATGCCCTCTTCATCATAAAACAGGACCCATCTGAAATGAGGATCTTCTGACCTACTACATGACAGAATAGGTCAAAGAATTTTTTCACCACCAGTTTCAGGATAGAATGGCATGAAGATTAAAGCAGTATTTGGAAGCATAGTACAGCTTGGTTTGAAAAAGGGGTTTTCAGTTTGTACGACTGATCTCCAGGGAAAAGAACTGTAGTTCCTATAGCTTGTTTTGAAGGGTGCTAAAAGAGATGGGAAGGGATCAGGAAGTCAGAGAAAAGCTTCCTTTCCAAGGTTGATTTTGAGCATCTCATTGGTGTGCTATTTTCTGAATGCCAAGATGCTAAGGATGAATTTTCTGGTATTGGGACCCTGTCTTACAGACTGCACGTGTTAATGAATTTGTGAACGAATTCTAAGGGATAATAGTAAGTACTGGCAGAAAGACAGATAATGCATGATCTTACATATATTTAGACTACAGGAACATCTTAGCTCCTAGAAGGAAACAAGCACAGGGGCGTGACCTAGGGAGAGAAGGGAGAAGGAGGGAGAAAAATGGTGAAAGATGAAATCACAGCTAAGAAGTTACTGCAAAATATGTAGAAGTTGCTAAGAGCTACTGTACACTGTAGTGATATGTAGTTCAGGAACAGTATGGTGATCCATTCAGGTACACCAACTATGTACTGGATATTTGACAA
The DNA here is from genome assembly GCF_900095145.1 of Mus pahari. Taxonomy (NCBI): domain Eukaryota; kingdom Metazoa; phylum Chordata; class Mammalia; order Rodentia; family Muridae; genus Mus; species Mus pahari. Next base: position 32,824,407 of record NC_034611.1, on the reverse strand, counting down.
AGAAAAGACTTTGAAGGTTTTCACCATAAATGTTCAAAATAGTTTTATCTGATTGAAGCATTACATGATTTATTGAACGTTTTATGGTAGGTATTCCATTACCTGGACAATTCTATGTTTTTTGCATATCATTTAAAGTAAAATTTTAAAAAGTGAGTTTCAAGTAGGTGACTTAGGAGCAGTGTCACTTTTCCAGTCAAGAAAGATCAGGTGTCAAGTTCAGGAAGAAGAGCTTGCTGTCAGGAGCCGGATACAGCAGTCTCCTGAGAGGCTCTGCCAGTACAGATGCAGATGCTCGCAGCCAACCATCAGATTGAGCACAGGGGCCCCAATGGAGGAGTTAGGGGAAGGACTGAAGGAGATGAAGGGGCCTTATCTGGCATCAAAGAGAGTGGAAGCCCTTTGTCCTGTGAAGGCTTGACGCCCCAGTGTAGGGGAATGCCAGGGCAGAGAGGCAGGAGTGGGTAGTAAGGTGGGGGAACACCCTCATAGAAGCAGGATAATGGGGGATGAGATAGGGGGATTTCAGATGGGATACTGGGAAAGGAGATTGAAGAGGTCAGCTCAGGAACTTTAGAAAATTCCACCGGACCCCTCCCCTCCTGGAAGAGAAAGGTCATAAAGAACATAGGTACCCCTCCTCTCTGGAATGGAGGGGCTAATTACATTTCTCAGACATAGGGAGGAGGGGCTGACAACCGGCCACCTGAGGGTAGGGGAGGCCCAGAGCTCGTAGACACATTCCAAGACCTTGGCCACCTATCTCATTCCCTAAAGACCAATCAGTTTAAAGGTCACACTCTTCTGCCGTCCATCCTCATTGTGCCTAATGGCTGCTGCCTTGAGAACCGTGTAAAGGCTCACCAGACAGGCTGTCCTTGGTCGTTCTCTCTCCATGTGCAGGGTGACCACAACATGTTGAAACAATAAGTTCCTCTTGCTTTTTGCATCGATTTCCAGCTCTACGCCGTTCACTCAGGGAGTCTTACAGGATAACATGTAAATAAATAAAATATCCAATGGGAAAAAAAAAAAAAAA
>NC_034611.1:32798153-32823063 GCF_900095145.1 Mus pahari | reverse complement strand
TGTGTGTGTGTGTGTGTGTGTGTGTGTGTGTGTGTGTGTGTGTGTGTGTATGTGTGTGTGTGCAATATTTCCTTGTGTTTCATGGGCTATATGCTCTGATCTAATGCCTGGCAGGAATCATAGTGAATGCTGGCACTGACAGCCCAGTTATGAAAGACCGCTGGCCTCCAGGGGCACCTCAAAGCATATTCTAGGAAGAAAGAAAAAAGTCATAAAGGAATCCCTGCTCCTGTCTACAGCATCCCCTGAGGAATATGAGCCAGACTATACTTGGGCTCTGTGTCAAATCTGATTGCTGTGACTATAGCTCAAGCTGGTAAACAGAGCTTCTAGAGGGAATAAAGACGGTGATTAAGAACTAGTGATATAGGAGAGAGAGATCAGATGAGCGCACAAAGAAAAAGAGGTTAATCCCTGAATTAAAACCAAAATTCAAAGGGAATGAACATTAAAAAGCACTGAAATAAAAGAGTCAATAGTGCACGAAAACAGCATTTGGTAGCACATTTATTAATAGAAACAATTATCTGAAAATGGAAAGGAAAGGGGGAAGGGTAAAAAGAACTGTCTTTCACTGGGTTGCCTAAAGACAGACAGAACGCCAATGGAAACCCGCTCTGAAAAAGACTCAGCAAAAGGACCAGTGACCTTGGGGGAGACCAGGTGACCCAGTACTTAATAGAGGACATTAGTAGAAAGCTCCCCAGAGTCCCAGGAAGCAAAACAGAGGTTTACTCATGGAAACACCAGACGTTTTATTTAAGAATCTTTGACAGAGGGTCAGAGACACAAATTTGAGTGCATTCCAGTAATCAACAAGTGTCTTCTTGCCAAAAAGTAAACGGCTTCTCTCCCAAGACAGGCGGTGTGCAGCTCAGCATCAAATGTAGAGAACTGTGGGAACTGAAGTCAACAAAGCCCGGGAGGAAGGGCTTTGAGATCATTTGAAGTTTCAAAGGACCTGAAAGAGAAGTCATGAATGTATACAGCTTTATAGTATAAAACAGTATATTTTGGTATAGAATAAAGGAATAGTATTTTGTTTTAAAATGTCTAAGTATTCTTAGTGTAAAAATTGCAAGGAAAACAAGCAAACAAAAACACTGAAAAGTGTTTGTATTCTTTGGAGTTTGAGTAACCACAAACTAATACGATGCTATTAACAGATGATTATATTGGAAGAGAGTAGTTCTCTGAGCTTACTATGCACATGCTGACTTCTATTTACAAACTCACAAGTTCCTGAACTTTACCTGGAGTTGGTAAAGGAATTTATACAAAGTAATATAATTATTCCCGTTTTAAGAATGTATGTATTCTATATTTTTTCAAATTTTTAATTCAGATAATTATATACTTTTAAAGGGTGCAAGATCTACACTTTGCATCTTGAGGGAAAGAGAAATGAATTGGTGTAAAGATTGGTTTATATACAATTGTCTTCTCTGATTATTTTGAGTGGAGGTTGTTTTGTACTAATTTCTTGGGTTTGTCTACATCAAGCAATACAACTAATTATAACTAATATAACACAAGTGAAACTGTTAGGTGGTTATAGTATAACTTTTGAACTGAAGAATAGCAAAGAAAGAGGAGCCCAGAGTAATTCTATTAATCCAGAATTCACCAAGGTGAATTGTGATCTTCAGACCCAGAAATCACCATGGTCCATCTGACTCCCTGACCAGCACTGTTTGCAGAAAGAAAAGATTTTTTTTTCTATAGTCCCTACAAGTTTCCCAGCAAAGGTAATTGTCCAATATGAACCAGGATGCAGCTGAAGAACACAGCATGCACAAGGTTGTGTTTTATTCAATGCAGAGAGAGAGAGAGAGAGAGAGAGAGAGAGAGAGAGAGAGAGAGAGAGAGAGGGGGGGGGGGGGGGGGGGGGGGGGGGGGGGGGGGGAGGGGAGGGGAGGGGAGGGCAGAAAGGAGGAGACAAGAGTTTTATCCACATGATTAAAACCAACAAACATTTAGGATAATATATATGTCATAGTTAATAAGCTAAATTTTAAAATTTAGAGAAGTTTATGTGTATGGGTTGTTAACTACAAATGACAGTAATCTACAGAAAAGACCTACTATTGCAGGAGTTTTGGCTAAGAACACTAATTCCTGATCTGTTATCATAGATTAGTAGAATAACAACAAATTGATAATTATCACACTTTATAAGTTGTATTTCCAAAGGATTAAGTTAAACGTTCGCTTTATTTTTAAACTATTTCTAAATAGTTTAGCACACCATCAACTTTCCACTAATTTACTCTTGACTTTTTAACTTGGAATTATCAACTTTATTCTTTTAAGCAAGGATAAAAGGTTGTAACACACACCCTGTAAAGTAACTGTAGTTACACCGTGATAACAAACTATGTGGAGTGAGGATTTTCTATTGATCTGACTGGTTCTGTCTTCCAACTTTGCATCACGATGTAATGTAAGAGAGACAATATACTGCAGTCGCCAGCAAATGAAGAGAGTGGCCAAGGGGTGAGCTACAACCCAGGAAGCTGGCTTGTTCAATCCTCTCTTATCATTTGCTCAATGTTATTTCTGTTTTAAAATTGAGATGAATACTACCTAAAATAATACCCTGAACACCACAGGCGCAGAGACTTATGGGAGAATTACTAGCCTCTGAGGAATCTTCCCATTTGCCTTAGGTTCTCATTTCTCTCCCAAGTCTCGGGACATGAATCTATCATTTGCAAATCACAGTCCTAAGTGTTTTGTATTTTTAAGTTTACTTCCATGTTTTTAAAGCATGCATTAGAGCAGTATTGAAAAATAGGAGTAGTTTCTCCATACGCAATATTTTCCTATACCAAATCTGACTGAGTGAGCGATATTTTTACCCAGGATTCTGTTCTTTTCTCTTTTATTCCACTTTAAATGATTTTCTCTTCATTTATTTTTGATGCGAAAAGTCTCAAAACTATTTTCTTTTTTAAATTATTTTCTTAGATATTTTCTTCATTTACATTTCAAATGCTATTCCGAATGACCCCTATACCCTCCCCCCCCCCCCCCCCCGCTCCCCTGCCCACTCACTCCCACTTCTTGGCCCTGGCGTTCCCCTGTATGGGGCATATAAAGTTTGCAAGACCAAGGGGCCTCTCTTCCCAATGATGGCCAACTAGGCCATCTTCTGCTATATATGCAGCTAGAGACACAAGCTAAGGGGGTACTGGTTAGTTCATATTGTTGTTCCACCCATAGGGTTGCAGACCCCTTCAGCTCCTTGGGTAATTTCTCTTGCTCCTCCACTGGGGTCTCTGTGTTCTATCCTATAGATGACTGTGGGCATCCGCTTCTATATTTGCCAGGAACTGGCATAGTCTCACAAGAGATAGCTATATCAGTGTCCTTTCAGCAAGTTCTTGCTGGCATATGTAATAGTGTCTGCGTTTGGTAGCTGATTATGGGATGGACCCCCAGGTGGGGCAGTCTCTGGGTTGTCCATCCTTTCATCTTAGCTCCAAACTTTGTCTCTGCAACTTCTTTCATGGGTATTTTATTCCCTATTTGGGGGAGGACTGAAGTATCCACATGTTGGTCTTCCTTCTTGATTTTCTTGTGTTTTGGAGATTGTATCCTGTGTATTCTAGGTTTCTGGGCTAATATCCACTTATCAGTGAGTGCATATCAATCAAGTGACTTCTTTTGTGATTGGGTTACCTCACTCAGGATGATATCCTCCGGATATATCCATTGGCCTAATAATTTCATAAATTCATTGTCTTTAATAGCTGAGCAGAACTCCATTGTGTAAATGTACCACATTTTCTGTATCCATTCCTCTGTTGAGGGACATCTGAGTTCTTTCCAGCTTCTGGCTATTATAAATAGGGCATCTCTGAACATAGTGGAGCATGTGTCCTTATTACCAGTTGGAATATCTTCTGGGTATATACCTAGAAGAGGTATTGCTGAATCTTCCAGTAGTACTATGTCCAGTTTTCTGAGGAATGGCCAGACTGATTTCCTAAGTGGTTGTACAAGCTTGCAATCCCACCAGCAATGGAGGAGTGTTCCTCTTTTTTCACATCCTCGCCAGCATCTGCTGTCCCCTGAATTTTTGATCTTAGCCGTTCTGACTGGTGTGAGGTGGAATCTCAAGGTTGTTTTGATTTGCATTTCCCTGATGATTAAGGATGTTGAACATTTTTTTTAAGTGTTTCTCAGCCCTTCAGTACTCCTCAGTTGAGAATTCTTTGTTTAGCTCTGTACCCCATTTTTGATGGGGTTTGTTCTTTTCTTTAAAGCTTAAGTCTTTGTCATCATTCACACTCTATAAGGCTATTTAGAGTAACTGAAAAGTTTCGATTATTCTATATGACTACATTTTCTCTTTTTCTACACATTCATTGTTGTCATGGCTATATAGCATCTTAGCTTAGGGGCTTTGAAAAATAGATTGGAGTGATTGATAGATCAAAACATGTTGAGTTTTCACCTGAATTTCAGTCTGGGGAATAAGTGAAATAATTCCTGTCAAAGAAATGTCAACTTGGCTGTAGGAGGCAAATATTCCTGGCAATTTCTGTGCATGGTAGGGGTCATTGAATAACTGCCCCATTGTTTAGTAATTAACCCTAGCAGCAGTGAAGAATTAAAGGTAGAACATATAAAGAGAAGAATCATTGTTTTCTGCCTAAGGACCAAATTCTTTTTATTTAACTAAAGCAAACAAGAGGGAGGACAGGAGGGAGGGAGGGAGGGGGAGGGAGAGAGAGGGGGGGAAGGGAAAGAAAAACAGACAAGCAAAGAGTAGGTAAGATTGACTACAAGCGTACTAACTTTGAAACAGAAGAAAATCCAAAGCTCAATTTTACCCAATTTACCCAGTTATTTTCTACCAGCTCCAGTGGTTTACATTGTCTACATGAGCATATGCTAAATTTATAGATAAAACAAATAAACACAAAATTTCACTTGATTCATATTTTGTGTTTGCAATTACTGACACATGCAGTAGAAAATACGTGCTGCAAATTCCTTGGTGACTAAACTTGGGCAAGCTGATTATTAGCCATTTTATGCCTCATTTTTTTTTTTTTTTTAGTAAAATGGTAATATGAGGTAGTAGATGTGCTCATGTGTATGTGTAAGTAAAAGCTCTCAGATTAGTATTTGGCAATAATAAGAACAATGTGTGAGGTATTGTTTGATAAGAGAACCTGATCTACATTTAAAATGGTAATAAATAGCTCTTCGTTATAAGGGATGGATGCCAGAGAAATCAAGACAATGAAACCCAATGTAAAAACATGAATGGATGGTGAATGTAATATTTGCTTGGTGTTGACTGTAGACCACAGGGCAGTGACTAAGCTTGTTACTCATTGCATGTGTCTCTGTCCCCATTTGCTCATCTCTGAAGAAGGGATGACAGATGGCCTTCTCCACAGCAGCTCTCTTAGGATTGGCAGAAACAGCAGTTATTGCGTGCTGGCTGCTGTCACTGTGACCTGGTCATATACAGTCACCAGCAGCCAGTCATATATAGCCTGATTGGTATATCACAGGAAAGCACCTTAGCATAGTTTAGCATGACTCTCATCAAAATGTCTTCAAACTGTTAAATGTGTTCTGACTTCATGGTTATCTACAGGAGTCCATGTAACTAGACTTCCATAAACATATTCCAAATTGTCATTCTGATATTTTTTGCTATCTTTGGTAATTTTTGTCTGTAACTTTAAGTAAAACTGGACTTTTAAAACATCTTCTCTGATATATTGTTAACAAGATGATAGTTGGCTTCATACAGTGATTTAACAACTTATCCTTAATTTTCTGTGTTGTAAAATGATTCCATTTTTAAAAGTGTCGTAACAATCCCCATTTATTGAATTACTAATTTGAGTACTTCAGTCCTCTCTAGGCCTAATGTTTGCTCTCAGTTGTTTTTCTTGAATTCCATTTCTTTAACAAATCCCATTATTGATGGATCCCCACCCCCCCACACCATAGGCCAACTTGCTTTTCTCAACTCACTCAAACCACAATCACTTATTTTATCAAGATTTTTAATATTTCTTTATAAATACTCAATAGGCATTCCTAATTGTAACATACATTAAGTCAGTCTTTATTTACACTTCTGATATTTAACCTAGATTTATTTTCTGTCTTGACTGTTTTATTGATATAAGTAGACATTGATATAAGTTGATATTCTAATAAACTCAAATTTAAGCTTTCAACTTCAATGACTGTCTTTTCTACTTCTATTTCCTCTGTTGTTTTGTTTATTTGCTTCTTTTTTTTCTTTAGCTTTGTTCATTGTTCACTGATGATCTTCTTGGGTTAATCAAATAATTAATTTCCTGGAAACTGTACCTCTAAAATTCTTCTAAGTACTGTTGTTTGTCCACATGCCATAAACTTTGACAAATAGTATTTGCAATATCACTTTATTATGAATATTAAGACATTCTTCATAATTACTTCCCAACTTTCGCTGTAGTCTACGGTTGAATAATAATTCTTAGAAATAATGTATGTGTGTTTTCTTTTTCAATTTATTTATTTATTTATTCACTTTACATCCCAATCACTGCCCCCTTCTCCCAGTACCCTCCCCCCACAAAAACCTTCCTGCATACCTCCTCCCGCCCTCCTATGAGAAGATAGAGTCCTTAACCCTTATCCTCCCCTGCCACATCAATTCTCTGAAAAGCTAGACATATCCTCTCCCACTGAGGCCATACAAGGCAGCCTCGGTAAGGGAGCAGAGGCCACAGATAGGAAACAGCTCTAGGGACAGCCATTGCTTCAGTTGTTGGGAGACCCACATGAAGATCAAGCTGCACATTTACTACATATATGTGGGACCTGTGCCTGCTTTTTCGTTAATGGTTCAATCTCTGGAAGCCCCCCAAGGGTCCAGGTTAGTTGACTCTGCTGGTTTTCCTATGGAGATCTATCCCCCCCCCCCCATGGCCCTCAATTCTTCCCCATATTTCCATAAGACTCCTGGGCTTAGTTTTAGGCCTCTGCAGCTGTTACAGTCAGCTGCTGGGTGGAGCTTTGGCCATAAACTATTAAAATACAATGGATTACCGTTCTCCATGACGTTTATCTTTATCTTAAGGATATCAGCTATGTTTAATTCTGAAAACTCAGATTAATGCTCTAATAAGATAGAGTTGCTTCTAATATCAAACAATGTGCTTGATTATTAAATACCGCTAGCTACTGAGTTCACTATCAGATTAGTGAAACAAAATTGTCAGATAAATGTGAAATGTATAAATTAATAAGTGCAGCAGGATCTTTATTAATGAGGTTATTTACAAAAGGGAGGCATCAAGTCAAGGGCTATATTTTTCTCACATGACTATCTTGATACATTTAAATATAAATCATAAAAATAAATGTTTTCCCAGAAACAAATATCAACTTTTAAAAAATATTAATATTCTATTAATGTCACTCTGTTGGTCAGAATATGCTACAGGCTTTATAAAAAAAAATTTTATTCATTCCTTGAGAATTTCAAACAGAATATTTTACCATATCATTTTCCACCCTCTAGCTTCTCTTAAATTCCTCTGTCCAACCACTCAACTTCATGTTATCTCTTTTTCTTAAAAAGGAAAGTTTCAAAACTGAAAGTGAATTATAGTTGGTTTCATGATTAAAATAGTCTTACTATTTCTCTTACATTGTAGTTATAATTTCCTCTTTTGTTTCTGAACTTACCTTCTTCTATTTTTCTCTCTTCCCCAGGAAAAATTATGACATCAACATCCAAAGGCATTCTTCGCCCATTTCTAATCGTCTGCACCATCCTGGGCTGCTTCATGGCATGTCTGCTCATTTATATCAAGCCCACCAACAGCTGGGTCTTCAGTCCAATGGAGTCTGCAAGTTCTGTGCTGAAAATGAAAAATTTCTTCTCCACAAAAACTGATTATTTTAATGAAACTACCATTCTGGTTTGGGTATGGCCATTTGGACAGACCTTTGACCTTACATCCTGCCAAGCAATGTTCAATATCCAAGGGTGCCATCTCACAACGGACCGTTCATTGTACAACAGATCCCACGCAGTCCTGATCCACCACAGGGACATCAGCTGGGATCTGACTAACTTACCTCAGCAGGCCAGGCCACCCTTTCAGAAATGGATTTGGATGAATTTAGAGTCACCCACTCACACCCCCCAAAAGAGTGGCATTGAACACTTGTTCAACCTGACTCTAACTTATCGCCGTGATTCAGATATACAAGTGCCTTACGGCTTCTTGACGGTGAGCACAAATCCCTTTGTGTTTGAAGTGCCAAGCAAGGAGAAGTTAGTGTGCTGGGTTGTAAGTAACTGGAACCCTGAGCATGCCAGGGTCAAGTATTACAATGAGCTCAGCAAGAGTATTGAAATCCACACCTATGGGCAAGCATTCGGAGAATACGTGAATGATAAAAATCTGATTCCCACCATATCTACTTGTAAATTTTATCTTTCTTTTGAAAACTCAATTCACAAAGATTACATCACAGAAAAGCTCTACAATGCATTTTTGGCTGGTTCAGTACCTGTTGTCCTGGGACCGTCTAGGGAAAACTATGAGAATTATATTCCAGCTGATTCATTCATTCATGTGGATGATTTTAACTCTCCCAGTGAGTTAGCAAAATATCTGAAGGAAGTTGACAAAAACAATAAGTTGTACCTTAGTTACTTTAACTGGAGAAAGGATTTTACTGTAAACCTACCACGGTTTTGGGAATCGCATGCATGCCTGGCATGCGACCATGTAAAAAGGCATCAAGAATATAAGTCTGTTGGTAATTTAGAGAAATGGTTTTGGAATTAAAGTGTCCATCATTGTCACAGTGAATAAGATTAATGAGACATCATTCAAGTTTTCAGGATAAGAAGAAACACGCTGCATTTGGGGCACAGTTTGATTTTTCCTGCCCTCCCTTGAGGACCATGTATATTTTGGTAAAAAGTTTTAAGAGATCAGAATTAGCAATCACTCAATTTGGTTTTAAATTATCCTGTATATATGTGATAACGAGCACTGGAAATAATTTATTCGTCACTCTCATTTGTAAACATTCTGTTTTTACATTTTATAGTTGACTGTAAAGTAAATTTATGATTTAACTGTTTCTACATCAATCAGATCTTTAATCTATTTGGGGAATAAAAATACATATCCTAAACTATGAGAGACTTTTTGCCAAGTATTATAAAGTATAGATTCTAGCTTGTATAATGAATGATAACAAAGAAGAATTATTGAATCACTTAACTCTTAATCTCTTTGACTTCAAAGCTGAACACTACTGACAACTGATAGAGTTTTTAGCTGTACCACATTTGTGAAAGTGGGCTAAGTGATGTAGCAAATAAGAAAGATATGAAGCAGAAATATTATTAGACTTCACATTCATTTTTATTAAGTTGTTTTGCAAATGCAGATTCCCAATATTTTAAGTTAAAGAAAACAAGATTTTTCAATTGAACAATTTATATGGTTTTATATGTTTGTTTTGTGGGTTTAGTCCCTAATAATACCTAAGAGAATCTTTTGATAGTTCCCTTTCAACCATGAAGATAATAATTATTTTAAAAATAAATAATTCCCTGTTATAACAATAAAAATGATATTGTCAAATACAAATAAATGTATAAATTATACCATTTATAAAACTTTAATTATTTCATTCATTTGAAATATTTTTCCAAAGCATCCATATTTAAGTTTTATTTTACAATATTTGGTAATAAATAGAAATAAAACTTGAAATATCTATCTGATCATTTAAAAGAGCTTAAAATTTTTACCAATGGGTCAGATATGTCATAAAACACAATAAAGTGGGAACCTACAAGTAATACAGTGCTAACACAGAGTGAGATTTCAATATGTATTTATTAAATAATTATCAGTATTTAAAAAGTCATGGGTAAATTTTTGTTTTTGATAAAGGAACAGTTCTAGCCAAGAGCTATTAATTGAAAAGTATCATTTTATACCATTTAAAATATTATCTATAGAGAGCATATGTTGCTATTATATTCAGGGCTTTACACAGCCAATCTAAACTTATTGCACTGAATTTGGGAGCATGTTATCTATGAACTTTCATTTGCCTGCAAAATTCTCTTCCGTGAGTGTACAGGAGATAAGGGGGCATATGCAAATACAATAGATTAGAAAAAAAAGTGATACTGAGTACTCTTACAGAAAATTTTTCTTCAAAGGATTTCTAAAGCCTGTGTTCTATTCTGTTAAAAAAACTACAGAAAAAGTAATGTTCTGATGGTATCTATTTGGATCTTTTGTGACTCTTTATATTTCTCTATTATGTATGGCAATCAACCGAACTCAGGCTAATTCTCCTCATCTATAGAGAACATTCATTTCAGTTTGATAAGCAGGAAGATTGTGCTCGATGAGACATAAGCTCCCTTAACACGGGAAACATTTGAGCAAAGAAAGACTACAGAATTAAATGAAGAGTTTGATCCCATATTCTCTTAAAAAAAAAAAAAAAGACATGGTTACGCAGGTGATATTGTCGATCCCCAACTGCCACAGAGGTAAATATGAAAATGTGTTGTCATTGCAGGGTTTGTGAAATAAAGCTTCCTATAATTTGCATCAACCACTCTCAATGGAGATTTAGTGAAAAGAAATACTAAACAGTACCAGCAAATTTACCCCATTGTGTACCTACTCAACATGTGTTAGAGTGGCAAACTTTTTCTACTCATTTGACCCAATATACATTTTTCTCTATATTATCTCTTTTTTGCACACATATTTACATGTATACCAAGAAATCATACATATACATAGATACTCTCCTAAAAGCTCTAATCGTATATTTATTTGCTTAAAAGTCAAATTCATGCATTCACTTGTGGGTTTTTTTTTTTTTTTTTTTTGGATCCGTAAATGGTAGAGACCTAAGCATGCGCTAAGTTTAGAGTTTGCTTTCACTGAAAGCTGGAAAGCATTCAATGTTGCTTCCATCCACCATTGCTATATTGGATGCTAAGAGACCTGAAGGCAGTTGCCTCTTTTGTAGGCTATGAATTTGAGCTCGTTCTTGGACTGAAACTACAATGAAATGCCAATAGTGTAAGCCAAGCCAAGGTATCAAGTATTCCACAAGTATATCTATATATTTAGAGCCTGATGCCAAGCCACAGAACGACTGAACTTCAAGTCCATAGTTAGAGCTAGCTTTTTAACTAGAATATACAATATTAATAAGTCAAACTCTTCTTCCTTTCTGTGCACTAACTAGTTATTTATTTATGACATATTTAATCCTGATATGTTGAGAGACAGGCATGTCAACCGCACATGTAGTGATAATAGAAATTAGAATTTAAGGATCCTATTGCTATATTTCTCAGTACCTATAAATGTGAATATCACCTGGCATTATTTAGTCCCTGTAGGATGGTATGTTCTGGGAGGATTTTAGCTTTTGAAAATATATTAAACAGAATTTGAGACGTTGACATTCTTTCTGATATTATTGTTTGAGCTGTTGAACTTTAGCAGAAGGGATGAGCTTCACTATGTGTAAGTGGAAAATGAACCACTGAAAAGCTATGCTATAGGCTGCTCTGTGAATAAATCCTATGGCTCACACTTTCTGTAAGGATATCTCTTATGAAAGATTGATTGATTCAACCAAATTGGATTGCTGCTGGTATAATAAAAGCAGATCATATGCCTAGAGATCAATGATGGCTCTAAAAAGATATCATAAACAAGTTGTCACTTAAAAGTGCAGAAGTCATTGTCACCAGTGCTGAGTATTTAATTGATAATTATCTCAGGCCTTATTAACAAGAATACAAAAATAATTATTTTAAGCCTCACTGAAGAGAAATATACTGACTTATCTATTTAGCTGTATCTATTGTATTTTAGAGAGTGAAGATCATGATAGCCATATATTTTAGGGCAGTTATCACCTGATGAAGTAGAAAGTATAAAATATACCCTCAGCGGGAAACCAGCATCAGCTTACAAGATTCCTGTTTACTGTGAAAAGCTCAGTCCCAGAGTGTACAAAGCTTGGACCAGAACTGTTGGGGAATAAATGAACAGAACACTTAAGGAATTATTCTCTCAGTCTTTAAACTTTTGCCTTTAACTGGATATTAAATAAAGAACGAATAAAATCAGGAAATAAGCTACTTAGATTTTTTTTTTTTAACTGTACTTTCTTCAGGGTAGATTTCATGGCTGTTACTCATCAAGAAAGTGTTTATCTGAATTAATGTTTCAAAATATTTTAGTTCTCCACATTTTTATTTTATGCTTGATGATGTCAGCTCCCCTCAACTCTAATCTCAAGAGAAAGGGCTTTGTTAGAAATTGTCATCAAGGTTTAGATATAAGAGATTTCAGAAGCTAAAGGGTAAGCATTTCTTCATACAGGAGGGGTTATTAATGAATACCTGGTAAATAGTTACATCAATGAAATTAGTGGACATGAAAGATACTTTTAATGTAGTCAAAGTAACACCTTCTTCATTCGAAATGGGGATAATCTTTTCTGTTCAAATTGCTTCTAGATTCAGAGAACAGAGAGGTTAAGTCCTTCTTATCATATGTTTTTTTAAAAACCCAAAAGAAATAAATACTATGAAAGATTAAACTAGATTTGAAAGTTCTTAGCATTCTATTTTAATATTAACCATTCACCAACTGTTAACCTAATAGAAATGAAATCAGGATGTACGGAGAATTGAAAATGAAGCACCAGAAGAGGCAAATGTGTATTACCAAACTGTGGGGAGAGAAACCGAGATTCACCCTTCATTCTTGCTAATTGGATTTGCTGTATAGTGAAACATCCTGCAAACATCAGTTAATCGGGTGATTTTTGCTGTGGGCAGCTCTCCTCTGGAGTCTTTATGACACTGAAAATGGCTAAGCTCTGCTACTATTCAAAGTATGGTCCTGTGTGATTCATATTCAATCCGTCCATATTCATAAGCAGTTAAGAGAGCCTTAATGGTAGACACACTATTTAACTAGAAATACGAGTAAGTCTGCCCTAGACTATCATCGCAAAAAATTGAAGCCTTGAGAAACTCACTTGACCTCTCTGGATGACTGTGTTAGCAAGAATTTCTTCAGCACAACTGCTTTATAATATGAGGACTAAATTGATATGTGCATAAATTTGAGTTCCCTTGCCTATCCAAAAATATTTTTGGAAGTTAATACTCCAAATAGAATTCCCTTTCTTTTCTCTAGAACAATAGAGAACATAAACTTCGTTCTTTACTGAAGCTTACACTATAGCAAGTGCTGAATTAACTAATCTCTCTCCTTTATATTTTTCTTCCTCTTAGGTCTTTTGTAACATACAGTTTCTTACACCTAGTTACCTACAGAAAACAACCATATATTGAACCCTATTCTAAAACAGTTCAGTTTTTTTATACTATCCATGTTCTTACTATAATAATCTAAAACTATTTATTGATGCAAACTCAGGAATTCAGTGGAAGCATGTGAGTTCCTTCATCAACAGGAATAGAGTTTGAGTGTATAAGATTGACTATATTTAGAAAGCTTATTCTTTTGACTCAAGGCTAACTTATTTTCATTCATTTAACATACGTTGGATATATTCTCATTTAAAAGTAAATTCCATACCACTAATGTTTTAAAGCATTACTCAAGGCACTGTTCCTAAGCCATGTAATCTAGAGTTTGCAGAGATATTTATTAATAATACTGACACCTGGTCCATTTTCCATAAAATTGGAACCGTTTCATCTAAGAAAGCACTGGTCTACAGAGTGAGTTCCAGGACAGCCAGGGCTACACAGAGAAACCCTGTCTTGAAACACAAAAAAAAAAAAAAAAAAAGCAATAAAGGAAGAAGACAGAAACCATGTTATTACTACAATGTTATTTTATGCCTGCCAGAGGTTCTCTGACTCACATCTGCCTTGAGAACTTCCTAGATCAATGGCATAAGAATTATTTACATCATTTGAAAGATTGTTATAATGCATATGGTTACCTAGGTCTGTATTTTTAATGAATCCATAGACAATTCAAATATGTTGCTAGTTTTGTAAGTCTGGGTCCTGTCTATTAAGCAGAAGTAATTCTGTACTCAAACAATACAGGCACAAGATATTGCCTTTCCTTAGCTCACTTGGGATCTTCTTAAGTATACTGGTAGGTGTAACTATATTTCAAAGCCCTAGATGTTCCTCAAGCCTCATTATATCTAGTACAGTGTGCTGCTCTTCAGCTATGATTTAGGACAAACTGTTCATCATTTCCTGAAAATTATTTTTCACAATTTTTCTTTGATTTTTAAATGCATTTTTGTCTGTTTTAAGTACAAAAACAAAGGTAGACAGTTATTAGGATCTCCTGCAGCCATCAAAATGGCACATATTTGATCAATTGCTTTCCTGGGTCTCAGAAGCTTATTGATAGGTAGGATATGGCAACATGTTATAACACTTTGGATTGTCCACAATCATGAACTCAATATTACATGTGAGCTATTCACTCACTAGCTCACTCTCTGTGCCTGATTTCTTCTCTGTTGTTATCATGATTTGTATGTTTATAGTAGGGGTAGCCTATTTTGAAAACAAATGAATGCATCTCTAAAACATTAGACAAGTACATGTATGTGTATTCTGTGACTATTCTACCACTGACATATGCCTTTGATCATTAAAAAAGAGAATAAGAGAAACCTAGAATACATAAAAATTTCAGCTCTAATATCCATTGCTGTTAGGTTAGCAGTTCAATTCGTAAGAATTGCTGAAAATTTAAACAAGCCAAAGGGTGAATATTCAATAGAAGAGAAACAAACATAGTGTGGAAGATGGCATTGACATCACTGAAATCAGAATGGCTACTCCTCGATAGAAGGGATATACACAAACCTAGTGATGAAGCATGCAGTAACATCTACTGAAATTAGAAAGTACTGGAAGGTGAGTGGGGGTGGTGGCAGTGACATATAAACACTGATCTTCTCACTAACCACATAGAGCATTTCCTAAAATATGCAGACCTAATTTTCACTGTTACAAGAAGTCAGTAAATTAATATTAATTTAGCTTGTTAGCAGTTCATACGGGTGAAGTCCATGGACAGAATCACAGAAAGATTCTCAGGGATCATTTTCTGGTGAGGAAATTGCCCTTAGAAATAGCCATCAACTTGACTAAATATTTCACATCAACTGTTGGCTTAGGCACAGAAGCAGCTGAGGGTAGATTACAAGAGAGCTGAATCTCCCTTTATCTTTCCTAAAGATTAAAAAAAAAAAAAAAAAAGAGGATGTGAAGATATAAATTCATTAAACAGAAATTAATTTGTTCAGTGATGCAGAAATCGAGCAATGAAAATAAGTTTAGTAGGCTGTGATTAAGACTCAACAAATTCTATGATACATAAGATTTTGACATGAACAATCTCAACTGCATACATATAATTTTTTAGTTGAATGGCCCCAAAAAAGTAACATTTAAGGAAAATTTCCACATGTAAAAAAGGATAGTAATTAAAATAGCATATTAATTATTTTAAATTATGTTTCTTTAAAAGATGCTAGAAATGTCATATTTTCATTATAACATCAAAATACTTCAAAAGTTGAATTGGTTTACTGAATTCTCAGACAACCAAGTGTTTTTTAAATTAGTTGAACATGTAAAGGACATGAAATAATAGACTTGGAGTTTCACTGCAAAAAACATACAAATTCTGCTGGAATAAAAGTTTTACAGGTGCTCTCTATATGAAGTAACGTGGTAGAAGCATGTTCATATTTCTACACAGACCACCATTCCCTTCAATTAATGAGGGTATAGCAGCTAGACAGTCAGACTTGCGAAAATGGTTTGCCAAATCTCAGTTAACATCTGAGACCCAGTACTACTCATTTTATAAGAAATAGGAGCCGGTTACAATGCATCCCTCATCTCAAGCTGGTCTCAATAACTCCCTTCAGCTCATGGTTAAGAAAATCCTAGAGAAACCTTTTCTTGTCAGTGTGAGATCAGCAAAGGTATGCTCATGTGGGTTCACATATGATGTAAACAATGAACAACACAAGACCCAAATCAAGAATATCTACTTGTCTACATAAAACTGGATTCCATCTACATTATAAGAAAACATGATCAATCGCAGATTCTAATGCCATGTTTTGTGTTTTTTAAAAGTATAACCAAGGGACTAGGATTATGTTTTTCCTCTTTTTCTCTTTCTCTCGCTTAAAATCAGGTATGATAAGAGTCAGGGATTACAGAGTATGTCAATGTAAAAAAATTAATACTTTTGTAGACTCCTTAAGAATCAAAAAATACATTGAATATACTTTTAAAATAAAATTATCTTCTCAGTAGTGATGAGGTTTATTCTGCATGTATACCAGCATGAGATAAAGGAGTACTTTTTAAAGATAAACGATAAACAGCTTAAAAGTGTAAATATAGACTTAGGTTTACCAAGATTCAAACTGAAGCAAGCATCAAGAAGAAAGAAGAAAATGTGAAACAGACTCATGATCAAAGTCCATTCTTTGAGCTCCCAGAACCTATAGTGTAATTTGCTAGCATTTCTGACCCACGGATTTCTCATCTGTTATCTAAAGGTGATAGGCAGTACATTTGATACCCCTAAGAAAGACTGCATAATAGTATTGATCTAAAACCCTGGTCTAAGTGTTGGACTGCCATATATTCTGAACTTTCCCTCCGTGTTCTCTCCTAGGTGGCTTTGTTCAATGAGTGGTAGGGAAGGGTCGGGGGAAATTTGCATACCATTTTAATTGCTGCTACAGAAGAAAGTTGTAGAGAAGTATCACAAAGGAAGAACAGGGAATGTGTCTACCATCTTGATTCCTTCCACTCAAGGCCGCCATACAGGCCATAGCCATTTCTTGCCCTGAGTGGTTTAAATAATTTTCATAAAGGATTTTATACTCAATGAATTGAGGGCAAAGCAATCACTCTGAAACAAAATGTGCCAATTTTCCCAATATGCGAACTGTAATGATCTGTAATTCATAAAACTACTTTGAGAGCAATTGAATATTTTAGTATTGTAATTTGCACTATGATATTATGATGTTCAGGCAAACTAAAATACTTTGAAATCTATTGCCAAATGTACAGTTCATAGATTCATGTTACTTCTTATAAGTGTTTCATTGCATTGTAACAGTTGTTTAATAGCATTAACTTTCCCTGGGTGTGTTGTTATGATGCAGATCTAACAGGGTTATTGTAAGCACACTAATTAGTCATCTGGGGTTTTATAGATTAAAAAATCATACATTGATCAGAAATCACTTTTCTACTTATTTTTTTGTAGAGTATTTTTCCACACTTGAAAAAAAAACATGATTATTTTATATCAAACATCAGTTTTTCTTTAAAATCTTATTTTAGTAGCCAATGCATGTTTGAAATAAGATGTTAAATATTATATGACAATAGTAAGATTGTGTTTGTAAGTGAAAAATGCATGTTTTAATGAATCATACAGCTTTGGTGGCATAGTCTTCTACTGCCACTTTATATGCAAGCTTTCTCTTAATCTGAGTGCATGTATCACATGCTTTCAAGAGTCCTTTTTTAGTATTTACAAAGTGACATGTGACTTTTAGTGCTGATGAGCCAGTGAGCCAAGATGAATTCCTGCTCTGCTTTCATTTTTCTTCTTTACATTATGTTGGAAATTTTCTCAGAAAACGTTTTTCTTGGAGTTGTTGGCAATGAGCTATAACAAATGAAAGAATTGGCTGGTAAACCTTACAGGCAACTTACTGTTACAAAGCACGAAGGTGTGAAAGGGTCATTTTACAAGTTTCACTAGATGAACACACTATTCTGGCATCTTTTGGTATAATTAAGAAGAGCTTCTCGTTTTTGAAACACTGCCAAAGTCAGTTCTACTGCCAAAAGGGAGGGACACCAAGTCAGACCTGCATCACACTAAACTGAACAATAACAGATTGTATAGACTCTGTAGACTGCCCATCAGTACAGCAAAGTGGGAGGGGTATACCCACTCTTGTGTTTCTTAGTAATTTGAGAAATGAATAAGGAATATGAATTTTGGCAACCGAGACATGCCTTTACATGCTGATAACTCTCGGCAATTTTTGAAATGAAACTCATCCCATTCTGGAAAAAAAAAAAAAAAATATGCCCTGGCATTTTGTTTGTTTCAGAAATTTACTTGTATTTTTGAAAGCTCTAATTTCAAACAGGTAATACATGTAGACCAACGGTTCCTTCTACAAATAATGTCATTTATTGTAACACATAATGGGCAGAACATAGCTTTCAGTCAGTTATTCGAATCAGATGTCACTTTGAGATTATGAAAGCAATGGAAACCCTGGTTATTTGTTTGCTTTTTATGTGTTTATTTATAGAAAAAAAACTTTTTTAAGTCTAATTTTAACAACATCAACTAAGTTACTCTAATGCTTAGAAAATTGACTCAACTTACTATTTCAAGTCACAATGCAGAAGCTGAGTCTTGCTGCAATCCATAAATAAAGCATTGATTCAAATGATGAGCAACCTACTCTGCCATGGAAAGGGCAGCTACAGCAGTCATGATATCATAGGTATGAGCAGCGTAAAGAATTAGTGCACCATCTATGACATTTTAGGTGTGTATAAGGACTACACCATTCATGATACTGTAGGTGTGTAACACTCAGCCAACATCTGTCTGGGCTCTCAGTTTGATATTGCATGCATCCCTTCATTTAATTAACCTGTAAATAACAACACTTTGTGGCAGCTAAGCAAATATTTTAATAAGCCATGAAAGACAAGATATAAGAAATCTGTACTTTCAGGTATTTAGAAAAAAAATGTACTTTCCATAAATTAAAGTGGAGTTGCCATTTGAAATTTCCTTCCCTTAAAAATATGCTGTAACAGCGTATGTTCATTGTTGTCTTTTCAGCCTTATAAATATATGATATGACTTCTACATCTTTGTGAAATTTTGTTTAACAATTAATTATTTTAACAATCTGAACAACAATTCAAGGCAGAAGTAAATGCATAAGGATTTGAGCCTGTTTGTAAGAAGTCTACTCCTTGTGTTACATTTACTATATTCAATGTAAATACCTCACTGATAAGACACTGGAGCTAGTGAATGTGTAAATAATTATGTTCTATTTGGGCCTAATGCATTCCTGTAATGTGAATATTTAAAATAAAAGAATTCAATTTAAATGCACAACATTTTCGGTTTTGTACAATGTTTGCACTCCATCTTATTCCCTCAGAATTTATATTCACTCACATGCAAAACTAGATTTGCAGACATTAAATTAAAATGTTTAAATAAGTATACCTACCAGGTCACACATTAATTATACATCTCAAACCAAACATCAAACCCAGTGTACACAGAGAGATTGTTGTAAGCATTGTTTCAACATGTTCAATAATGCAAGTAAACTGTTTAATAACTGGACTTTTGTGAGTGGGGTCAGGAAAATCTTTTTTCTGTTTGGATCCTAACTTCCAAGACCTGGCTTTCTGTTTTCTCCATTCTTTTATTCTCTATAACTCCCTAACTTGGTCTTCTAATTCAAACCTACAGAGTCAACAATAGTGACAATCTCAATATATATTTGTGTGGGCATCTCATTTCAATCATCTCTTTGTATCTTCTGATTGCCCCCGTCATCTAATAACTTGAACATCACTGTGAACAAATATCAACACATCTCTCTTCTCCAGTCCTTTATGTAATGGTACTGATATAAATTGCATTTTTGAGTCAAAGGCTGATTCTTTTTCCTTCTACTGAATTTATCAAAAAACATTTCCTAAATATGACATTTCTCTTCTGATCTGCTGCCATTGGTTTCATTAAGATGACATAACTTTAAACAATTTTTTCCTGTCCTGAAAAACTAAAAGGTTTCAAAATCTATACTTGATACTATCACTAATAATAGAAATAAATAACAAAATATGACAAAGAAACATTCAACTAGAGTGTGACTAACCAGCAATCTTCATTGCTTCACCACCCAAAACTCACACATGTAACAGGATCTTTCATGACTTTGTCCATGTTTAGGTAAACTCCTATTTGGTAGCAGGTCAACTAAGCCCTTTAGTATATGGCTTCTCGTAAATGTTCTGAATTCTTCTTTACTTCTCTAACTGGCCCTGCCTTTGAGATCCCCCATGTCATCTATCTTCCAGGCAATTTCTCTTCTTGGTGAAGCACTAGCATACTTAATATTATGCTGAAAGAACGATAGATTATAATCCAACATATATTGCAGATATAAAATGTTTCAGAATATCCAAAAGCAAAAGAAAGGAGAAACATGGTTATCTTTTTCACAGAAGTGAGAATTTTGTTCACAAATTAAATAAGCCCTTCAGTGGAGAGCTGAGCGAAGTCTTAAGTAGAGAACACAGTAAATAAGATTTGTAATTTTAATATCATATTTATAAAAGATGAAATTTTGAAGAGCTTGGCGTACAAACTAATAACTTTAGACTAGGATATGTGATTGGAGCTGGATTACCTTGATTTGATTTACACTATAATATCAGAACTTCTTAAAAATTCATTGTCAGATGTACAATATGTGGAAAACACAATATGTATATTTATGATAATATAAATAATTTAAAATCTAACCAGCAGTAAAATGTCATATAGATTCTTGAATGTAAATGCAAGGTATGTTAAGATACAGTGTCATTGTTTAGCTAAAACTAGCACATGATATGGAAGACCAAAATATCTGGATTCTGGAGAGAAACCACTCATGTTCAGTTCTCTGTTCTCCCTCTTCTAATTGAGAAACACATGAACATTATCTTACCATTTCTACTTCTTAAACACTGGGAATCATGGCTCAAACTTAAAGTACTTAGCTTGCATATATGAGAATCCTGCTTAGTCCCAAGCACCATAAAATACAACATTAAGTATATTAATACACATAATAGATTTACAAGAATACCTGACAAATAGTACAAGTGTTTCCCAACTGTACTGGATGGTTTTCTGTTTCAACTTGACACAGGCTGGAGTAACCACAGAGAAAGGAGCTTCAGATGGGGAAATGCCTCCATGAGATGCATCTGTGGGGCATTTTCTCATTGATGATCAAGGGAGGCTGGGAGGTCCCATTGTGGGTGGTGCCATCCCTGGGCTAGTAGTCTTGGGTTTTATAAGAAAGCAAGCTGAATAAGCCAGGGGAAACAGGACAAGAAGAAGCACCCTCCATGACCTCTGTATCAGCTCCTGATCCCTGACCTGCTTGAGTTCCAGTCCTGACTTCCTTTGGTGATGAATAGCAATGTGGAAGTGTAAGCTGAATAAATTCTTTCCTCCCCAACTTGCTTCTTGGTCATGATGTTTGTACTGGAATAGAAACCCTGATTAAGACACCAACACATCTTTTCTTCAGCCCTTCCAATCATTTCTAAACAATTTTCTGTATTGTATTGGTACAGAGACAGACAAGTAGATAGGTGCAATAGAATTGAAGACCTAGCAATGAACCAACTCACCTATCATCACTTGATCTTTGACAAAGCAGCTAAAACCTTCCAGGGGAAAAAAGACAGTGTTTTCAACAAATGGTGCTGGCTCAACTGGTGGTTAGCACATAGAAGAATACAAATGGATCCATTATTATCTCTTTTATACAAAGCTCAAGTCCAAGTGGATCAAGGACCTCCACATAAAACCAGATTCGCTGAAACTAATAGAAGCGAAAGTGGGGAAGACCCTAGAACAAGTGGATATAGGGGAAAGTTCCAGAATAGAGCACATGTATAATTCCTTTCATTCCCACCTGCTGATCAACAGTGCCTGAGTACCCTGAAGTCAGAAACAGAACCAGGACAGCAGGAAACCATCTAATGAAATAACAATGCTATCCTCTTAAAAAAGATCTCTTCAATGACAATTACAGTTGGCATCCAAATGTAGATAGAGTGGGAAGAGCTGGAGGCAGCAGAGAGCGGTGTGAGGTGAAAACAATATAATCGTGGATCTCAAAAAATGTAAAACATGACAATAAAAGAAGTTAGATAAAAGTCCCCAGCGTCACCAGTAAGCTGCTGAGGAGATATCATAAATGGGCTTATATCAATAAAGTTTTCTATTTAGATGAAACAAATAAATTTCCTGAAAGGTGCATGCAGCAAAAAATAATTTCCAAAGGAGAAAAAATAATCTACAACCTCAACATTCACTTAGAGCTTCAGTTTATAGCTAAAACCCTTCTCACAAAAAAAATTAGCAGTGTAATGCCAGGTGTCAACAATATAGGAGGCATGGGTAACTGAATCTTTATAGTTTGAGTAGTCTGTGTTAATAACCATGGCCTGTGCTACCAAAAGTCTGTCCATGATTTGCGCAGGCCATCTGAAGTCATGTTGAAGCCCGGGGCAATTCTGTTGCTGAGGGCCATATTGATGTGAATAGCCTGCACTGTTACCTGAGAACATGGTAATGTCCACAATCTGGGTTGCCGCTGATGGTCTTGTCTGGGTTTGAGGGCCTACTGAAGCTAGGATCTGTGTCTGTGCTCTGTGCTGTTACCAGACACCATGTAGAAGCCCATGGTCCATGCTCCTGCTGATTATGAAGAGCAAGGAAGATACCTGGGCAGTAATATTGTTGATGGTCCACACACAGTTGAGAGAGGGGTACATGGAAGGTTTCTGTATTAACCCCTACCCCCACCCCAACTCCCATTCCTGGAAAAGGTAGCAACTAAAAATCCATTGAAGAGAACACCTAAGGTGTGATAAACATGCTGACGTTAGTTCTCCACAATTGATGCCTTCTGGTGGGGGTATGGAAGAGGAATGACTAAGTTCTATTTAAGGGGCAGGTCACTGACCTGACTGACAGTGTGTATGTAGACAACAGAAATTGGACTTTTCCATTTTATTATTATTATTAATTAGTTTCTTGTGGGGGGGAGATAACAAGAGTGGGCGCAGATATGGAAGGACTTGGAAATGAATGTGACGGGGGGGGGCATGATGTGAAAGTTTCAAAGAATAATTAAAAATACCATGTTAAAAATAAGAAAACTATTTTACTGGTCTCTGAATCAAAATACGTACTTCATTATGTAGAACAAAAAGTAGAAAAAAATGTATATAATAAATATGGGGAGAAATTTTATAAATCCTATTGCTGATACGTTGTAAAATTCTGTTGGTAAACGAAAGATTGAGCAGTGAAAGCACAGATGCCAATAGTGCGCAATATGTTATAATTGTACTTATTTTTGAATGTATATTTATGAATGAGTGAGGCAACAAAGTCTGTCTGAATATGTCAAAACAAAACTAAATTTTCTACTGTTGTGAAAACATCAGTGATTCTCTTTTTTCCTTTTGCTGCTACATTTGCTTTAAAGAAGAATGTGTTACTTGGCTTGTTCATGTTTCTTATGGTATAGATTCTCTTAATTCTTTGAAATAACTTGCTTCTAGAGCTGATCAATTTGCACAAATTCATCCATATATACATTTTAATTTATTCATTACATTTTTATAGTATGTCTTCCTGTGATGTGTGTTTATGTGTATTCACACATTTGTATGTGCTCACATGCATACATGAAACCATGTGTTGGTGGACATCACAGGACATCTTACGGGAGAGTTAATGGCTTTTATCACGTGTGGCTTGGAATTAGAATTCAGAAATCATTTATGAGTCTTGGCAACAGGGGATGCCTGAACCCCTTTATCCATATTTTTATTTTCTTCTATTGAAAATTTCTTTCCCACAGAGCACATCTGATTATGTTCTCCTCTCCGTCTACCCCTCCCAGTTCATCCCCACGTCTGCTCTCATGTGGATTCACTTCCTTCCTGTCTCTCTTTAGAAACCAAACAGGTTTCTAAGCATTATTAGTAAAAAATAATAATAAAATAAAGCAAAACAAAAGTTAACACACTGGAGTTGAAGGAGAGGTGTTGGGGGGAGCTAAAGAGAAAGCACAAGAATCTGAGACCCATTAAAGAATCTCATAAAACAGTAAACTGAAAGCCATAATATATACACTAAGGATCTGGTGCAGATATATGTAGAACATGTGTATGCTGCCTCCGTCTCTGTGAGTTCATATGAGCTGTGATCATTGTGCTGGACAGTTTTATGTCAACTTTACACAAGCTAAAATAATCTGAGAGGGGGGAACCTCAGTTTAAAAAAAAATGCCTTCAAATGATTATCCTATATAAGTCTGAAGGGCATTTTCTTATTTAGTGATTGTTAAGAAAGACCAGACCCATTGTGGGTGGTGCCAAACGTGGGCTGGTGGTGGTTCTGGATTCTATAAGAAATCGGGCTGAAAGTTCTAAAACAGACAGCTGTGGATAGAGGAGTCCTCTCACCATTTGCTGATGGCTTCATTTGTACGAACCCTAAGGTTAGGAAACCTCTTCTCTAAACCTTCAGAGCCAAGTGTGTTCATAAAGACAAAACCTGGTTCAAGGTGCACACACACACACATACACACACACAAGTGTGAGCACACACCCACATAAGGTTACACATGCACACACACATGGAAGCTATTTGAGTAATTCAAACTCAGGACACAATTGTTTTGTTTTGTTTCTTTTTTTTCGTTTTTTGAGACAGGCTTTCTCTGTATAGCCCTGGCTGTCCTGAAACTCACTTTGTAGACCAAGCTGGCCTCGAACTCAGAAATCCGCCAGCCTCTGCCTCCTGAGTGCTGGGATTAAAGGCGTGTGCCACCACGCCCGCCTTGGTTTTTTATTATATGCTGTTGTTTTTTTAGTGACACCCTGAGGCTCAGAAAATGATGGATAAGAAAAAAGAAAGAACAAGAGAGAGAGAGAGAGAGA
>NC_034611.1:32782923-32798113 GCF_900095145.1 Mus pahari | reverse complement strand
AGAGAGAGAGAGAGAGAGAGAGAGAGAGAGAGAGAGAGAGAGAGAGAGAACAAGTACATCAAACTGGCTTGAGAAGAAAGTTTTATATAATAGAATAGACAGTTACAGATGAGTAGGGGGCTGGAAAGGAGGCAAGAGAGGGATGAAGAAAAATAAGGGAAAACATTGCTAAAATATATTCTCTTTCCTCTCATCTGTCTTCGTCCTACCCATCCAATACTAATCAGGTTCCTTTTTTGTAGACAGAGCAGACTCATCAAACATCTTTGGGAAAAAGCTTGGTCTGGAAATTCCAAATCATATACTACCCATTCATGTTATAAACATTTGGGGTTTAACTATGTAAAAATGTGTTTCTGTGAGCTTCCAAACCTGTTTTCTTTCATGTCATGCTAAGAAACATTTTACTCTTCTTGATCATCTCAACACTTTGAATCAAAGTGTTACAAGTCTCACACAATGTTCTTATGTCTTCTTAGTTTTAAATCTAGAAATATTTTCAATTTTCCCACTATGATTTCTATGAGAACATTTATACTGTAGCATATATTATAGTAAAATACATACCATCTCATGAACAATACAGCAGAAAGATGTATTTCTAGGAAAAACAAACCTTAATAAGGCATATTTTTATGTAGAAATATGACAAAATAACCATGTATTGGGAAATTTAAGTTTGAGCCATCAACATTATTACATTTTCTTTTGGTAGAAATACTATATCAACTCCGAATTGAATTTTTTCCCAGTGTTTGGAAAAGATAACTTTGGTGGTTATCGCATTAAGCTTAAGTATAAACTCTGATTAATTTTATTGATAAATTCACAACTGGAAACAATTTGGTCAACTTGAGAAAGAGTGATAAATAAAGCAGTGTGTTGGACATGTGGTGGGGCTCATCTCTGCTTCTGACCTTAAGGTACGTTTACTGAACTTACTAATGTGTATCCCAAGCCCGCTGCTATCCTGAAAAGCAGAATCAATGACAAACTATAGCATATAGCACCTTCCCACTTCCCAATAGGGGGAAAGATATAGAAGTGAATATTTCACAAGTAATGTGATATTTACAAAATAAAAGTACCACTCTTGAGAATGAAGGAATATGTCATGAAGACAGGTGTCTATAGGAGACCACAGACGCACTCAGGGAGTAGGGTTTACTGGAGCAAAGCCATGAACTGGGATGTAAACACAGAGGAAGCCTGAAGTGCTACCACTTATACAGTTAGCATGTAGAATCTGACAGGAATGAAACATTAGGTTTTAAATGATATGCTTTACCTAATTTTAGGATAGTTCCATTTTACGCAGAAACCAGACGACAAAATCAGCAAATATGAATCTTGTAGTATAGTGGGAATCCCAGCAAAGACAGAAGAAAAGAGAAATTAGTCATCATATCACTTGGGCTATACATACACTAGTACCACCACCACCCCACCCAACCACACACTCATACACACAAACTACACAACATCATAGACACTACATAACACCCACACCGCATACACTACACTACGCCACATCACACTACACTATACGACACACACACTTACAAACTCACCACGGACACATAGACCACATACTACACCTCCCATACACCTCTACACACACAAAAACACAGTGCAAACACCACATCTACTCATAAAAACACACCACACAGAGAGAGAGAGAGAGACAAACACATACAGACACACATACTACATACCATACCTCCCATACTCCCCAGAAACAAACACAGCACAGCACAGGCACAGACGAGAGAGAGAGAGAGAGAGAGAGAGAGAGAGAGAGAGAGACAGAGACAGAGACAGAGACAGAGACAGAGACAGAGACAGAGACAGAGAGACAGACAGAGACAGAGACAGAGACAGACAGAGACAGAGACAGACAGAGAGAGACAGAGAGAGACAGAGACAGAGACAAATAGACACATAGACACATAGACACAGAGAAAAAGACAGAGAAAGAGAAAGCAATGAAGACCATGCCTGAAAGATTCCTATACACATTCACTTTGTTGACAGTGAGGCAGATTGTAGCATGGCCAGGTCCTAGAGCATTACTCAATCTCTAACAGTCTTCTCACCCACTCTCCTTCCACATACCATGAATTAATCAATTAACAGTTCAGTATTCTAGAAGTTTGTCCATATTTCAATAGACTACTTCAACATATTGTGGCCAAACCATTAAAAAGCAATGAACTTCACTAATGAGCTACAATAAAAGAACTATTTCAAACCTAGAATGAGAGCCTTCTCTGCATGTCTTATTTCTTAATGCAAAGAGTATTTCACTTCATAATAAAAATTCTTCTACATTAGAAACAACTGGAAATATTTGTTTCATAACAATAAATTATTTGCTTATTATTATTACTTACTATTATTCAACGTATTCCAAGTTCAGTCATTTGCTTAGAATTAATGAAAGGGTATTTTGATAAGATGTTCTTTGGTATTATGATAAATTTATGTACTTTAAAGTGTCTTCACATGCAAGTGACAGAATTAAACAAACTCAGCATATTCACATTTTTGGGTCTTCGATTATTCTAAAAGAATCAGGGGTTTAAAACCTTCTTTGGCTATAGACTGGTATGTACATTTCATTGGACATAGCTGTCATAGCCTTGGGTACCTACTATTAAACAGTCAGTTTTCACATCTTACTAGGTTTTTTTTTTTTTTTAGACATTAGATACTATATGAAAATAAATTCATCCTGAGTGGAGGAAGTGGGGTTCTTTAATATGATAATGTATGTGGACCTCACCAAAAAAAAAAAAAAAAAAAAAAGAAAGAAAGAAAGAAAGAAAGAAAAGAGGCAAGCATCCCAATTCTTATGAGATGCTTGTAATATTGATGCACACTGCCTGCTCTCAGCATTCAATGATGGGGTGAAGTTTCTCCACTCATTTTCAATCTAGCAACCTTGAGATTTTACACCACTTAAGTTTTATTACTTGGAAATTACATCCAATTTATCTACACAAATACATTGACATCGAATAAATGCAATGTAAATCAGTAATCAGTTGGCTTTAAGACCGCCCTTTAATTAGACCTGTGGTAATCTGTCTAGTGAATATATCGCGATGCAATCAAATTAATGCATATAATAAATTCAGAAGTGGCTCCTTTGCCATTGGAAGACGGCACGGTGTTGCTGCATATCAAGTCGTGTCAGTATGCTCTATGGTCTGATGCCTTCCTACAATGAGTGTTTGTCCTTTAGCAAGGAGATAGTAACTTTACTTGGCTTCCATATCTGTCCTTACTCTTGCACAAGTCATTCAAAGCCATAGCTTTTTCAGATTTATTCCCAAAATTTTCCATATGCCTTTTAAGTTAGGCTTCCCCTGACAGCATCACATCAAGCCCACAGACCTCCTGATATTAAGACCGTCAGGAGCGTGTTTATAAACCCTCAAAGAGCCTCTTTGTCAGCCATCTGACAGAGATGATGGTAGTAGTCAGCAGAAAACGTTGATCAATAGCCTTTTTTGTACAGGAGACTCTGATGCCAAGACAAAAGCATCCAGTAGATTAATCCTTCCTCAACCCATGAAGCTTAGAAAGCCACATAAAGCCACCTTGTGTGGAGAAGAACGGTCTGTCTTCAGCTCTCAAATGTGATTGCAATTTTCCTTTCCATTCCTCTGAGTCATCTGTAGAATATCTGGAGTTAATAGTTGTCTTTCACCATAAATTAATAAATTGGTTCTTTTTCTAAAAAAAAAAAAAGAATTCTTAAGGTATTCTTTCCTCCACAAAGTGAAAGACATCATATTCTGCCCACTAGTGAAGTGTTTAATGGCTTATTTTTATCAACAACTGACAAAGTAACACTCCTAAATTTTGCTTTAAGTTAATTAGATAAAAGAAAGAGATAGATAGATAGATAGATAGATAGATAGATAGATAGATAGATAGATAGGAAGCTTTTTTAAAAAAAATTAATATTAACAGAGAATGTCAGTTTTCCAATAAGTGGGGGATGTCATTTACTTGCATCCCGATTCTGCTATTATTGTCATTTTTTTTTTACATATAAAACTTCAGTATATTGTGTAAAGACTGCTTGTGTACATGATACTAGGCATTCCATTTATGCTCTCTTGTTGAAGGTTGAAAAGAAAAACAAATCCTACCTCAGCTTTTCTTTCTGTCTGTTGTTCACATGAGGTCTCACTCTTACTGATGCTAGTCTTACCACTGCGCTTGAGCTCAGCATTCTCCCCCCACCCCACCCCCAGTCCCTCTCTGCCCCTCTGCAGTTTCCCAAGCAGGTGAGATCTCAGGTCTACGCAGAGGCAGGCAGATTTCTGAGTTCGAGGCCAGCCTGATCTACAAAGTGAGTTCCAGGACAGCCAGTGCTATGCAGAGAAACCATGTCTAGAAAAACACAAAAAAAAAAAAAAAGAAGAAGAAGAAGAAGAATATTTAACACTAGTTTTCAGAGGTGGAAACTGAAATCAAAGATGTTAACCTATCAAGAGCCTTGTCCACCTAACTGATAAGCAGAAACACATACAGTGTTCTCTCTGTTCGCCTGTGTTGCCACTTTCCATGAGTTATGAGGTGTGTCCTTTAAGAAAACATACAAAATCAATCTGTGGTTTTTCACATAATTTGATACAGATTCAGCAAATATGTCTGAGACTATCAGAGCCAGGCAAAAAGTGAAGACCCCTGGCACAATGGGAAAACAACATCCATGTCTACCAGCCCAGACTTGACAAAAGCACAGTCATTCAAATACAGAGAACTGGCCCATTGTGACACAGTTTCACAGAGATGGGCATTTCTACATCTTAAGGTACTGGGGTAAGATGTTTTCTAAGGATGGAAAAGGGTTCTTTGACAAACACTAGGCTGGGAGAAAAGTTGAGTCTGAACAAAAGCATTCATGTGCACAGTCACAAAAAGGAAGAAACAAATTGCTCTGGCAGGATTCAAAAATTCTGTCAGGCTTCACACACTGAGCTACACAGTCAGAAGTGAAAATTTTGTGACTACCCATGTCCAGCACTAGGAAAAAGAATAGCTGAGACTTTAATTTCATTCTTTCTTATCTGAAGGTTAATACACTTTCTCAAAATGACAACTCTGCCTAGAGATTTTCCTGAGTGGGCTGCTTCATGGGTAGCCGTCAAAAGAAATATTTCAAAGCTGAGAGAGAATTTGTACATGTCAGAGCTTAACTTTTGTATGGACAGGTGCCAAAAGATGTGGGGGCTGTTAAAAAGGCAAGTCATTATTCGAATTCATAAAAAAAAATTGGATATAAATTGAAAAGTAAAAAGCAAAATATCAGTCTTTAGATTTTTTTCGTCATGACAAACTTCATTTAACTTAAGGTTTACTGCAAAAGGATTCATTAGTTCCACCTCAGTTCAAAGGAATGCTGCCTAGTTTACCGGGACTCCACAAAACTTCTTCAGACCTAAAAATCTAAACACTGCACTATAGTTATGTCAATAGCAATACATAAAGCCCAGGTCTGATACTACTCTGCTGATACTGAAAGAAATTCATCTCTCTCTGAAAAGTGCACAACATTACTCAAGGAAAGGCAGGGTACTACCGTGAAGATGCAAAATATTTCTACAAACACATAACCTACATCTGTGTAAACTTCATTGTTGGAAATTCTCTGCATGTTAGAATCACACTGTAATGTGTTTCACGTATTAAATCCCAACTAACCAAGGCTCAGATTGGTAATTTTTCAGAAATGACTCTCCTATAGTAGTTTCTGAAAGATGGTCCTCATTTCTCAAAGTCACATCGAATAATAATATTTTAAGGAAATTTCACAGATATTACAGGCATGATTATTTTTTTAGCCTTTATATTTTACTATGAGCCACTCAGGCATTTGCTTTATTAATAGATTTATCTAATGTGACATACTAAAAACTTTCTCCATTTTCTCCACTTTCTAATTGGCAAATCTCTGAAAACTGTTATGCTATTGTTTAACTTTCCCTTTGTGGATCAGTGTGCTAAGACTGCCTTTGTTTGACTGTAAACTCCTTTTTGTCTTAAGGGTGTAATTTTACCTTATCCATGTAAAGATAAGTAAGAAAAGGAGACCTTGATTTTGAGATGGAGGAAGTGAGAAGGTACACTTGACAAATTGGAGGAAGGAACAGGAAGAGGGAAATGATTTAATTGTGTTTTAATTTAAAATTTTTATTTGTCAAGTTGCAGTAGCACTGGGCTCATCTTCTTCCATTGAGGCTAGACAAGGCCATCCAGTTAGGAGAAAGGGATCCAAAGGCAGGCAACAGAGTCAGAGACTGGCCCTGCTCCTGCTGTTAGTGGTCAACATGAGAACAAGCTGTACATCTCTTAAATATGTGTAGGGGAACTAAGTCTGTCCCATGTATACTCTCTGGTTGGTGATTCAGTCTATGGGAGCCCCCATGGGCCCAGGATAGTTGATTATCTAGGGTTTCTTGTGGTATGCTGATCAGGATGTAAAGTAGATGAAAAATTAATTAATGAAAACAGAGAAAATAGAAGATCTTAAAACAAACAAAACTTTTAATTGTTATGTGTAAACTTTGTTATACAATGATACAAATAATCACTGCTTTCAATATATTTTGTTTATTAAGGGTCTCATATCACCTTGAATAATAAGCTGCATTATTGATTAAGTATATGTTATTACAGTTTGCAAACTTATTTATTTATTAAACCGGGTGATCTCTACATGAGGAGCTGCTTGAGCAGAAACCTGAACAGGGCACTGAAATGTGCAGACGTGTAAGAAAGGACACTTGAAAAGCAAAGCAGCAAGTGCAAAGGGACAGGGAACGAGAGTTCAGCAACAACTCTGAGAAACACCAATGGCTTTATTATCCCAAGAGAAAAAGTGAGTGTAGAGTAAGTAGAGGATAGTCACAGATACAACTGCAGATGATTTGTTAGGCAGAACATGTGTCATTTGATCATCCATGGTAAGGGCTTTGAAATTCTATTCTGGTAAAAATAGAAAAGGATTTTGATGAGGAATTTTTTGTGCTTTGGTTTAGATGTTGGAAACCATACTTTAGCCTAGGCAAAAAATTGGAGGTTATAGAAGAAATTTATCGCTGCAAATCATGGGAGGAATTCAGCCGGCTCAAGAGAGTTAATGAATGAGTAAACATAGTAGCAAGTGGTTGGAAAGAATACCTATGGATCATTGACATTAGCATTATGCCAAGCCTATGACAAAAGTGTCCAACACCTTCAAGCACTAAACTTGAGCTGGGTAGGCAGCAGTGGTAAATGTGATACCAACTATTATGGGTTCTATCTCAGGACTTTTTAAAGGTAGGTGAGTTAAGAATTGGTGTATATTCGTCTTTGAACAATGATATGTTTAAGTATTTGAATGTTAATGATTTGTAAAATGTTGTGGCAGGGGCAGAGCAAGAGTCTTGGTCTCACTACAATACACAAAGCTGTAGAAACCCTGATGATTCTACTCTAACACGCACTAAAGCCAAAGGGAGTGGAATATATCAGGGGGCTTCATAAATACGATTTTCACCTTTATATTCAAATAATATATTAAGAATATCTATTCCCAACACAGAGTGGATTTAATTTTCTGCCAACTTGTAAACTTTTATTTACAAATTAATTACGACCATTAACAAAATAGTTCAGATAGATTCATCCAAAAAATTGAAAATCATGTTGATCTTTTTCCTGGTAGCATATACTGAGTCAACATTTACAGAAAACATTATTCCTCAGACCCTGCAAACCCACCCAAAAGTAGCCCATTTGGAAATCCTTTTCTCTCGATGAAAATATAAATGGCTTAAAATTATTCTTTTAGTTCTATGGCATGATACCTTTCCTGTAATATACAAGTTATTTGATTATCTAATTGGCCCTTCAACTGCAAATAGTCTCAACTTTATTCAGTATGACTGTATGGGACTGTCTGCCCATGACATATCTTTATAGTGCATATGCAATTTGTTACTTAGTAAAATTAGATCACAAAGAGTAATCTGGAGTGAATTTCTACTCCAAAAACATGGCATATGTACCAAATAGCAGTATTCAGGGTCTTATATGAGTCTAACTTGGAAACTTAGATATAAATACATACTAAATCCTAAACTAACCAAAACAACATGGTAGATCAATGAAACAGAACATAGAATCCAAAATATATCTTACATTTGCATCCATCCCACTGACCACAAAGGAATCAAGAGCATAGATTAAAGAAAGGCCTCTCCTTTGAATAAAAAAATGCTTGGGAAACTATATCTATATATAAAAAAATCAACTCAAAGCAGAACAAATACTTAAATGCAAATTTTAAGCAATGAAGTAGTTAAAGAAATAGGAAAAATTATTCAAGGTGTTGGTCTAAGCCAAAATTAGGATCATAGGACTCCAAAAGCATGGGTAAGAAAACAAAAACACATTTATTATATCAAGTGAAAGTTATATTTGCATATGAAAGGGAATATAGATAATGAGTATATATGTATATATATGTATATATATAGACATACACATACACACACACACACACACACACACAGAGAGAGAGAGAGAGAGAGAGAGAGAGAGAGAGAGAGAGAGAGAGAGAGAGAGAAAGTAAATACACTACAAAATGGGAGAAAATAATTGCTCTTTGTATATTTGACAAGGAGTTAATAGCCAGCCTATATCAGAAATTCAAATGACCCACCAACAAATACTAAAATTAATAATCTGATTGGAAAATAGTCAATGATCTGAATAGATATTTTTCAAAAATGCATAGTAGACACAAATATCCAGCTAGTGTCTGAGAAAATGTTAATTCTCACAGTGAAAGTTGCCATAAAATCCTAGTGACATGTTAGCATGCTGCAGCTACATAATTCTTACCTAAAGAAAAAACAAAAAAAACAAACCAGTGCTGCTAAAGATGCAGAGGACCTATCAGACAGCATTTACAGGAATGCAGCTACATATACTCTCACACTGTCTGAAATGTAAGGACAGGCATCCATTAGAGAAAACCATGTAGATGGTGTCCAAAACCTAGAAATAAGATTCTTATTATCCAGTAATTCTTGTACATGATACACAATGAAAAGAAAATGTATCTTTACTGAAAATATCAGTGTCTATATTTATTTTAACATTATTTGAAATGGCCAAAGTATGAATGAAATCTACCTCACGGTCCACTAATGAAAGAGTGGATAATGATACATGTACACAAGAGAAGAAATAGTTTAACAGGCATAGCATAGAGAAATAGTAACTGTTTGAAGTAATATTAAATCTAATATGATTATTATACAGTATACACATTTCCTGTGAAGTCTCATTGTACTTCATAAATATATACAATTGAAAAATAAAGTATGAGGCGAATGGGATTAGTACATATCTTTATTGTAGATATTTGGGATACCTAATAAGACCAAGAGGATGATTCTCAATTTAGCCATGAAGATATGTTTACTTTAGAAAAATTAGTGGCTGGCTGGCATACATGAAGCTTCAGGTTGCCATAAAAATAAAGATGCATGTACTGTATAAACTGTGTCATGTGTCAATATAGCAAGAAATAGATCTTATTTTTCATCTAACATTAACATTTTTAAGTTAATGCGTGCCATAATTATCCAGGGTTCTTTATTTCTATTGCATGGGGAATTCTAAGAATAGAAGAGAGAAGAATAAATCACAATCAAGAGATAGAGGAATACTAGGTTCTGACCAAAGCCTTGAATACCTGAATCAAAATATACTTTAGCAAATTCTACCATTGTCAATTGTTTTTTTGGGGACATATTTCTATCTGACAAATTTTCCCTAAGTATTGCCATTTAAAATAGCAAAAAAAAAAAAAAAAAGTGTTATTTCACATTAGCTTTGAGAGTTAATAATATAGAAGTGGATTAAAAAGCAGTCTTTTCTGCAATCTCTCATAATGAAGAAAAAAAGTCACATAGCTTCTACCCAGAAGTCTCAGCTTTTTACTAACATATATGGAGGGCTTCGATTTTCACAACACAGACTCTACAGTGTGCTGCTTGGGAGCCTTCATGACACATCAGAGAGATCTCTCACTGTTGTGTAATCTGAGAGAGGATATAAGAAGCTACAAAACCCTTTATCATTTCTCCCCAAAAGTCATATACGATCATGTTTAGGATGTTTTGTTGGTCACACAGACCCAACATAGCATAATGTGGTAGGGAAAATTATAAAACTTTACCAAGAGGTGGATACCATTGAAACCCTCTCTAGGTTAACGGCTACAAGTGGTTGAATACAAATATATAACTTTTAAATATTTCTCTTAAATCACTTGGATTTTTATTTTTTAACTACTGACACCCAAAATACTGTCTAATCTAATATGTACCAATCATCCTATATTTAATTACCAATCAAAAATCTTAGCAATCAGCTAATTAACCACAACAACAATAACAGAATCAAACAAACTTTCCCTATTCTTATACGATATTTTAAAATAAAGGCTGTAGCAAGCATGCTAAAAGGAAATAAATACATCAACGTTTGATGCTGGGCAAGTCATAGACTTTCTGAACCCTATTTCCAACAAAACGAAATAAAACAAACAAAACAAACAACAACACAACCCAACTCATGAACCATGTGTTCTGCTACTGTAAGGATCAAGTGAGCACCAACTGGTATCATCTTTAAATCATTGTTGTGGCTATTCCTGGTTGTCAACTTGACTATATTTGNAATGAACTACAATCCAGAATTGGAAGGCTCACCAGTGAACCTAATTTGGAGGCTGGGAGATAGAAGTTTCTGATCTGGATCTTGGTATGGAGATCTTGAGACACGGTGGCGATTGAAAGGTGGCACGCACCTTTAATCTGGGCTACTCCTTCTGCTGGGGACCATATAAGGACATTGGAAGAAGGGAGTCTGGCTCTCGCTCTTTCGCCTTCTCGCCCTGTGGGACTCAGCAAGTGCTAGATCCTTGGACTACTGAACCATTGTTGGGATTTGGACTGCAGACTGTAAGTTATCAATAAATTCCTTTACTATATAGAGACTATCTGTAAGTTCTGTGACTCTAGAGGACCCTGACTAATACAATCATAAACATGAAAGGTCACAAAAATTCATATATGTCGTTTTCTAGGCCATGATTATAATAATACTGAGCAGTGCATAGGCCAGACAGCTTTCAGATGAGGAGGTGGAAGCGAGATTACGTGAAAGTAGTGTAGCCTAGCTGGCAGAGTTGCGTAGCTATAGAAAAATGTCTTATCTATTTGATTTGCCCCATGTTCTCCATCTGCACCTTCGTTTGGGCTTGCCTGTCTAACAAAGACATGGTTACCTTTAATAAATGTGTCTTTCTTTTTTCAGCATTATCTGCCCACTCCTAACGTGACTAAACCACATTGCCTACTTCCATAAAGCCCAACAACTTGCATGAATTTTACTCCAGTTCAAATATTAATTTTAAGGTCTTCAGTTATGCAAAG
Organism: Mus pahari; assembly: GCF_900095145.1. NCBI lineage: Eukaryota > Metazoa > Chordata > Mammalia > Rodentia > Muridae > Mus > Mus pahari. The sequence continues at coordinate 32,786,597 of NC_034611.1, read as the reverse complement.
TGGGCACATTATATTGTCATCTCTACATTTCCTAAATACCACCTTACACAGGAAATTATCAATATGTCACAGAACTAATGACAGAGAAAATAAATTACTGCTTTATACTATAATGCATTAGAATTTAAAAGAAGTAATTCTTTCCAAAGAAGGCATGAGAAGTGACTGCAGAAGGCTGGCTGATGTTCTGAAAATCAGCGGGATTTTTACCATGTTCCATTTCTCGTCAAGGATGGAATATCTGCAGAAGAGAAGCCTACAATTCACAGATTCATAGAGCAGGGTTTGACAGACCTTTACCTCATAACATAAGCTTTACTCACAGTTTTCAAACACAAGTAAGGTATTAATCAAAAGGTATGCAACATGTAATGTAAGAAATTCCCGAACAAAGCTTTGTAGCATTAAATTTCCGATGTAGGCAATGCACTACATAAACCCATAAATAAAAGTTAAAACTTAACATATTCGCAACCATCTCTGCAGATATGAGCCATGTTATTTTTTTCAGTAGTTAATTGCTTCTACTTTTTTTTTTTTTTTTTTTTTTTTTTTTTTGGTCATATCTCAGATTCTTCTTCTTAATCTCCCCTTTAAATTTCCTTCACTTTCTCACCAAGAAAGCACTTTATTTTCCTGGTCCACAATAGCTGTCACACATTTTATATAGCATTATCATCCCAGGGGAATTTAACTCCTTTCTCACAAAATCATTGAAAACAGAAAAGAAACAGGCTGTTGATTGCCCTTCTCTTTTGGTGGCAATAGCAATTTTTCCCCATTAAAAAGAAGTGATACAAAGAAGAAAATGTATGTACTAGCAACCAGGAAAAAACAAGCTACAGTAAATTGCACAGAAGATTATATGTAAACACTAGGCTTTGCATGCTCATATAGAGAATAAGTGGAAGTCAAAGTAAATTGCAATGGACATTTATTTATTTTAAAGTATATAGAAAGTCAAAAAACAGAAAATATTGAAGGAGATGAAATTTAAATCTTTTAAAATGTGTTCTCACTAGACTGTCTAGACTCAAGTCTGGTTAGCAATCTGTTCTCAAGCTTCAAACCTTTCAGGTATTATTTCACTCTAACATATGGTAAGATGAGGTGAGATAAAGTAGATACCTGGAAAGAAAGAAGGATCAGAAGAGAAGCGTATCAGCCCAGTGTGATCCAAGAAAGTAGACAAATGGAACCTTATTTGCCCATTCTTTTTTTTAATTTAATTTCTCTAGCTCCTCCATTGGGGGCCATGTGTTCTATCCTATAGATGACTGTGGGCATCCACTTCTATATCAGGGTCCTTTCAGCAAAATCTTGCTGGCATATGCAATAGTGTCTGCGTTTGGTGGTTGATTATGGGATGGACCCCCGGGTGGGGCAGTCTCTAGATGTCCAGCCTTTCATTTTAGCTCCAAACTTTGTCTCTGCAACTTCTTCCATGGTTAATTTATTCCCTAATTTGGGGAGGTATGAAGTATCCACACAATGGTCATCCTTCTTGGTTTTCTTGAGTTTTGCAAATTGTATCTTGGGTACTCTAAGTTTTTATACTAATATCCAATTATCAGTGAGTGCATATCTAGTGACTTCTTTAGTGATTGGGTTACCTCACTCAGGATGATATCCTCCAGATACTTCCATTTGCCAAAGAATTTNATAAATTCNTTGTTTTTAATAGCTGAGTAGTANTCCATTGTGTAANTGTACCACANTTTCTGTATCCATTCCTCTATTGAGGGACATCTGGGTTCTTTCCAGCTTCTGGCTATTATAAATAAGGCNGCTATGAACATAGTGGAGNATGTGTCCTTATTACCAGTTGGAACATNTTCTGGATATATGNCCAGGAGAGGTATTGCTGGATCTGCCGGTAGTACTATGTCCAATTTTCTGAGGAACCACCAGACTGATTTCCTAAGTGGGTGTACAAGCTTGCAATACCACCAGCAATGGAGGAGTGTTCCTCTTTCTCCACATCCTTGCCAGCATCTACTGTCAGCTGAATTTTTGATCCTAGCCATTCCGACTGGTGTGAGGTGGAATCTCAGGGTTGTTTGATTTGCATTTCCCTGATAATTAAGGATGTTGAACATTTTTTTCAAGTTCTTCTCAGCCCTTCAGCATTCCTCAATTGAGAATTCTTTATTTAGCTCTGTACCCCATTTTTTTATTGGAATTATTTGAATTTCTGGAGTTCAGCTTCTTGAGCTCTTTGTATATATTGGATATTAGTCCCCTATCAGATTTAGGATTGGTAAAGGTCCTTTCCCAATCTGTTGGTGGCCTTTTTGTCTTACTGACAGTATCTTTTGCCCTACAGAAGCTTTGAAATTTTATGAGGTCCCATTTGTTGATTCTTCATCTTACAGCACAGGCCATTGCTGTTCTGCTAAGGAATTTTTCCCCTGTGCCCATATCTTCGAGGCTTTTCCCCACTTTATCCTCTATATATTTCAGTGTCTCTGGTTTTATGTGGAGTTCTTCGATCCACTTAGACTTGAGCTTTGTACAAGGAGATAAGAATGGATCAGTTCGTATTCTTCTACATGATAACTGCCAGTTGTGCCAGCACCATTTGTTGAAAATGCTNTCTTTTTTCCACTGGATGGTTTTAGCTCCTTTGTCAAAAATCAAGTAACCATAGGTGTGTGGGTTCATTTCTGGGTCTTCAATTCTGTTCATTGATCTACCTGTCTGTCACTGTGCCAGTTCCATGGAGTTTTATCATAATTACTCTGTAGTACAGCTTGAGGTCAGGCACGGTGATTCCCCCAGAGGTTCTTTTATTGTTGAGAATAGTTTTTGCTATCCTTGTTTGTAGCTGTCTATAGCCATGCTAACTGGGTTCCTGAGTGGGAGGCAGGAGCTGTATGGGAGAAAACGGCGAGAGGAATAACGGATGCGGAGACATGATTTTTCTGTTCAAGGCTTCTTAAATTTTACTAAGAGTCTGTGCTTATAAAGAGGGGGAAGGCCCATCCCCCACCAATCCATTCTTGGTGCCTGTCCTACAGGTGCAAGCCTATAGGTGGATCTTCAGGATGCTGACTCCAGAATATCTCAAGAGTCTCTCAGCAGGTAGTAGTGTCTTGGAGAAGAGCAGGCAGGTGTAGAACAATAGAGTCATCTAGGTTGGAAGGCCCCACTCCAGGTGGTCTCTGGCTCAGTGGCAGCAAGGGCAAAGTCAGCCTTTCCAGGCTGGGGGAGCAACAATTCCCCCTAAATATATATAAAAAAAATTAGCTGGACTGGGGCGCAAAATTAATTTATGCTCCATAGTCCTGCCTGGGAATTATGGGGGCTGGCAGCAGCGCCTGGCTTGAGGACTCAGATTGTTCCAGAACTATTCTTACCGGTCACGGAGCATATATGCAGCTTGTTTGTGTTTGTTTTGCACAAACATAGCTCTGTGGAGTATTATTAATAAACCATGGCCTCTTGTCATATACCTCTGTCTTAGATTGATATAGTTCAGAAATCTGGTCTATGTTTTTTATTATTCCAGATGAATTTGCAAATTGCTTTTTCTAACTCTGTGAAGAATTGAGTTGGAATTTTGATGGGGATTACATTGAATCTGTAGATTGCTTTTGGCAAGACAGACATTTTTACTATATTAATCCTACCAATCCATGAGCATGGGAGATCTTTCCATCTATTGAGATCTT
>NC_034611.1:32760606-32779715 GCF_900095145.1 Mus pahari | reverse complement strand
ATAACCTTTTGTAGTAGGATCTGATGATGTTTTGGAGTTTCTCAGGATCCGTTGTTATGTCTCCTTTTTCATTTCTGATTTTGTTAATTAATATACTGTCCCTGTACCCTGTAGTTATTCTGGTTAAAGGTTTATCTATCTTGTTGATTTTCTCAAAGAACCAGCTCCTGGTTTGGTTGATTCTTAAATAGTTCTTTTTGTTTCCACTTGATTGATTTCAGCCCTAAGTTTGATTATTTCCTGCCATCTACTCCTCTTAAGTGAATTTGCTTCCTTTCGTTCTAAAGCTTCTAGGTGTGCTGTCAGACTGCTAGTGTATTCTCTCTCTAGTNTCTTTTTGGCAGCACTCCGAGCTATGAGTTTTCCTCTTAGGACTGCTTTCATTGTGTCCCATAAGTTTGGGTATGTTGTGGCTTCATTTTCATTAAACTCTAAAAAGTCTTTAATTTCTTTCTTTATTTCTTCCTTGACCAAGGTATTGTTAAGTAGAGTGCTGTTCAGTTTCCACGTGAATGTTGGCTTTCTATTATTTATGCTGTTATTGAAGATCAGCCTTAGTCTGTGGTGATCTGATAGGATGTATGGAATAATTTCAATATTTTTATATCTGTCAAGGCCTGTTTTTTGACTGATTATATGGTCAACTTTGGAGGAGGTACCATGAGGTGCTGAAAAGAAGGTATATCCTTTTGTTTTAGGATAAAATGCTATGTAGATATCTGTTAAATCCATTTGTTTCATAACTTCTGTTAGCATCCATGTGTCTCTGTTTAGTTTCTGTTTCCAGGATCTTTCCATTGGTGAGAGTGGGGTGTTGAAGTCTCCCACTATTATTGTGTGAGGTACAATGTGTGCTTTGAACTTTATTAAAGTTTCGTTAATGAATGTGGCTGCCCTTGCATTTGGAGCATAGATATTTAGAATTAAGAGTTCATCTTGGTAAATTTTACCTTTGGTGAGTATGAAGTGCCCCTCCTTGTATTTTTTGATAAATTTGGGTTGGAAGGTAATTTTATTTGATATTAGAATGGCTACTCCAGCTTTTTTTCTTTAGAGCATTTGCTTGGAAAATTGTTTCCCAGCCTTTTACTCTGAGGTAGTGTCTGTCGTTGTCCCTGATGTGGATTTCCTGTAAGCAGCATATGTGAGGTCCTGTTTGTGTAGCCAATATGTTATTCTAAGTCTTTTAAAGGGGGAATTGAGTCCATTGATGTTAAGAAAAATCAAAGAAAAGTAAGTTTTGCTTCCTGTCATTTCTGTTGTTAAAGTTGAGATTCTGTTCTTGTGGCTGTCTTCTTTTGGTTTTGTTGAGGGATTACTTTCTTCCTTTTTCTAGGGTGTAGTTTCTATCTTAGTGTTGGTGTTTTCCCTTTATTATNCTTTGAAGGGCTGGATTAGTGGAAAGATATTTTGTGAATTTGGTTTCGTCATGGAATACTTTGGTTTCTCCATCCATGGTAACTGAGAGTTTTGCTGGGTATAGTAGCCTGGGCTGGCATTTGTGTTCTCTTAGGGTCTGTATAGTATCTGTCCAGGATCTTCTGACTTTCATTGTCTCTGGTGAGATAGTCTGGAGTAATTCTAATAGGCCTGCCTTTATATGTTACTTGACCTTTTCCCTTACTGCTTTTAATATTCTATCTTTATTTAGTGTATTTGTTGTTCTGATTATTATGTGTCAGGAGGAATTTCTTTTCTGGTCCAGNCTATTTGGAGTTCTGTAGGCTTCTTGTATGTTCATGGGCATCTCTTTCTTTAGGTTAGGGAAGTTTTCTTCTATAATTTTGTTGAAGATATTTACTGGCCCTTTAAGTTAAAAATCTTTATTCTCATCTGTACCTATTATCCTCAGGACCGTTCTTCTCATTGTGTCCTGGATTTCCTAGATGTTTTGAGTTAGGATCTTTATGCATTTTACATTTTCTTTGATTGTTGTGTCCATGTTTTCTATGGAATCTTCTGCACCTGAGATTCTCTCTTCCATCTCTTGTATTCTGTTGGTGATGCTTGTATCTATGGTTCCTGATTTCTTTCCTAGGATTTCTAGCTCCAGTGTTGTCTCTCTTTGTGATTACTTTATTGTTTCTATTTTGAGTTTTAGATCCTGATTTTATTCAATTCCTTCACCTGTTTGGTTATGTTTTTCTGTAATTCTTTAAGGGATTTTTTTGTTTCTTCTTTAAGGGCTTCTGCCTGTTGAGCTGTGTTCTCCTGTATTTCTTTAAGAAAGTTACTAATGTCCTTCTTAAAAATTCTCTACCAGCATCGTGAGATATGATTTTAAATCTGAATCTTGCTTTTCCGGTGTGTTGGGGTATCCAGGCATTGCTGTGGTGGGGATACTAGGTTCTGATGATGTCAAGTAGTCTTCATTTCTGTTGGTAAGATTCTTATGTTTGCCTTTCACCATCTGGTAATCTATGATGTTAGATGTTCTTGCTGTCTCTGCCTGGACCTTGTTCCTCCTGTGAATCTGTAAGCCTGTGTCAGCACTTCTGGAAAACCAGCTCTCTCCTGTCAAGACCAGTGCACAGAGGAATGAGGATCAGCTCCACCTCCTGGCTGCAGATGTAGGCTATAGGACCCTGTTCCAGAAGCTCTATTGCTTCTGTGGTCTGTGCTTTCCTGAGTGGACCTGCCTTAGAGAGACACCAGAGAGAAGATTGTAATTATATTTTTAAATTTTTAGAAATTGGAAATAAAAAATGAACAACAAAAGCTCTATTTGCTAAAGAGAAACCCACTGTTCTCCCCTAAAGCAATAGAATATGTGATTAAAGGTAAATCGCCATTCATAAAAAGCCCTAACTTCTGAAATGTAATGGAAACCATTTTTAAATGAAAGAACCTAGACTCAAAATGCGATAGTAAACCCCTGTTCCTGAAAAGCAACTACCTGGGAAGTCTGAGCATAAATGCTGCAGACACATTAGTCCAAAGTGGCCAAGATACAAGTAAATCTACCAGCTGCACTAAACAGTATCATCTACATGGTACTAGTTTTTAAGCCATGAAAGATATAAGTCTGATGAATCATGAAGTCTTGCTCTACAAGAATATCTGGAAATGCCACCACACAAAGCTTTGAAATTGAAGCCTGACTTGCAAAGAGATACAGCTGGGTGTTGGAGCGGTCATGATCTTAGAATGTTATCAAGTAAAGCTATTGGAATAGAATGAAGCCAGCATAAGAGAGATGTCCTTTGTGTTGAATACAGCAGAGCTGGAGCAATAGAGCTACTCAAGCCTTGTGAGACCAAGGGGATTATACCAAGAGCTCTAGATGCCCAACATGATACTGCAGGTTTTTGTTTTTTCCCTGGTTTTAGTATGTTTTTCTGTTGCTACAAGTTGACTCCCCTTTTTTTGGAATGTGGATGTTTACTCTATACCATTATAGTGTTGAAGGTGTTTATTTTTGTTGTTGTTTTATGGGAATTCCCAGTAAAGAAATTGATTTGTCTCACAGGAAACTAAACACTGTACTTTTAAGTTATGTTTGGACTGTTAAAAATTGTGAAGACGTCCTCAACAGAGGACTGGATACAGAAAATGTGGTACATTTTACACAATGTACTCAGCTATTAAAAACAATGACTTCATGAAATTCTTAAATGAATGGAACTAGAAAATATTATCCTGAGTCAGGTAACCTAGTCACAAAAGAACACACATGGTATGCAATCACTGATAAGTGAACATTAGCCCAGAAGCTTGGAATATCCAAGATACAATTCACAGACCACATGGAGCTCAAGAAGAAGGAAGACCGAAGTGCAGATGCTTCAGTTCTTCTTAGAAGGGAGAACAAAATACTCAAGGGAAGAAATACAGAGACAAAGTGTGGAGCAAAGACTGAAGGAAAGGCCATCCAGAGACCAGGAGATCCATCCCATATACAGACACCAAACCCAGACTCTATTGTGCATGAGAAGAAGTGCTTGCTGACAGGAGCCTGATATGGCTGTCTCCTGAGAGGCTCTGCCAGAGCCTGACAAATACAGAGACAGATGCTCGCAGCCAACCATTGGACTGATCACTGGGTCCCCAATGGAGGAGTTAGAGAAAGGACTGAAGGATCTGAAGAGGATTACAGCCCCAAAGGAGGAACAACAATATCAACCAACCAGACCCCCATCCCCCCACCAGAGTTCCCAGGGTCTAAACACCAACCAAAGAGTACAGAAGGAGCGACCCATGGCTCTGGCTGCATATGTAGCAGAGGATGGCCTTGTAGGACATCACTGGGATAAGAGGCCCTTGGTCCTGTGAAGGCTCGATGCCCTGGTGTAGGAGAATGCCTGGGCAGAGAGATGGGAGTGGGTGGGTGGGTGGGGGAGCACCCTCATAGATGAGGGAGTAGATGGAATAAGGGGTTGTGGGGGAGAGACCGGGAAAGGGGTCTTCAAAGGGGTCTTTGAAATTCAATAAAGAAAATATCCACATCAAAAAAGTCTGAGGAATTTTTGACATTGAATTTAATGTATGTGACTTTATGAAATGTTCTGGGACTAGAGGGAATGGGGGAGTTGCGGATGTTGTGGTTTAATGTGAAATGTCCTACCTAGCTCATCCATTTGTATCATTAATAGAAACACAAATTTTGGTACTATTTGAGAAGGTCTTGGAAACTTTAGTAGATCAAGTGTGACTGTAAGATGTAGATTATTGGTGACAGGTCTTTAAATTCTTATAGCCTCTACACCCTATTATATTTTCTGCTTCCTGTGTACACTAGGTAGTAGATGGCCTCCAACTCCTGCTGTCATGCCTTCCCCACTGTGATGACTGTGTCCTCTCAAATTATAAGCTAGGATAAAACATTTTTTTTTTATTAAATTACTTCTTGTCAGCACTTCCTGACAGGAACCTGGTGTGGCTGTTCCTTCAGAAGTTTGGCCAGCAACTGACAAATGCAGATGTGGATGCTTGGAGCCAACCATCAGACTGAACTTAGGGACCCCAATGGGGGAGCTGTCAGAAGGACTGGAGGATCAGAGGGAGACTGCAACCCCATAGGAAGGACAAGATAGGCTGGCCGGACCACCCAGTGCTCCCAGGGACTAGGCCACCAAGCAAGGAGTGTACAGGGAGGGAGGGATCCATGGCTACAGATATATATGTAGCAGAGGATAGTCTTTCCTGATATCAGTGGGAGGGGAAGCCCTTGTTCCTGTGGAAGTTTGATGCCCCACTATAGGGGGATTCTGGAGCTGTGGGGCAGGAAGGGGAAACACCCTCATAGAGGCAAAGGATGGGAGGAGAGGGTGGATGTGAGGTTTGTGGAGGGATAACTGAGAAGTAGGATATCATTTAAGATGTAAATGAATGGAATGATTAGTTTAAAATTAAATTAAAAAAATAAAATGGAATGAAAAAATGAAAATAAAATACTTCTTGTCAAAAATCTTGTTTCAACAACGAGAAAAGTAATCAAGTTATTGTTTATAGTCTGTACAATATAATTTCCATCCTTTCATGATTTCCATGATAACTTATCTGCCCAAACCTGCTATTCTAGTTTGCTTTCTCTTGCTGTAATAAAACCATGCCCAAGTGCAGCTTAAGAAGAAAGGTTATTTCAGCCTACAGGTTACAGTTTGTTATCAAGGAAAGCCAAGGCAGGAGACTGAGGCAAGAATTCAAACCAGGAGCCTAGAGCATAAACCACACTGGAACACTGGTTACTGGCTACTCTCATGATCTCATTAAGCTATTTGTTTATGTATAACCCAGGTCTACCTACCAGAGAATGGTACCATCCACGGCAGAGTGGGCCTTCCTACATCAATTTGCAATTAAGAAAATGGTCCTCTCTAGCTCAATTGTCATCAGAGAGACTTCAGCCAGCAATGGACGAAAACAAATGCAGAAACCCAAAGTCAAACATGTGACAGAGCTCAGAGAATCCTATGGAAGAGGAGCAGGAAGGATTGTAGGAGCCTGAGGGGCCATAGACGCCACAAGAAAACCCAGAGAGTCATCTAACTTGAGCTCATAGGGTCTCGCAGAGATGGGACTGCCAACCAGGAAGCCTGCATGGGTCTGACTTAGGCCCTCCACACATACCTTATAGTCCTGTAGCCAGATCTTCTTGTAGCAGTACTAACAGTGCAAAGAGGAGCTGTTTCTGACTCTCTTACCTGATGTTGAGACCCTTGCCCCTACTGGGCTGCCTTGTCTAGCCTTAAAAAAAGAGGAGGTGCTTAATCTTACTGCAACTTGATGTCCCTTGAATGCTGTCCCTCTAGGTTGGTCCTTTTCTGAAGAGGAGGAGGGGGACTTGAAGGGCAGGAGGGAGAGGAAACTGTGGTTCAGATGTAAAATAAAATTTAAAAAAAAAAGAAAAAAATGTCTCTTGGATATTACTATAGGCAAAGCTGATATGGATATATATATATGTGTGTGTCATATATATATGTGTGTGTGTATGTCTCGAATTGTTTACTGAACATAATTTCTTTTTTGTATTATTATTAGATATTTTCTTTATTTACATTTTACATTTTATTCCATTTCCTCATTTCCCTTCAACCCCCCCCCCCATCCCATTCCCCTTCCCCCTGCTCACTAACCCACCCACTCCTACTTCCCTGTCCTGGCATTCCTCTATACTGGGGCATCGAGCATTCACAAGACCAAGGGCCTCTTCTCTCATTGATGTCCCACAAGGCCGTCTGCTGCATATGCGGCTGGATCCTTGAGTCCCTCCATGTGTGCTCTTTGGTTGGTGATTTAGTTGCTGGGAACTCTGGGGGGTACTGGTTGGTTCATATTATTTACTGAACACCTTAAAATTCCATGGTTGATATATCTGGGTCACATGGTAGTTATATTTTCAGTTTTTTTCAGAAATCTCCTGATTTTCACAGAGGTTGCTCCAGTTAACACTCCTACCGATTCTAGAACGGTCTCTTCTTCCCTCACATCCTTGCCATAATTTGTACTTTGTTTTCCTGGTTTTGACAAGTCTGATATCAGTGAAATGCAACTTTGAAGTTGTTTTAATTTCTATTTCCATAATATCTTAGGATGCTGAACACTTTTTAGAATGCTTGTTTGCCATTTATGGTTTTGCTTTATAACTATTTATTAAGCCCCTTGACCATGCTATTGATCAGAACATTTCTACATTTCTGGTCTTTTGGAGGGGAGGAAGGACATCTAACTTCAGCTCTTTTTACATTCTAGACACCAGCATGTATAAAGTAAATTTGCCAAAGACTTACTCCTGTTCTGTATGCTTTCTCTGTATTCTGCTGATAGCTTATTTTTCTGTATAAATTTTTAATTTGTTGGAATTGCACTTGTCTAATTTTATTATGTACTGTGTTGATAGAATGGAGTTCAGAAGGTTCATTCCAGTCTCAAAACTTTTTCTGTATACCAGGCTGACCTCAAACTCAGAGATCCATTTTTCCTCTGACTCACTAGCACTGGGGTTAAAGTAGTGTGCCTCTGTGCCTTGGCTCGAATCTCTTTGTTTTATATGTTAAACTGGTTATTGTTCAGGTAAGAGCAATGTGTCCAATTTATTTGAATGTGGATGTCCAGTTTTTCCAATGTCCTGGATTGAATAGACTATCTTGATTGTAATGTATGTCCTTGACATTTTGTGGGAAAAGATGAGTTGATTCCTGAGTGCTGTACTATATTTTTCTTGGTTTACATGTTTTTTTCCCCCTATGGTTAAATCATCTCTGCAGCTCTATACTTTTGTAGTGCACGGTAAGATAGGAATTATGAGACTGTTCTTTCTGCTTATGATTGTTTTGTCTATTAGATATCTTTTTCTATTCCAAATTAATGTTATGATTGTGTTTTTTTTTTTAGTTTTGCAAAGAACATAAGGGTTTCATTGAATCTTTAGACCATATGGGTCTATAGATTAATTCTGCCAATCCATGGTCATAGAATGTCTTTCCAAATACAAATATCTTCTTCGGTTTGTATCTTTGGTGTATTTATATAAAATGCATTTCTTCTGCTTGTTCAATTTATCCTTAAGGATGTTTTTTAGAAGTTAACATGAATGGGATATTTCCATTCTTTTCTTCCTTAGTTTGTTATTAATACATAGAAAAGCTACTCGGTTTTTATATTGATTTTGTTTTGTATTTTACAACTTTGATGAATGTATCAGTTTTTAAGAATTTTCTAGTGGAGTCCAGAGGGTTTTGAAGGTATGGGATCATATCATCTGCAAATTAAACATGTAGCATTTTTCTTAATTATTTGCAACCTTGTTCCTTCTTTTTGCCTGTGTTATTCCTTTAACTAAAATTCTGAGTACTATATTTAGGCACCCTTGTTTGTTTTTTGTTTTTTGTTTTTTTGTTTTTTTGTTTGTTTTGTTTTTCTGATTGAAGGAAATGCTCTTTCTTGGTTTTCTTCATTTAGGTTCAAGTTAGTATAACATATTATAATTTCAGATTGTAACATGTTTTTTGGTCTCACTGAGAAATGGTCACAGGAAGAGGGTTACCTACTTCAAAATACATAGAGTGGAGGGAGAAAGTACATTGTAGCCATAGATGCTCACTTCTCGGCAGGGTATTGGGATAAAGAGCGAATCTATGACTTACTCTAGAAGTGTGGCTTGAACGTGTGTGAAAAGGAATAAGAGACACAGGCACATCTTACAACCTGCCCACTTTCACAATCTCTACTGAGAGGAATTAGAATCATGAAATCAGTTATCTCACATGCTAAGGTGAAAAAGTCCCTAGGTTTCTCACTAGCTTCAGTAAGTCCTTTATGATATAGATCAAATACTTTTGAAAATAATCTTCAAAAAACAGTAACTTAAAAGTACAGTCAAAAAGGATGAAATTTCTGCTTGTAAATTATTAGCCCTTGTACCAAAAGTGTTTATAAAACAATATATATAAAAGAAATATAAATCAAATGCCCCATAGCATAGAGTTCCAAATCTGTGTGTGAAGCAATTTTGACATGAGTTCTATATTAGTCTACAGAAAAAAAAAATGAGTTTTGCTTCATTTTAAAAATTATTTTGAGGGACAAGCATGACGGCACGCGCCTTTAAGAGTTTGATCCCAGCCGACCTCAAAACTTATTTGGGGGGGCTGCATTGATGACTTAGCACTTAGGAATGCCAACTTCTCTTCCAGAGGATCAGAGCTCATCCTCTAGCACTTGTATTTTCGGATCTTTTGATGCTTCTGGCTTTCACACTCATATCTTATATTCACACACTTAATTGTGCACACACACACTCACAGACACACATGGACATAATTAAAAACAAAAATAATAAATCTAAAAGGTATTCTGAATATTTGGTTCACCCCAATATACAGAATAGCTACACATGACAATGAAGTTATTACTTACGAGGTACATCCCAGGCATCATCTACTCCCCCTTCTTACTTTGAATTCAAAAAAGAGCATAATTCAGTGAGTCAGATAGAGGGGATTTAAGGACCATGAAAAGGACTCATCTAAAATGTTGTTCACAATAACATGGTTCTAATGATTCAAACGTAAGTTAGGGGAATATTTAAAGACTTACTGTGTGTGTGTGTGTGTGTGTGTGTGTGTGTGTGTGTGTGTATTTGTTTATGTGTATGTCTCCATTCTGTATGTGTTCATGTCTGTTGGTATGTATGTATGTATGTATGTATGTCCATGTGTGTTTGTGCGTGTGTGTGTGTGTGTGTGTGTGTATGTGTGTCTGCATGTAAAGATTGTAAAGGTTAAGAGATGTACTAGAGGAACCAAAATAGTAGGCCTTTATGAACTGAACTCAGGTTCTAAACAAACATATTAAACGAACTTAACCATAGAACCATCTCCAGTCTCAAATCAGGGGGAATTTATTTGAAGCTAGTATTTAAAATCCAAAAAGTGCTTCTAAAACAAAGTGGGATTTTTTCTTTTTTTTTTTTTTTTTTTTTTTTTTTTTGTTGTTGTTGTTGTTGTTGTTGTTGTTGGGTTTTGGTTTTTGGTTTTTTTCAAGACTGGGTTTCTTTATATAGCCCTAACTGTCCTGAAATTCACTCTGTAGACCAGTCTGGCCTTGAACTCAGAAATCTGCCTTCCTCTACCTCCCAAGAGCTGGGATTAAGGGCATGCACCACCACTGCCTGTCCAAAGTGGGATTTTGTTTAAAGAAAATGAACACATCTTTTTAATATCAGAATATAAAGCAATTAAAATTTTAAATTTTAAATCCTGCTCTTAATTGGTTTCTTCCTCCCCCACCCCATTTGTTTTGTCAGAGAGAAGATACCAGAAAATCTTCCATCATTTTGCATCATTTTCAGTGTGGAATTGGCAAGCAGTATACACAGCTAATGACAGGGAAAATGAATATTACCACATTAGTATATTGGAGCGTTTACTTTGAGATGAATATTTTGTCATAGAGATGGAGTAGCTTACTCTACATACTCCAACAGAAAGGATTTGTTGTCTCTAACACTGGAAGATACATCAATCCACACATAGTCATCTCCAATACTCTTTCCTGCTTACAGAGAATGTTGATAAATTAAAGCAAAGCTACACAGAGAACCACAAAGAATGACTTTTGTATTTTATGTGCAATAATAGAAATAGTTTTGCTGAGTGAACTGCCAAAACAGGGCAGCGTGTATATGCCTTTAGTGTCTCTTTCTTTGAAAGATTACACAATTCAGGTCTTTGAATCAAGCAAAATACCCAAGAAGCTTGTGTGATACATTGTCTTTACATTTCAAACCTTGGACCATATTCATCAAAGAAGAGTATGAGTGGGAAGGAAAGATCAACACTTGTTTTTGTAAAAGACGACATAAACCACTCTTCTATGTCGCTAATATTTTATCAAAGAAAATAGACATTCTTTATACTAGTGTCATGATCTTTGCACAAATTTCTTTCATCAGATGTGACCCCCATCTGTGATATCCATCCAGGTACATATTGACCATTGCTAGGGTTACTGTGTATCTCAGAGCTAAGTGCAAACCTCCCTACCTTCTTGTAACTGAAGTAAACAGATGAAATGCCTCTGATGGAAAATAAGCTTGCAAAGCGATAAAAAGAAAGCCAGTCTGTTGTCCTTCATTCTGACTGTGAAACAGAATAAAATGCTATAGCATCTTCAAAATGTTTTTTGCTGTCATGATGGCTGTGATGGGTGATATCGGTTGTCTGCCTGATGAGATTTTTGAATTGCTTTAGAAAAAAATCTGAGCCATGTCTGGGAATGATTTTTAATATTGTGTGGAAATATCTACCCTGATGTGAAGGTATCACTGGTGAATTCGGGTCTAAGATTACATCGTTGAGCGCTTCTCTGTGCTTTCTGACTGTACACGTACTGTGCTTGAGAGCTGCCCAAGTGCCTGCTATGCTGATCTCTCATGATGGGCTGTACCATTGAACTGCGAGCTGGATAAAGCCCTCCTTTTCTTCACTTGTTAAGCTGCCAGTCTGGTATTCTGTCCAAGTACTAAGAAAAACAATACAAAATCATGGCGCTGAGAGTATGCCTTTGGATGCTGTAAACCTGACCATATGGTCTCTCGTCTTTGGGACTGGTTTGCAGGAGAAATTTAAGAGTGAGGGAACTTGGATTGCAAAAGCCCTAAAATACTGTAAGCAGATATTAATGGGTCATTCTATGGGAGCTAGGAAGAATGCTGGTAAAAACGTGGATAGCGCCTGATCACGATATATTTCAAAAGACAATAAGGATTCTGTTGGAGAATGGACACATATACTAGGACGCACACACACACACACATGTATGTATGTATATGCATATAATATACATATACATTATCTAAAGGATAAGGCCCCCAATTTTACATATATGTACATATATATTTGTGTATATATATATGCACATTTGAGACTTAAGGCATTGTCTTACTATATGGCATACTCTAGCCTCATATCTTGATCTTTTTGAGTGCTAGGGTTACCAGTGTATACAACCATGTCCAGATTTCAAATTATGTTTCATATAAGGTTATATATTTAACCTGAAGCAGATATAATAAGCACTTCCAGAACACCTGCCTGTTGACTGTGGCATATCATATGAAGTCATATGAAAATTTCCCAAATGTGTCACAAGGTCAGCGCTAAATAGGCTCATTTTTGGAATACTCAGACTCTGAGTTTCAGATTAGTAATGTTTAACTTCTATGCTCTCAGTGACACACTATCCACTTCAACTTGGCCACACCTGTGTCATGGTTTTAAGTATCTTATTTTAAGCTTCGTGATTGTATAAGGAAAATGGGAGACAAGTAAAATGAAACATCCATATGAAAGAAAGATCCCTAAATCTATAAATTCTGGGAGAAATAGGGACTAGTAGAGATTCTTGGAAATTTGGAAACATGCCAAAAGAGCAGTGAGAAATGCTGGGGAAGCAGAATGAACTCATAAAATAAAATGAAAAAGAGAGAGAGAGAGAGATTTTTAACTTATTTGCTGCAGAGAGTTAAGGAGCAGGATAATGAAGTGCGTATTTAATTAATAGGCACAGTGACTGAGGAGGGAAGTCTTTGTAGTCATCTACCTCCTCTGGCGAATAAGACCATTATGACTCCTCTTCAGCATAGATACCTTAGCCTTGAGGAAAGAGGTTTCATGAAGCGATATCATTCAGGGCTGAGTGCTCCAAAACTTACCACTCTGCTTCTAGACACAAAAGGACTAGTGCACATATGAATTCCAAGACTGACAGTACACATAAGACCAGAACGGGTTTAAACCAGACAAAATCCCAGCACTTAGAAGATGAACTGGACACACATTCGTACCCCTAGCCAAGAAGGTATTTTCAATTAATACCCATTGAAAAGAAGAGAAACAAATTTTCTCCAGTGGAGTGTCACTGGGTATATCAAGCATACTTTAAGGCAAACAAACAAACAAATGAAAACCAATAAATAACAATAACAACAACAACAAAAAGCACACCCTATTTTCTGGTGTTTCAACAACAAAAATCATACAAATTAGCTGATAGAGTATACACAAAAAATTTCTTTATGTTTTGAGCTGTTATTGTTTTAAGTGAAACCATGAAAGAACTGAGAATGTCCCTTAGTTCAAAGGATGAGCTGACAACAAACCAGAAAATAAAGAGGAATTGATGACTCTGAGAAGAAACTGTCAGAAAATAGACATACTCAAACATGTGATATTTTACATCTTTAAATGGCAATGCTTTGAACTTACAATGAGCTTACAGAATGAAGCACTACTTTGAACTTACTATCAACATCTTTCTGTAATTCCCCTTCTTTGTAACATTTTATCTATGTGGTAATTTTGTAAAGAACTTTTGTCTAAGGAGGTATGAATTGCCAGAGAGAAGAAATAAAATATTCCTGGTGGGCTCTCATACTTCCACCAAATGTGTGTATATGTATATGTCTATCTATATGTATGTACATGTATGCATAAGTAGGAATATATGCATGTACCTAAGTATGCATGTACACTTGTGAAATTGATGATGATACAGGTGATCGGGCCTGGCCAGAGTAAGTGTTGTTTTTCTTTGTGAAAATGACAAAAGTCATCAGGTTTTGGTCCCAGAACAGTAAGTTACCAGAAGCCAGAAGTTTCCGGCTCCCCAAACAGTAAGAGATAGCTAAGGCTAGAGGTCAATCAGCCTTGGCCTTTATCTGACTGACACTGTGTCCCACCTCAGTACCTGATGCTACGGGGACTGGCCCCTGGCATACTGGGGTATATTAATAGCAATGTCTGCTTTATGCCTTCATTTTATTTTCATATCTGATTGAATGTCATGCATAGCTGGAAAAAAATGTGCCACAAGAACCTTAGAGAATCTTATCATTTAGGAGCTTTCTGTAACTGTTAATTCTGTCCTAAACAATAAGATACAAGAAGCACATTTGTTATAACTACTTAATAATCCTCTTATGTTCTTACTCAATTCTGTTACTGAGGTATGAAATATGTTAGTGTGAAACTTTAAATAATGCTTGTGTTAAACAGCTGTAACTGAAAGAATGATTCAAATAGAAAAATTATCTCACAACATCTACTAAATCATGAAATATTGTTTCAGTGTAGTCCACCAATATAGATACATATAATATTGAGCTAGTAAAATTTTGCCATTCTGAATGTTAGTCAGATCTTATAAAGTAAAACATTTTGTTCTATTTAAAACCTAAATTCAAATATTTATATAGACAGATAATGTATCTGAAGCACAGGTACTTCTTCATTTCAGAAAATGTATTGGTTATTATTAGGTATACTTGTAGATACATGTAGAAGTGGTATATCTGCAATTGCTTTTGTCAATCAAATCACATGAAGATCAGAACATTTTGAATTATATATTTTCAAGATTCTCTTATCGTGGTACAAAGTAATCTGAACAAGAATTCAATATTTTTTTCTCTGTTAAAATTATACCTTTAACTTGAAGACACATATTTTGACTTTAAAACATAGTATTTTGTGTAACATACTTACCCAATTTTGGAAAGGTCAAATTTGAAATGATGCCTTATGCCTTTTCCTGTTTCTGTTGGGGGAAGTGGACACAATAAAAACAACTTGAGGAAAAAGGTTTAATTTGGGTCCATGGTTGAAAGGATACAGTCCATTATGACAGGGACGAAGGGCGCAAGCATGGAGGAGGTGGGCCATCCTGTCTACATGGAAGAAAGAGAACATGACAGGTGTGCTGCTCAGTCCACCCTCCCTGTGTTTTCAGTCTATGACCACAGTCCTTGTAGGTGCTGCCCACATTTCGGGTCTTTTCAGGTTCTTCAACTTCTCTGGAAATGACTTCCTAAACATGGTCAGAGATATATGCCTAGGCTATTCTAAATCGTATGATGCTGAAAATGAAAATTAACTATCATACCCTTTCTAAAGAAAAAAAAAAAAGGTTTGCTTTTTTTATTTGTCGAATCCTGTAAATGTTTGCATAAATAGCAGAAGTAGCCTGAGTTACTAAGGAACTTTCACATCTACTTGTTTTACTTTGAGAAATAATAGAGTGCTGCTTTAAGTGCTGTTTCTCACTTTACTTCATATTCAAAGCATCAATAAATGATATTTTGTTTTCTAATTCTTCTTTATGAATAACACAATATTTCAGTTGTGAAGATATCTCTTCAACCTTAAAGAGAAATTTAATTTATAGTTCCAAGCAGTAACTATTGCCCATTGCAAATAGAAAATTTCTGACTGAGGCCGAGAACAGAACTAATCTATGGGAACAAATAAGTATAAAACATGGTCTTTTTCTCCAAATGATTAGTTTTCCAGCTCCCTGATATTAGGAATGACTTTATTTCAGAACAAATTTATCTTTAAGGACATTGGATATAATTGAAATTTCAAATTGTCTTCTTGATCATTTCAATTTTCTTTAAAAATCAATATCTCAAATATTTTGTTTTCATAAAAAATAAACAAAACAAAACAAACAAAGAAAACCAAAAAATATCTGCCAAAGAGTATAAAGTCAGATGAACAATATTGTTAAATAACAGTAACACTAGAAAGGAAATTACAAAGTCACAGAAGTAAACCAAGGAAGACAAGAGACACCCATGGTCCCCATTGGACTCTCCACAGGGCAGCGCACTAGCACACCCAGGATCTTAGGATCACTGGTGAGTGGAACACAATATCTGTTCCAAAACAACCAGGAAGGGCCTGTGCCACAGGAAACCCGCCCAACCAGTTGCTAGGGTTGGTTCAGGTCTGCTTAGGCACAAACTCAGCGGAAGGTCACACTGCCTCCAGAGGACTCTCCACACTGCAGGTACCCTAGCTACCCAGGATCTTAGAATCACTGAGGAAAGTCGGCCTCCCGAGAGGACTCTGACACTGGGATTCAGTGAAGGTGAAAGGCCCATATTGTATAACTGGTTTCTCAGAGACCAGTCCTCGTAGGAGAGCACGTGGGCTGCAGAAGCAACAGAGCTTCTTGGACAGGGTCCCTTCAGGCCTTCATCCTCAGCCAGGAGGCAGAGCTGAGACCCAGAACCTCTGGGCACCTTCCCTGCCAGAGGAGAGAGGGCCTCCAGGGAGGGCTCTGACCCTGGGACTCAGGTGAGAGCTCCGTCTTGTATCCCGGGTCTTTCAGAGACCAGTCCCCACAGGAGAGAATGTGGGCTGCAGAAGCAACAGAGCTTCTTGGTCAGGGTTCCTTTGGGCCTGCATCTACTGCCAGGAGGCAGATCTGAGCTCCAGACCTCTGTGCACCTTCCCTGCAAGAGGAGAGCTTGCCTGCACAGAGTGCTCTGACCACTGGAACTCAGGAGAGAGTTGGACTCCCAGGAGTACTGACAGAGGCTAACAGAATCACAGGAGGAACAAGCTCCAGCCAGAGACAGCTAGAACATCTAACACCAGAGATTACCAGATGGCAAAGGGCAAACTTAAGAATCTTATTAAAAGAAACAAAGACCACTTGTCATCATGAGAACTCAGTACTCCCACCACAGCAAGTCCAAGATACCCCAGCGTCCACAAAAAGCAAGATTTGGATGTAAAATCATATGTCATCATGCTGGTAGAGGATTTTAAGAAGGGCATTAATAACTCACTTAAAGAAATACAAGACAACACTGCTAAACAGGTAGAAATCCTTAAAGAATCACAGGAGAACACTCCTAAAAAGGTAGAAGTCCTTAAAGAGAAAACACAAAAATCCTGTGAAGAATTAGAGGAAAACACAAGCAAACAGGTGATGGAACTGAAAAAAAAAAAATCCAAGATCTAAAAATGGAAGTAGAAACAATAAAGAAATCCAAAGGGAGACAACTCAGGAGATAGAAATTCTGGGAAAGAAAACAGGAACCATAGATGCAAGCATCACCAACAGAATACAAGAGACAGAAGAGAGANTCTCAGGTGCAGAAGACTCCATAGAAAACATGGACACAACAATCAAAGAAAATGCAAAATGCAAAAGAGATCCTAACTCAAAACATCCAGGAAATCCAGGACACAATGAGAAGACCAAACTTAAGGATAATAGGAATAGATAAGAATGAAGATTTTCAACTTAAAGAAACAGTAAATATCTTCAACAAAATTATAGAAGAAAACTTCCCATACCTAACGAAAGAGATGCCCCTGAACATAAAAGAAGCCTACAAAACTCCAAACAGACTGGACCAGAAAAGAATTTCCTCTTGACACATAATAATCAGAACAACAAATGCACTAACTAAACAAATAATATTAAAAGCAGTAAGGGAAAAAGGTCAAGTAACATATAAAGGCAGACCTATTAGAATTACACCAGACTTCTCACCAGAGACTATGAAAGCCAGAAGATCCTGGAGAGATGTTATACAGACTCTAAGAGAACACAAATGCCAGCCCAGGCTATTATATCCAGCAAAACTCTCAATTACCATAGATGGAGAAACCAAGGTATTCCATGAGAAAACCAAATTTACACAATATCTTTCCACTAATCCAGCCCTTCAAAGGATAATAAAGGAAAAACTCCAACACAAGGAGGGAAATTCTTCAATAGACCTGAAAGAAGATAGGGGCAAGAACAGAATCCCAAAAATAACAGGAAACAACAATCACTTTTCCTTAATATCTATTAATATCAATGGACTCAATTCCCTAATAAAAATGCATAGACTAACAGTTTGGCTACATAAACAGGACCCAAAATTTTGCTGCATACAGGAAACCTACATCAGGGACAAAGACAGATACTACCTCAGAGTAAAAGGCTGGAAAACAATTTTCCAAGCAAATGCCCAAAGAAACAAGCTGGAGTAGCCATTCTAATATCGAATAAAATCAACTTCCAACCCAAAGTTATCAAAAATGACAAGTAGCGGTTCTTCATACTCATCAAATGTAAAATCTTCCAAAATAAACTCTCAATTCTGAATATCTATACTCCAAATTCAAAGGCATCCACATTCATTAAGGAAACTATAGTACAGCTCAAACTACACATTACACCTCACACAATAATAGTGGGAGACTTCAACACCCCACTGTCATCAATGAACAGATGCTGGAAACAGAAATTAAACAGAGACACATGGACACGAACAGAAGTTATGAAACAAATGGATTTTACAGATATCTACTAAACATTTTATACTAAAACAAAAGGAGGATATACCTTCTTCTCAGCACATCATGGTACCATCTCCAAAACTGATCAAGTAATCAGTCAGAAACAAGCCTCAACAGATACAAAAATATTGGAATTATCCCATGCATCTTATAGATCACTACGGACTAAGGCTGATCTTCAATAACATAAATAATAGAAAGGCAACATTCACATGAAAGCTGAACAACACTCTATTCAATGATACCTTGGTCAAGGAAGAAATAAAGGAATCAAAGACTTTTTGGAGTTTAATAAAAATGAAGCCATAACACACCCAAACTTATGCAACACAATGAAAACAGTCCTATGAGGAAAACTCATAGCCCTGGGTGCCTCCAAAAAGAAACTAGAGCAAGAATACACTAGCAGCTTGACAGAACACATGAAATCTCTAGAACAAAATGAAGCAAATTCACCCAATAGGAGTAGAAGGCAGGAAATACTCAAACTCAGGGCTGAAATCAACCAAGTAGAAACAAAAAGAACTATTCAAAGAATCAACCAAACCAGGAGCTGGTTCTTTGAGAAAATCAACAAGATAGATAAACCCTTAGGCAGAATAACTAGAGGGGTACAGGGACAATATCCTAATTAACAATATCAGAAATGAAAAAGGGAGAGATAACAACAAATCCTGAGGAAATCCAAAACATCATTAGATCCTACTACAAAAGGCTATACTCAACAAAACTGGAAAACCTGTATGAAATGGACAACTTCCTAGACAAATACCAGGTACCAAAGTTAAATCAGGATCAGATTAACGATCTACACAGTCACATGTCCCCTAAAGAAATAGAAGCAGTCATTAGTAGTCTTCCAACCAAAAAAGCCCAGGACCAGATGGGTTTAGTGCAGAGTTCTATCAGACCTTCAAAGAAGACCTAATTCCAACTCTCCTCAAACTATTCCACAAAATAGAAACAGAAGGTACTTCACCCAATTCATTCTATGAAGCCACAATTACTCTGATACCTAAA
>NC_034611.1:32751088-32759598 GCF_900095145.1 Mus pahari | reverse complement strand
ACAGTAACAGACAGGTAGATCAATGGAATAGAATTGAAGACCCAGAAATGAACCAACACACCTATGGTCACTTGATCTTTGACAAGGGAGCTAAAACCATCCAGTGGAAAAAAGTCAGCATTTTCTCTTTTTCTTTCTCTTTCTCTTTCTCTTTCTCTTTCTCTTTCTCTTTCTCTTTCTCTTTCTCTTTCTCTTTCTCTTTCTCTTTCTTTTCTTTTCTTTTCTTTTCTTCTTTTCTTTTTCTCTTTCTTTCTTTCTTTCTTTCTTTCTTTCTTTCTTTCTTTCTTTCTTTTTTGTGTTATTTACAAATCATAGTTTCAACCATAGCTCAAAAATCAGGTTCATCTGGTACTTGTGGCATAGTAAATGATTTTTTTCATTCATTCTGGTAATATTTCTTTTGTACAAAAATTTACATATCATGTTCATATAAAAAGACTGAAAAAATATCATATTGATACTGCAGAAAACACTAGACTGATCTTTGAAAAATCATTGTGTTTAAAGCCGAATCAATTTCATGGTTGTAAAGAATTAGAAACATAGCTTCCCCTATACCTAACTTTTTCTTAATTCTGGTTTTACAGTTAACCCATGACGAGATCAGGTCTCATGTATGTATGCACACCTTAACGTGTTTTCACGGGACACTATGCGGGCTGGGTTAACACAGCATGGGAAACTGAGTCCACTCTTCTTCCTTTCACAGGTTACTTCTCTGTTTATTATCCAGACTGGCCTATATATCTACGAAACAGATACACATCTCTCTCTCTCATTGCTAAGTCAGTTCTTCTATTACTGTCTGCCATAATTACCATTTGGGCAAAGCACAAATATCCTAACTTGGTTCTTTTGGACTAAAGCCATGGTTGGGGGACAACTTATTCACATGCGGATACTTTAAAACTTTTCAATAAAATTTTAGTCAAAAGAACTTCTTAGTTTTCTAAGTCTACAGAGTTAACTTGTCTTTCAGCATTATGAATAGAGACTGACCAGGTTGCCATAGCTAGGACTTCAGCAAGTAATGTACACCCAGGAAATCTGAGAGATTTCCAGATCTGTAGTACTCATTTTGATAATTCTAAATCCAGTTGCCCTCAAGAATGCTTGCTGCTCTTGCAAAGCCCCAGTGTCTGACTTCCAGTCCCCACACTCTCACTACCACCTACGCCTCTAGTTCAGGTGGATTCTATGTCCTCCTCTAGCCTCAGTGGGGGCAGGGACACACATGCTAATATGCAGGATAGATAACCATATGCATTTTTCCGGTGCCATCTCCTCAGTCAGAGGAGTAACAGATTTGATTGAAAGACCTGGGATTTTCTGTTTGTGGGTGTTTTGTCGTTGTTGTTGCTTTAATCCTAGATTAAAATAATAAAAGAAACCAAGTGGAAATTTTGCATGCATTATGCTCAAGACCAAATGTTTTGAGCATTATAAAGAACAGCCAATGGCAACAAACATTGGATTTGATGGCTAATAGTCCCATTCCAAAAATCTATATAATTTAAAATAACAGGTATTCCTAAAACATCTAGGCAAAACTTGCCTGGGACCGGTTGGGCATAATATACACATAGGTATCTACCACCTAAGTATTTACAAAGCATAGGTCCACAAACAGAAGGAACTAGTCATGATTTTCTGAGTTCTACTCAGTTAAAGCTTTCACATCTCAAAAACCTTTACCAAAGGAAACACCTTAGAAATTTTGGGATTTTTTTTCCAATGTTACTCTTTTCTGCTTCTTTGTGTCAGCCTCCATCTTGAGCTTAATTTCCTCCACTGTAAGGGCACCCAGTTTCTTGGCCTTTGCTTTCTTAACCTTTTCCTTGATAGCAACCACATCAATCTTAGTTTCAGTAGAAGCTTCCTTTGGCTTCACAGCTGGCTTTTCCTTAGGTGGAATAAATGCTTTCTTTTGTCCTTCCTGCATCTTTGTAAGAGCTTCTGCTTGCTTATCCTTTATTGCTTCCATTTTTCTGCCGCTTCTTCTGATTCGCCTTCAAAAAGTATTCACTCCTGGCCAATTCTTTATCAATCTGGCTGTGGGGGAGGGAAGGGCATGCACTCCTTCTTGACACTCTTCTTTGGTTCCTTGTGCCTATTCACATTTTTGTGCTTGAACTGTGGCAAAAATCTTTCCCAACTTTGTAATCTTAACTCGGAATCTTTTGCCAACTCCTGTTTAACCACCATCAAGGTTTTAATGTTATAAATTGGATGTAGATTCTTCATGGTATCAAGGACTACTTTTCGAACCTCTTTGAGGTTACTAAAAGGTCCGATGGCTGAGACCATGTTCTCCTGAACCATAATGTAACAGTTTGTCAGGAGTTCCAGTGCCTTCAAGGTAGATCCTTTGGGACCAATAAGCTGCTGTCTTCTCTTCACAAATCTCTTTATTTCTCATCAGAGAGCCAATTTTAATGATGTCACAAGTAACATCATCCTGAAATATCCCTACTGCCTGTTCAAAGGAAACGTTCCTTGCCAAGAGCTTTATTAGGTCTTGGGCCCTAATGATGATGTGAGGGTTAAACATCTTCTTTGTTGTACAAACAGTCATGCTACCCTTGATCAAGTCCAGCATTGCTTTAACATGATACTTATTCAAGGCTTTCTGAACCCATGGCCAGCACTCTTTCAGGTAAGCCTCTTGGTATTTTGGGAACAAGGTTGTAAAATTGCTTTGCTCCAAGAGTCCTCTGTGATTGTCCTCTTTGGAAAAAGCTGGTTCCTTCCAACCATCAGTAACAGTGAGGAGCTCTTCCTCATCTTGGTTCTGAGCCACGTTTTCAAGTTTCTTTGGCAGGCGGGTCCACAAAAGTTGCCATCGCAAAACTCAAGACAGTATTTTCAACAAATGGTGCTGGTTCAACTGGCAGTTTGCATGTAGAAGAATGTGAATTGATCCATTCTTACCTCCTTGTACAAAGCTCAAGACTAAGTGGATCAGGGAACTCCACATACAACCAGAGGCACTGAAACTTATAGAGGAAAAAGTAGAGAAAAGCCTAGAAGATATGGGCACAGGGGAAAAATTCCTGAACAAAACAGAGTCGACAAATGGGACCTCAAAAAATTGCAAAGCTTCTGTAAGCAAAAGACACTGTCAATAAGACAAAAAGGCCATCAACAGATTGGGAAAGGATCTTTACCAATCCTAAATCCGATAGGGGACTAATATCTAATATATACAAAACTCAAGAAGCTGGACTCTAGAAAATCAAATAAACCCATTAAAAATGGGGTACAGAGCTAAACAAAGGATTCTCAACTCAGGAGTACCCAATGGCTGAGAAGCACCTGAAAAAATGTTCAAAATCCTTAATCAGCAGGGAAATTCAAATCAAAACAACCCTGAGATTCCACCTCACACCAGTCAGAATGGCTAAAATCAAAAATTCAGGTGACAGCAGATGCTGGCAAGGATGTGGAGAAAGAGGGACACTCCTCCATTGTTGGTGGGATTGCAAGCTTGTACAACCACTCTGGAAATCAGTTTGGCGGTTCCTCAGAAAATTGGACATAGTACTACCAGAGGATCCAGCAATAGCTCTCCTGGGCATATACCCAGAAGATGTTCCAACTTGTAATAAGGATACATGCTCCACTATATTCATAGTAGCCTTATTTATAATAGCCAGAAGCTGGAAAGAACCCAGATGTCCCTCAACAGAGGAATGGATACAGAAAATGTGCTACATTTACACAGTGGAGTACTACTCAGCAATTAAAAACAGTGAATTCATGAAATTCTTAGGTAAATGGATGCATCTGGAGGATATCATCCAGAGTGAGGTAACCCAAACACAGAAGAACACACATGATTTGCACTCACTGATAAGCAGATATTAGCCCAGAAACTTAGAATACCCAAGATACAATTTGCAAAACACATGAAACTCAAGAAGAAGGAAGACCAAAGTGTGGATACTTTGTTCCTTCTTAGAATGGGGAATGAAATATCCATGGAAGGAGTTACAGAGACAAAGTTCGGAGCTGAGATGGAAGGAAGGACCATCCAGAGAAGGCCACACCCTGGGATCCATCCCATATACAACCACCAAACCCAGACACTATTGCATATGCCAGAAAGATTTTCCTGATAGGACCCTGATATAGCTGTCTCTTGTGAGGCTATGCCTGGCAAACACAGAAGTGGATGCTCACAGTCATCTATTGGATGGAACACAGGGCACCCAATGAAGGAGCTAGAGAAAGTACCCAAGGAGCTAAAGAGGTCTGCAACCCTATAGGAGGAACAACAATATGAACTAACCAGTAACCCCCAGAGCTCGTGTCTCTAGTTGCATATGTAGCAGAGGATGGCCTAGTTGGCCATCAATGGGAGGAGAGGCCCTTGGTCTTGTGAAGATTATATGCCCCGATACAGGAGAATTCTAGGGCCAGGAAGCAGGAGTGTGTGGGTAAGGGAAAAGGGTGGGGGGAGGGTCTAGGGGATTTTTGGGATAGCATTTGAAATGGAAATGAAGAAAATATCTAATAAAAAGAAAGAAGTTAAGAGACACCATTACACACAGTAGAAAACAGAGAAGACTTCATTAAATTGAAGAAATAAAATGGACTATTCCTGAGAAAAATGAAGGAGCACACTAGAGATATAAGTGACTTTTGGGTTTTGTTTTGAAAATAAAGTTATCTTCTTACTGTGTTTGAATGGTGTCGTTTGTGAGTGCACAAAGACCACAGAGCAGCCAATTTCCTAGCAACCAAGCAAGAGAGACTAGGAACAACAAACAAATAGGGCCCAAAACAGAAGGGCACGCAGCGAAGGCTATCACCAAACGCGTATTTTTTTTTCCCAGCAAAATATTCATAAATTGAATTTAAAAAAAAATCCATGATCTGGTTGACCTTTTAAAGCAGTTGCTTTGGAGGCTATGTAGATGGTTGGTTTTAAAAAGATTGGGGGAAAAAAAAAAAAGAGTTCAGCTAATGGGTTCAGCTGACAGTGGTGAGTAGAGAATAATTAGATGCTAACCACATATTATAAATCTAGACTTTGTTAGTCATCATGACAGCAAAATGTAACACTGGGTCATATAAGAAGAAAAAGCTAAACCAGAAACAACCAAAATAGTTTACATGTTACAGAATCACATCTAAAATAATTTTCTCTAATACTATTTGCCCTAATTCCATTCTAACTCTGACAAGTGATGATTATCTTCTGAATACTATGTGTGTGACTAGATAATAATCTTGACCAGACATCAGACAGTTTTTTGTTTTGTTTTCTAAATGAACTGTCCTCCCTCCATTTACAAAGAAAGCAGGTCTCTCAAGCCCATGAGGACTTCTTCAGCTGTCCTGATTCCTGCCTCTCGTCTCCTTTGGAAACACATTATAGTGACTGAGGCATAGCCAGATAAAAGAGACTTGCTTCCTTTCCAGTTCTGCCTCCAGTAAAAAGATAGAACTGAGTCCGATATGAATCAGAAAACAAATAACTGTATCAGAAGCTGATGTTTGGGTGGATATCTTATGACTATGTGTATAAAACATAAAGCAAGAGGGAGGTATAGACTTAACGTCATTGGTAGAGTACAAGAATTTCTGAACAAAACACCCTTAGTACTGGCAGTACAATCAATAATTAAGAAATGGGACCCAGAAAACTGCAAGCTTTTTGCATGGCAAATACATAGGTGTTCAAAGAAAGTAACAGCCTATAGAGTGCAAAAAGATTTTACCAACTCTACATCTTAAAGAGTTACTATATAAAATATTCAACAAACTTGGAAACTAGATATCAAGAAAACAAATAACCCTATTTTAAAACAGGGTACAGAGCCAAACTGAATTCTCAATAGAGGAATCTCAAATGGGTGAGAAACATTGAAAGAAATGTTTAACCTCCTTAGCCATCGGGGATCAGAACTATTTGAGATTTCATCTTACATATGTGAGAATGGATGAGATCAACAGAATGAGTGACAATTCATCTTGATGAGGAAATGGGGTAAGAGGAACACTCATCCATTGCTGCTGGAAATGGAAACTTGTGCAGTCACTATAGGAATTGGTCTGTGAGGTCATTCCTGGAAGATAGGAGTTGATCTACCTCAAAACCCATCTATACCACTCTTGAGCCTATATCCAAAGGATACTTCATACAACGGAGACACTTATACAACAACTATTTTCATTGCTGCTTGATTCATAGTAGCCAGAAATTAAAAACCACATCTAAGTCTATCAACAAAATAGTGAGTAAAGAAAATGTGTTACATTTATGCAATGGAATATTACTCAGGCTTTAAGAAAAAAGAAATTATAAAATTCACAGTTAAATGAATAGAATTAGAAAAAAAAATCATCCTGCATAAGGGATCTCAAACCCAGAAAGACAAATATTGTACTATGCTTACTTATATGGGGATATTAACTTTAAATCAGTGATAACCAAGCTATAATTTGTAGAACCTCAGATACAAGGTATACAGTAAGTTCTTAGGTAGAATAGATCCATTTCCCATGGAAACAGAAAAAGGATAGTTATATATGGATGCTGATAATGGAATGAGAGAGGTTAAGTGTAGAGAGGAAGGGGAGAGGGAAACAAGGGGGGAAATATGGGAAGAAACAGCTAACATTGAGTAGCAGTTGAGGAATATTATGGAATCCTAATACAGTTGAATCATACTAAATATATATGTACATATGAAGGCAATCTAAACAAAATCACCAAATGTTGAGAGAGACAGAGTTCCAATTGGCCATATCTTGTCACAAATGGAATGTCCAGTTCTAAGACTGAGTGACATCTAATTGAATTGTTGGCCACAAGGGGTCCCATGGCAATTCTCAAACAAACCAGTCTGTTGCTAAGACTATTAGTTGCTTTCCACAAACTGTCAGCAAGGCCCTATAGCTGAAGACAACATCTACATAACTCATTGAATATGGTGAACTCAAGCTAGTGCCTACTGAGACCTTTTCCCTATGTCTGCCTATATACTATCATGCTCTTTGAAATGATGATAATGAACTAAACTCTGAATTGTAAGTCAGCACTCGATTAAATTCTTTCCTCTATAAAAGGTGCCATGTTAGTGGTGCTTCCCAGCAACCAATATTCTAAGACACTGGATGTATTCAACAAATTTCTCTCTTGATAGCTGAGGGAAAATTTTGGAAGAGAAGGCAGAAAGAGTGCAAGAGCCAGAGAGGTTGGAGGCCACCAATAAATCAAGGGTCTCTAAATCGATGTGAAGAAAGTTTATATGAATTCACAGAGACTGAAGCAGCACGCACAGGGTCTGTCTGTTCTCTATTATATTTGGGTTTACATATGTTCATTTGTGTAGAAGTATGTATAGAGACCTGGAAACAGGTAAGGAACCCCTGAAAGATGATTTAAGGTGCATTGGAGGTTAGAATATACATGATGTGAGAGAAGACGGGTAAATGTGATACATGATGTGAGAGAAGACGGGTAAATGTGAAGGGTATAAAAGTCAAAGGAGGTCAAGGTAAGAGAGATGGGACTGAGAAGGGATTAGGGTGGAGAGATATAAGAAAACCTGATGTTTGGTAAGCCAAATAAAGAGTAAAATTGTCAAAAGAGGTTAAGTTGAGGTATCTTGTATAAGTGGATAATGTTGCATCTAGAAACCACAAATTATCAAATTAAAATCTCAGTGTTCAAAGTAGACTATCTCCCCATGCATAAGACCCCAAAACAATGGCAGCAACTGCCACTGTATTTGGTTGCTCACCAGAGTAACTCTATTAATCTGGTAACAGGACATACAGAAATCAAACAGGACCCGAGATGAAAGTTTTCTCCTTTGCCTAGCTTTCATAGCACTGGAAGGTGTATACAGGCTGCAGGAAGAGAATTGTCATCAGGAACTGTGTGCTACACTGCAAACTAGGAAGACCTGATATATCCACTGGTGTAATAGTGGCAAGTCTGTTGGAAATGAGTCCTACTTCACAGGAGGGAAATCAGGTCTGATATAGTAAATCTATGCAAACGCTTGTAACTGCAGAGATTATAGGAACAGAGATGGAAGCTACAGGTATTGTTTTTCAAAGGCATAATTGTGCCTATAAAATTGTCTTCAAAAAAGTGCTATTAAAGATGGATCAAGATCTATTAAGGATGAGATCAGAGAAATTACCGAACAGGAGATTGCAAGAGCCTAAGATCCAGGTTGTCTGCTATAAGATAGTATATTATACATGTGAAATATAAGCAATATGGATACCTAAACAACACATATACAATGTGTTGGCAGCCCAGCATGGATGTAGAAAGCCTCATAAAGGTCCACTCTTACATGAAGTGGTACAGGTAATTAATTACTTCTAAAAGAGAGAGAATCTTTCTTCTCTTCGCTAGGCATGTGCCCATGATAGGTTGCCCAGTTCCAAGTGTTCATCCATAAACATATGAGCAATGTAAATAGACTCAGTGGTGTATCTCTCTCTCTCTCTCTCTCTCTCTCTCTCTCTCTCTCTCTCTCTCT
>NC_034611.1:32698657-32750978 GCF_900095145.1 Mus pahari | reverse complement strand
AAGAAGACAAGTTCATGAAGTATGAAGTTGAGAGGAAATCAAAGGAGACAAGATGGTACACTAAAGGTAACCAGTGGGAGAAAACAAGAGATGGTTGTGGGGGACAACATGATCACAATACATTACACACATGGAAGAAAATGCCATAATGACCTACATTGTTATGTTTAACTAATGTCTTCTGATTTAAAACAAACAAAACAAACAAACAAACAAACAAACATAAAAAGAAATAGCACTTGTCAGACTGGAGGACAACGAGGCAGGAAGGCACACTCTGCTACTCCGGAGGTTTTCTTCAGAACAAACAGGGTCTTGGAGAGGTACACTGCGAAGACAGCAATCTTTTAAAGGACACAAACATTGAATGGACCAGAAAAGTTACATTTAAAATGATAGAGATTGAGGGCTGGGTGTGGTGGTGTACTCTTTTAAGCCCAGAATCTGGGAAGCAGATCCATGCAGATTTCAAGTCCAGCCTGCTCTCCATAAGTTCCAGGCCAACCAGGGCCACCAAGTGAGATCTTGACTCAAAATAGACAAATAAACAAATAAAAAGAAAGAAGTTATATTGACTTAAATAAGAAAATTTAAGTTCTTTCTCTACCTTTGACTTTTCACAGCCCCTTGTAGTTATTTTTTTATTAATTGAAATATGCATGTGTACCTCATTTTAAAAACTGGCTTATTGTCAACTTCCCCAGTGCACTGTTATCTCTTCTAACATAAAGTGCATGTCCTTTATTTGGAGGGTTAGCATCTGGCACACACTGTCTGATCTAAAATTTATATTAAGCAAAGTACAATGGAAGAAAATTAACCACAAACTTTTTCCAAAATGGAAAGGTTTTGCTACCATGTGAATTTAAATGTTGCTGGCCTTAAAACTATAATAAAAATTGGCTTAAGAGAGTTTGTAAAGAGAACTTATTTCATAGTATTTCATGTTTCAAAATCATGCCCTTGTTTGAAAGTAAACTTTCTTGTAAATCAACCATGACATCAAGGAGCGCCGTTTGCAGCATCTCAGAAATCAGTTTACCTTCAGAAAAGTCATCACCAGTTTAGAACTATATTCTAAGGCAGTGCACATGGCTGCTTCAGGATAAGAAATTGATTGGATACTCTGCTATCATCTCTGATTGAATACATAAAGTGAACAGATTAAGAAAAGAGCCAAGGGCTGGTGAGATGGCTCAGTGGGTAAGAGCACCCAACTGCTCTTCCGAAGGTCCGGAGTTCAAATCCCAGCAACCACATGGTGGCTCACAACCATCCGTAACAAGATCTGATGCTCTCTTCTGGAGTGTCTGAAGACAACTCCAGTGTACTTACATATAATAAATAAATAAATCTTTAAAAAGTAAAAGAAAAAGAAAAGAGCCAAAGCAAAGGGAAAGCAAAGCAAACCAAACCCTGGTCACAGTTCTTCCTCTGGTAAAGTCACTATGCTTGCTGTATAGGCATATGATATGACTCAAAAAAGAGAGGAGAATGGGACTAACCTCTTGAGAACACATGAGAAATACTTTAAGAGCCAGGCATGGTGATACAGCTGCTAATACTAGCACTTGACATGCAGAGGCAGGTGGACCTTGGTGAGCTCAAGGCCAACTTGGTCTACATAGTGAGTTCTTGAACAATGTTGGCTATGTAGAGTGACCCTGTCTCCAAAATAAACAAAAAGGGAGAAGGAAGAAAGAAAGAAAGAAAGAAAGAAAGAGAGAGGGGCGGGGAGGAGGGGGAAGGGAGGGAGGGAGGTAAAGAAGGAAGGAAAGAAAAGAGAAAGGAAAAAGGGAGAAAAAGAAGGGAGACTTTAACAAATTTATAAATTTTCTTCTACAAAATTCAATTTAAAGAGTTCTGTCCCTCTTTACCCTAAGTTGATTGTATTTGACTTCTTGAAGCCATTCCCTGAGGTTCTATTGCTCCCTAAAGTGAAAGAATTGAGAAACAATCCCAAACACCTTCTAACCTCCATAGCATAGGAAAAGAGCATAGCCTGTGTCCTCATGTGGTGTGGGTCAACAGAAGCTGGGATCTTGCTCCTCACATACAGGCTGAGAACAATGCCCTACATTTCATGGTTAGGCTTTAGACAAAGACAACCTGCAATCACTAAGGTGGATGTGCTGGGTGTGGTGTTATGTACGATCGTCTCACTTTTCCCCTCATTCATTTTCCTTGCATCCTTTCTTGTAACATCACTCGGTACTTTTACCCTCCTTGCTGAATTGTGACTTCTATCTATGTTCAGTAAAGTTATTCAGTAACTCATTTAATAAACGTCTTTAAGCATCAATTGTTTTGTACTATGAGTTGAAGCTGAAATGAGAAGTATTATAGAGTGAGGGAAAGTATCCCTTGATTCTCTGAAACTCCATGATCCAAGATAACCGTTCTAGCCAGAGAACATAAGAATTGAAGATAGTCATGTGAATTAAGGAAACAAAATCTTGAATAATTTGGCAAATTAAGACATACAAATAGAAAATATAACAAATGGAATTTAATGAAAGGATAATATTGGGCATCTGCTAAGAAATTAATAGAGTTAGCAAAGTATATGAAAAAGAACTGACCCAAAATTAGTAAATTATGGTCCTAAAAGCAGTACTGGAGCATTTTGACAAACTTGTTACAA
Organism: Mus pahari; assembly: GCF_900095145.1. Lineage (NCBI taxonomy): Eukaryota > Metazoa > Chordata > Mammalia > Rodentia > Muridae > Mus > Mus pahari. Next base: position 32,748,334 of record NC_034611.1, on the reverse strand, counting down.
GGGAAATCATGTGAAGATTGTCATAATCAACAAATACAAATGATTAATACTTTCAAAATAAGTTGCTACCTTGACTAGATAAGGCTTTTCACAACTTATTTTATTCTCAGTTCCCCATATGAATATGTATAGCCTTGGTGTAAAATATATAAATAAGAAAAATACTGATAGTTTAACTATAATAAATGATTATGTGTCTTTAATATGTTACTTACACAATCAATATGTAAAGTAAGTGAAAATTAATATATGAATATGAGATAAGTATGAAGAATTTATGAAAAAGGAAAATTTTTACAAATATGGCAACAAAGAAAAGCACAGTACCAAAGCATCTAACAGATGAAATGCATGTATGCATTAATTATGAATATATTTAGCCTTATCATCAATATTAAAATTTTAAAAATTAAAATTAAATTTTATTTGTTATATTGGTTAAAAAATACTTTTAAAATCATAGTGTGAACACCAGCAATATTTTTCACTGAAGCTATTGGCTAGGACACGTGGCAAATAATATTTGCTGCTCATTAGGAAGAATGCATTGCTTGGTATATTTGTTAACCCATTTAGCTGCATGAGAAAGAACACAGGGGCATGCTCTTAGCTTAAAGTACATTTACAGAATTCAACTGGTAATAATTTGTTACATCCACAAATTGCACTATACTAGTTCCTGTAATGTTATTCATAATAAAAATAAAACATATAAGAATACAAAACTAATCAGGCACATTATTGAAGCTATTATATGCTGTGTTTAAAAAGCAATTTTACAATGAATTGTCTTGCTCAGTGAGATTGTAAACAAAATATATTTCTCAATTCCACAATAACTAATATTTATATACTAAGTGTTTGTCAGTATAGAAATGGATATAATATACCACCACAAGTGGAGAGAAAGAGGGAGAGAGAGAGAGAGAGAGAGAGAATTTCTTGCTGCCTGGGTGTCTCATATCACACACACACACACACACACACACACACACACACACACACACACACACACGCAAACATTTTCTCCCAAATATTTTACATTGATAATCCAGTATAGTTATAACACAGTAATAATAAAATATTTAATTTTAGAATAAAATGCAATAAATCTCAATTACAAAGTTTTCAAGAACTATCATATTTCTAGTGAGATATATGGGTGATGGGTTGACAGTTATCTAGGAACAATGAAGCGTCTTAGCCACACTTGTGAGGCACACATTCCTCACTCCCTCCCATGCTTGAGGCCTAATATTTTCCTCTAGGGGCTTTGTCTGTTGGGTTCTATTATAGAATATAGTACCCTTACCTTATTTATAGTTTTCTGTGGTTTTAGTACCCAGTTAACCATCATCTGAAAATGTTAATGTTTTCCAATTCTTTAAAAAAGCAAGACAACATTCACATAACCTCATGTTGGTTTATATTGTCATATTTTTCTTTTTATAGTGTTATTGTTTTTAATATTTTATTATACATAATATTTAAGTTAAAATTTAAATATTATGAATGTGAGCCAATATAGTATATGTAGGGTTAGGTGCTATTTGTGGCTCAATGAATTCATTCACTGAGGGACTTATAAGGAGCATATCCCCTGTGACAATTAAAACATTCTTGACTGAAAGGAAATAAGAGGAAAAACATGCAGAGCATGGTGTTAAGGACACAATTCTACCCTCATTTTCAGTTTTACCACATTTAAAAGCTAATCTAATGGGAGGACAGCATCTACATTAACAATGTTTATTTCATCATTTGCAATCCAACACCAATATTTCACACTAACATGGGAAGGAAAATGCAAATGAGCAAAGCAAGACAGACACATGACCTGGGCTAACAGAAGGAAGAGGAAAGGTAGGTGATCGGGGAGGGGAGACTCCCCAGAGTCTAGAGCATTGTGACCATATCTCTCATGAACAGATCTGGAAAGGGCAGAGCATTAATCCTGAGGCTCCCTTGTGGACTCATTTCTGTGTGCCTATTTTCTTCCACTGTCAAGTCTCCAATTCCAAAGGCATAAAGAGAGAAAACCAATTACCAAGAGAAAATGAGAACAGCACTAACTGTTGTTTTCCTTTGATTGGTGGCTTTATGCCACTCTATTTTTAGCTATCTGCTTGAAGATACTGACTTCACTTCCACAACTGTTAATCAGCATACTTTTCTCTTGTGATTATAATATTGTAAATATGAATAATAGACAAAGTTTGGAAATGTACATAATAATGAATATTAATTTATATAATAAAGAATATTAATTTACATATAAAATACTCAAACTCAAATCAGGCTAAAGTTTGCTATAATGTAATTGAGTTCACGTGATAACTAATGACAATGAAGACTTCCTTACTCCATGAATCAGTTAGCTCCTTAAACTCCCCCAGTATTGATCCCAGTGAATTTTAATTCAACTGTGATTTCTGTTTTGAATGGGATTAACATGAGTTTTATCTTGAATGCCGAGGAGTACTGTGTTAATTATTATATAAATTTTCTGTTTCCACATTGAGCTAAACGTTCCTTAATTGCCATTTTAGCAAAAACATGAGTCAAATATACAAATACTAAACCTCTGTAAGCTGTGTTTAAAACCATTTCTTCTATGAACACACAAATGCAATTTAATTTTAAGTAGAACTAGAACAAAAAATAAATAAAAATAAGGTCCACACTTTCACCAAGTTTCTAGGAGAAACTAGAAATCATTTTTCTGTGTGCTTGATGGTGGTGTTATTAGTACAGTATTTTCAAGATCTTGGGATCAATATATCAAGAAAAAATGGTCTTTTGCCATTGACACTGTTAAGTCTGTTACTACATTCTGTTTAGCATGGTTGTGAATTATATATCAATTCTAAAATGCAGATGACAAACCAATGGAGGGTGTACTTTAGAGCAAAGCCCAGGACTTCGAACTCAGAAAGCTCAAATAATGTTGATGTAAGAAAATCTGATTTCCTACTGTTTTGAGTAGGTTTTAAAAGTATATATCTGAAAGAACCTGCAATTCTGAGTTGAGATCATTCAGTGTTACCTTTGCAACTCATGTATATACTTATAAATACACTTACATATATATTCTTACCAAATATGTGGGCCTGTGGTCTTCATGGAATTCCTTCTAATCCTGACTAGTTGGCTAAGACCTATTCAGCACTTTTCTGCCCACCTTGTGTCTGTGAGACCTCAACACTTGTAACAATATGAGAAACTGAAGGACTTGGTAGAGGAAGGTGTGTTCTCAGCAGACTTTGGGGTGTTTAGTGAGGCTCCCATTCTGTGCCACCGCCTTTGAAAGCAGAATCTTTCAATAAGCAGCTTTCCAGGCCCATTTGTTTTTATCCTTTTTCCCTTTTCCTTCTTTCTATGGATTTCTCCAAATTGGAAGGATACACCCTAGTAACATTCTAAAGACATTAACAATGGAGGACAAGAACTCTTTTAAAACTTGGACCTTAGAAAAATATAACCAACAAAAGGAAATAGGTCCAGTGTTTTAAAGAACCAATTTGATTTTGTTAACACCAGATTATCTTCAAACACATATAGGATTAATTATGAAGAAACATTTCATGCTACTAGGATTATAGAAATTCTTTATTTAAAAGAGCATGGAACTACTTTGTTCTTGCCTTGTTTCTCAACCAGCGTTCATCATATTACAGATTAGAAGTTTAGTGATAACCTAAAAGAACAAAGCTTAACCATCTGAACAAACCATTTGTAAGTGTTATAAAATCAGAGACTTACATTTTAACTGTGTTTATAATCATGACTTATAAATATTAAAATTTAAAGCTTAATTAGATAACTAAGTCACTTTAGTAACCAAAACATCAATGCCTAGTATCTTGAATTGAAGAACAAAATGAGAGAAATATACTATTAATGAAAAGAATAACTGCATCATGAATACTATATTATTAATATTTATATTTATATTCATATTTATATCCATATTCATATTTTATACCTTAAAACTACTTTAGTAAAATATGTCAACATAAAAATATTTATATAAATCTGAAATTGATGATTTATTAAAAACTCAGAACATTGTAGAGTAGAAATATTAAACTTTCCAAGAAAACAACACGTATTTTAGATATGAATATGGTTAGGAAGACATGGAGAAAACCCACTAAAACATTCCAGTGGAGGAGTTCCTGTGAGTGGAAATTAGAGCATGCATTACATTTGTCACAGAACTCTACTGAGAAGGTATCTGAGTGCTTTGGCAAAGGTCTAAAAAATATAAGATTACGGATTCTGTCATATCAGTCAGTAAACAAGAAAATGACCCCCAGACTTGCTTACAGGTAGTTTGATAGAAGCGTGTTCTCAACTGTGGCTCCCTCTTCCCTGATGACTCTGAGGTGCATCAAGATGCACAATAATATTGATACGTTAATGGAATCCTTAGAAATCACTTAATCATTTTAGCTACACCAGTGGTATGCATCATATCTGGAGATACAATCTAGTCATATACAATACATCGACTCTTACGTATCTGCTATTCTTTGGTCTTTGAAATATTTTTTTTATTCTTCTCTCACATATTGCATCCCAACTGCAATTTCCATCCCTACCCTACCCTCAGTCTCCCCCCACTCCACATCTGTTTCTTCTCTTTCCTTCAGATACACCCTACCTCCTATGGAGCACCTTTTAGGGTGCTGCTTGGCAAGAATCTAACTTTCGTCTATAATAGGGAAGTAGGTTACGGCAGGAATTTTAATCTTAGGGTGGAACACAAGAAGTAGGCTTCAGGGGCTGGAGAGATGGCTCAGCGGGTAAGAGCACCCGACTGTTCTCCCAAAGGTCCTGAGTTCAAATCCCAGCAACCACATGGTGGCTCACAACCATCTGTAACGAGATCTGACTCCCTCTTCTGGAGTGTCTGAAGACAGCTACAGTGTACTTGCATGTAATAAATAAATAAATCTTAAAAAAAAAAAAAAGAAGTAGGTTTCAGGCAAGATCTGGGGCTTGGACAAGGAAGTGGGCTCAGGGATTTTGGTCACTCTGATGAGCCCTTGGAAAAAACTATCACCGGAGTAGTCACAGGACTTTTCTTATTGCCTTCCTAGTTCCTTATTGTACTGCTTGACCTTAATATTTTCATGCAATTAAAATGGTATAAAAGCAGATTAAAAAAAATTAAACCCACCTTCAGTCTCAGAATTGACTGTGGTTATGTTGCAATGTTGTCTAATTGTCTTGTCTAATTGTCTTTTTTTTTTCTTTTTAATCCTCATTCCTACACTGGAGAACCTGCTGACTGACTGACTGAACGGGCTTGATCAAGTGGTGCCCCAACGACGGGCTCCAGAAAACGGGGGTGAGGGTGGGGGAACACCACGGGAATTGGAAACATATAGAAGCATGTGCAAAGGAAAGTAAATAAGATTTGGGCCAGCAGTGAATAAACCTTGTAGAGGGACAAGGTAACGGTAATATGTGTTTTGTGTGTGTGTTTAGAGCTATGTTAAAATCTAGAGAAGCGAAGGTAATTCTCTTAGGTGCTTTTAGTCTTTGGACCCTGACTAGAGGTAGTTTACACTGGAGACGTGAGAGAATGTGTTTGAGAAAAGCAGTCCTCTCCGACAATCTTGGGATGCCTTGGCGAAAGAGAAGTAAAATGAAGGTAAGCTGTTTCAGGTCCCTCCTAGGGACAGGAGGAGGTTGGGAGACATCCTGCCTCTTCTCTGGCTCCTACTGGAGGAATGCTTGGTTCTGAGTCCCTTACGTAGGATATCTGGGTCCCATTGGGATATCTAAATCTGTTGCCTCTCTGTCTGTTGTTCGTCCTGTGTGCTCCAATCTGTCCATGTCCATCAAAACTGACTGGTTTATGATAAGTCCGTGTTTTCACTTTCGCAGTTTGATTGAATATTGTTCTGTGTTTCATGTTTAAAAGAATAAATGGTTAAAACTTTATCTGCCAGTTGTTCATGTTCAGCCCTTGATTTAGTTTTAACTCACTGAGAGAGAGAGAGAGAGAGAGAGAGAGAGAGAGAGAGAGAGAGAGAGAGAGAGAGAGAATAAATAAAAGCAGTCTCAGTTGGCCTTTGGAGCCCTGCACCTATAGTTAGGAGTCTAGCACAGCTGGAGAAGCCCTGCCAGGAGCTTATCCATAAAAGCCACTCTTAAAGGGGACAGTCGCTTCTCAAGTTCTATGGTAAGGGAACTGATGGCTGTTTCACCACAAAAGCCGCTCTGACTGTGATTTTTGGTTTCAGCTGGTAACAAGGAGCTCCTCTTTTGAAATTACAGCTAGAAAAATTAAGAATTTTGTCTGGTTTAAATAAGTAAATGTATGCAGCCGTTTCATTTTTGTTTCTGACTGGTTTTAAAAGTATAAATATGTCCTGCATATAGGTTATAAATCATTGGCTTATCAGTTATTCAGTATAATTAAAAATTTGTAATATTGGTAACAGAAAACTGATGTAAATCTGATAGCTCCGGGTTGGAATAATTCAGAACTACACCATGTGGCATGAGCCAACCCAGGGAAACAGGTCTCTAAAGATACTTCTAAATTGAGATACTATTTTATGTAATTCTTATCCAAGAAACTAGATTTATAAGAGATGAGATTTAAAACAGTGTCTCTTTGGTAAGGTATTAGAGGCCGCACTATCATGTGTTCATGTGTAGGAATTGGCAGTCAAACTTTGTAGCATGGTACCTGGTGTTTTTGGAGAGACTGGATTGTTTGTTGGAGGTTGAGTTTTGCTTTTCAAAGTTGTGGTTGTGCTCTGGTGTTACAAGAGAAACTTAAAAATTATAGTTGAACTGCCAGTGTCCCATTGGCTGCAGTTTGCAGTTTGATCACAGGCTCAGGATTTTTAACTCACCCATATTTGAAATTAAGATGATTGCTAGAGTAATAAAAGTTAAAAACAGCTATGGCTAGTATGGGCCTGCTGCCCCTTTTTACTCAAACTTTATTGGATATAGTGGTAGAAGCAAATTTAACCCCCTCAAGATTGGAAAGGAGATCTCAGTGGGAATTCATCTGTTATCAAACAAGCTCCTGATGAACTGTTTCAGGAATTTGTGGATAGGCTGCTAAAAGGAGCTAGTAGAACTTTTGGAAACCTATGAGCAGGAATTCCTTTTGTTACACAATTGTCTTAATGGGAATGCTAATCTGCCATACAAAGCAAAGACAGACTTACCTGGATACATTCGCCTTTGTGCAGAAATTGGACCCTCATACAATCAGGGTCTGGCTAGGGCTATTACAGTACACGCAATGCTCTCACAGTGCCGAGGTGATAAGGGACGCTTTATGTATGGGAGCATAAATCATTTTAGGAAAGACTGTCCAAAATTAGAGGCATATACAGACAGTAGAATCACTCCCCTGGAATCTGTCCTCACTGAAGGAGGGGTAGTCATTGGACCAGGCCTCAGGCAATAGGTTCTGATGAAGAAATATTTGCATTTGAGTTAATGCAAAGCTCAGAACAGCCTCAGTGCGGTTTGTGTGGCACAGCTTTTGTGTTGCAAACCCTGCCTAAGTTTTTTGGGCCCTTGCCTTGCCTCTGGGGACCTGGGAATTACTCTTAGACCAAAACAGCATTATTACAGATCTATCAAGGTGTTTTTCAAAACAAAGTTCAAACTTAAGCTTTATGAAAGGTTAATGAGGCTATGGAACTTTTAGAGGCATTATAATCTGACCTGCCTACTCCATATAGAATTATAATGGATTTGGAGGATTGTTCTTTATTCCTTTGCATCTTGATGAATGCAAAGGGTTTGGTTTTAGTGAGCTTGCTTGTAATTTTAAAGAGCCCATGAAGCAATATCATTGGAAAGTTTTGCCTCTAGGAATGGCTAGTAGCCCTACATTATGTAAAAAAAAAAAAACAAATTGTTGCTGCTTCAATACAAGACATTAGGACTTTGAATTTTTCAGTGTATATTATTAATTATATAGATATTTTATTAGCTGATTCCTTGGAAGATGTTTGACTACAAGTCTTTGCTCTTATACAATGAGCTTTAAAATTCTGGGGAGTGGTTGTTCCAGAAAAGATTCAAAGGCAATACCTTTTACAATATTTAGGGCATCGGTTATATGCTAAACAAATTGTAGCACATAAAATTCAAATAAGAAAAGACAATTTGCTTACTCTAAATGGTTCTCAAAAGTTGCTAGGAGATATTAATTGGCTGAGACCTCATCTTAAGTTTACTACGGGAGAACTTAAACTTCCGTTTGATAACCTCAACAGGGATGCACATACTAATTCCCCTTGACAATTAATTAATAAGGGATGAATATCTTTGCAGAAAGTGGAGGAAGCTATTAGCCAACAACAGATACATTATATAGAATGATGAATTGTTGGCTGCTTGCATCATTGCTACAACTCATGCACCACAGCAGTCCTTTGGCAAAAGGGACCATTAATGTGAATTCATCTTTCCTCATCTCCAAAGAAAGTTTTAACACCTTACTATCAAGCTGTTGCTGTGCTAATACAGAGTTGTAGGATGGAGTCATGGAAATATTTTGGGAAGGAACCTAATGAAATATTTATCCTTTATTCCAAACAGCAAGTAAATTGGTAATTGCAAAATACTCATATTTGGCCTATTGCATGTGCAAATGTTTTAGGCAAAATTGATAATCATCCAAAAGACAGTTGTATAAATTTGCCTCTCTTCATGCTTTTGTATTCCATTTAAATTTAGGCATAGAGAGTGTGCTTACTGTATTTACAGATGGCTCATCCAATGGGAAGGCAGCATATGAGATTGGGTCACATGTTCATCCTCTTGAGTTTCCCCCTGCTTCAGCGCAAATAATTGAACTATGTGCTGTAGCTGCTGTTTTTTGAAATGCTGAAAAATCAAGCTTTTAAATTGTATACTGATAGCCAATATATAGCTCACGGTTATACAATTGCTTGAATTTGTTCTTTTTTTTTTTTTTTTTTTTTTTTTTTTTTTTTTTTTTTTTTTTTTTTTTTTTTTTTTTTTTTTTTTTTTTTTTTTTTTGATACTGCTAACTCTCAAATTTCACAGTTATTTATGCAAATACAACTCAAGTTAAGAGAAAATACTGTTTCTTTAAAGGACTGTCCTTGGACATTTAAGAGTTCACCCTGGATTGCCTGGACAAGACCCCTTAGGGCAATGCCACAGCAGATTTGTTTACCAGGAAGATTATAGGCCTTGTATAGGAACAACTAGCCAAACAATCTCTTCTTTACATCATCAAAATAGTAATAGCTTGTGACAGCAATTTGGAATTTCTAGAGAATGTGCATGTCATATTGTAAAGACTTGTCCTTAATGTCCTTAATTTCTATGAGTACAACATAATGGTGTTAATCCTTTAGGACTTTTACCTTATCAATTATGGCAAATTGGACGATACTTTTTCTTTTGATTTTTGGAAAGTTAAAGTATGTACATGTGACTATTGACACCTTTTCAGGCTTTCTAGTTTCAACTGCTTTAACAGGAGAAGCAGCTAAAAATGTAATTACTCTTTGCCTATATTGTTTCTCTATACTTGGTGTTCCAAATCAGATTAAAACAGATAATGGAACTGGCTATTACATTCAAGTACTTGATATGTTTTGTTGACAACTTAATATTACCTATATTACTGGGATTCCTTATAATCCTCAAGGACAAGTATTGAGAAACAGGTATTGTGGAACTACCTTCATAAATAAAGATGGGGGAGTTATATATGCATATACCACAAATTTATTTAAATCACGCTCTTTTATTTTAAAATTTTAAAAATTTGGATGCCAAGGAACTCTCTGAGTCTCTATGGCACCCTATAACCAGGCATACTTATGCCTAAGTAAAATGGAAGGATCCACATACTAGTACATGGCGTTGTCCTGATCAGGTATTTAATATGGTGAAGAGGGCATTTTGGACTTTTCCCAGGATGCAGAAGGATCATGCTAGTTCCCAGAGTGATTAGTGAGACATACTGATGCTGGGACAAAGAATGATGCTGACCATGAGCTTTCAGGGTGCCCAATCATGACTGGGAAGATGTGTTCCTGACCCACCTTTGCGTGCCTATATCCCAGATTGGACAAGCTACTTGGCTTTAAGCTTTTAGACCTTGCAGGACAGAGAACATGGAGACTGGAAACTGCCTTCAAAAACTTAATCAAAAAGAGAAGTTAGGATGAATCTTCTCTTTCCTCTAATGTGACCAGTTATTCTGACTCAGTCATGGACTGGTCTAGAAATAAATCTTATATTGGAAATAACAGTCTTCATTTGGAAGTCTGGTTCTGGACATTTTTAGAGACATTTTTGGAAGTTAGCTGCAGTTCTCTATGATGTTATGTTAGCAATAGATAAAATTGGACAGGATCTGGATTTCGAACAAGTGTTACTGCGTGTGTTTAAGGCTCCAAATCTTTTATTAATAGGTCATGTGAAAATCACTTTTATTTCTTCTAAAGTGTTTAATGTATGTTTTATTGATTGTGCTAATGTGTTGAAATCTGACATGTCTGTTATGATGGTATATCAACCAACTTTTGTTTTATTGCCTGTGAGTATAACAGGACATTGGCATTCTGAGAAAAGCTTACAGGTACTGGAAGAGGTGAGTGAGGTTTTAAGTAGAAGCAAGAGGGTAGTGGACTTGATTATTACTGTTATAGCAGATTTAATTAAGTTAATAGCTAGCACCGCTGCTGCAAATGCTTTGACACAAGAAGTTAAGACAGCTACTTTTGTTATTTAGCAAAAAAATGTTATTAATGTTCTGAGTATTCTAGACGATTTAGATAGGCGTTTGAAACAATGGATTGATGCTCTTTATGGTACTATTCAAATTATTAGAGAGGAGGTTCAGAGTTTAAGAGTAAGACGCTATCTCGAGTGTCATGCTAAATACCAATGGATTTGTGTGACTTCTAAAATTTACAATGACAGTCACTATAATTGGGAAAAAGTTCAAGAACACTTGCAGTGTATTTGGCATAATTCTAACACCTCTCTGGATATTTTGACTTTGCATAGTGAGGTTATGAATTTAAAGAATGCTGCTCTGCTGAGCTTTGCTGCAGATATTGCTGATAAAATTATTCATGGCCTAAGGTCAGTATTTCCATCTTGGTCAAGTTTCAAGAATAGCATGCCTGATCTTGTTCTGGGAATATGTTTATTCCTGGCCATCCTGTTAAAGCTTGCCTTTAACAACATCAACATGTTGGCAGTCAAAGTACATGGCTTAAAACTAAAAATGAACCCCCAAGCAGAGTTATTAATATAACACACTGGCAGCCAATGACAGGTAAGTTCTGCACAAAGCCTTACCTACCTAAAACAGAATGGCATTGCTTTTGATAATACTAATTCCATGACGGGTAAGGGAGGCATTTTTGTCAAAACTCCTAAGACAGGAACAGTCTTGTTTATGAAATAAAAAGGGGGGGGGGAGATATGAGGAGTCTTTTGGAGTGCCACTTGGCAAGAGTCTAACTTTCAGCTATTATAAGGAAGTAGATTAGGGCAAGAATTTTAATCTTAGGGTGAAACATAAGAAGCAGGCTTCAGGTAAGATTTGGGGCTTAGACACGGCCCTAGCACACCCAGAATCTTGGGATCACTGAAACAAGTCTACTCAGGAAAGCACACGTGAGAAGCAGAAGCAACAGAGCTTCTTGGATAGGTTCCCTTTGGGCCTTCATCCACCTCAGCCAAGAGGCAGAGCTGAGACCCAAACCCCTGGGCAACTTCCCTGAAAGAGGAGAGTTGGCCTCCAGGGAGGGTTCTGACCCCAAGATTCAAGAGGTGTATCTGAAGCTCCAGACATCTGTACACCTTGCCTGCAAGAGGAGAGCTTGCCTGCAGAGAGTGCTCTGACCACTGAGACTCAGGAAAGTGTTGGACTCCCAGGAGTGCTGACAGAGACTAAAGAATGACAGGAGGAACAAGATCCAGCCAGAGACAACTAGAACATTTAACAACAGAGATGACATGATGGCAAAAGGCAAACATAAGGATCTTACGAACAGAAACCGAGACCACTCGGCATCATCAGAACCCAGTAGGCCCACCATAGTGAGTCCTGGATAACCCAACACACCTGAAAAGCAAGATTCTGATTTAAAATCATATCTCTTAATGCTGGTAGAAGATTTTAAGAAGGGCATTAATAATACACTTTTAAAAATACAGAGAACACTGCTAAACAGGTAGAAGTCCTTTAAAGAGGAAACACAGAAATCCATTAAAGAATTACAGGACAACACAACCAAACCAGTGATGGAATTGAACAAAACCATCCAAGATCTAAAAATAAAAGTAGAAACAATGAAGAAAACTCAAAGGGAGACAACTCTGCAGATAGAAACCCTAGGAAAGAAATCAGGAACCATTGATTAGAGCATCAGCAACAGAATAAAAGAGATGGAAGAGAGAATCTCACGTGCAGAAGATTCCATAGAAAACATGAACACAACAATCAAAGAAAATGCAAAATGCAAGAAGGTCTTAACTCAAAACATCCAGAAAATCCAGGATGAAATGAGAAGACCAAACCTAAGGATAATAGGTATAGATGAAAATGAAGATTTTCAATTTAAAGGTCCAGTAAATATCTTCAACAAAATTATAGAAGAAAACTTCCCTAACCTAAAGAAAGAGATGCCCATGAACATACAAAAGGCCTACAGAACTCCAAATAGACTGGACCAGAAAAGAAATTCCTCCTGACACATAATAATCAGAATAACAAATGCACTAAATAAAGGTACAATATTAAAAGCAGAAAGAGAAAAAGGTCAAGTAACATATAAAGGCAGACCTATTAGAATTACACCAGACTTCTCACCAGAGACTATGAAAGCCAGAAAGTCCAGGACAGGTGTTGTACAAACCCTAAGAGAACACAAATGCCAGCCCAAGCTACTATATCAATCAAAACTCTCAATTACTATAGATGGAGAAACCAAAGTATTTCATGACAAAACGAAATTCACACTATATCTTTCCATGAATCTAGCCCTTCAAATGATAATAAAGGGAAAACACCAACACAAGGATGGAAATTATGCCCTAGAAAAAGAAAGAAAGAAAGTAATCCTTCAGCAAACCTAAAAGAAGACAGCCACAAGAACAGAATCCCAACTCAACAACAAAAATAACAGGAAGCAACAGTGACTTTTCCTTAATATCTCTTAATATCAATGGACTCAATTCACAAATAAAAAGACAAAGACTAACAGACTGGGCACATAAACAGGACCCAACATTTTGCTGCATACAGGAAACCCACCTCAGGGACAAAGACAGACACTACCTCAGAGTAAAAGGCAGGAAAAAAATTTTCCAAGCAAATGGGCCAAAGAAACAAGCTGGAGTAGCCATTCTAATATTGAAAAAAAAATTGATCTAACCCAAAGCTATCAAACAAGGCAAGGAGGGGCACTTCATACTCATCTAAGGTAAAAGCTTCCAAGATGAAATCTCAATTCTGAATATCAATGCTCCAAATGTAAGGGCAACCACATTCATTAAAGAAACTATAGTAAAGCTCAAAGCACACATTATACCTCACACAATAATCGTGGGAGACTTCAACAACCCACTTTCATCAATGGACAGATCCTGGAATCAGAAACTAAACAGAGACACATTGAAACTAACAGAAGTTATGAAACAAATGGACTTAACAGATATCTACAGAACATTTTATCCTAAAACAAAATGATATACCTTCTTCTCAACACCTCATGGAACCTTCTCCAAAATTGACCATATAATTGGTCACAAAACAGGCCTCAACAGATACAAAAATATTGAAATTATCCCATGCATCCTATCAGATCACTATGGACTAAAGCTGATCTTCAATAACAACATAAATAATAGAAAGCCAACATTCATATGGAAGCTGAAGAACACTCTACTCAATGATACGTTGGTCAAAGAAGAAATAAAGAAAGAAATTAAAGATATTTTAGAATTTAATGAAAATGAAGCCACAGCATACCCAAACATATGGGACACAATGACAATGAAAGCATTCCTAAGAGGAAAACTCATAGCTCTGAGTACCTCCAAAAAGAAACTAGAGAGACCATACACTAGCAGCTTGAAAGCAAACCTAAAAGCTCTAGAACAAATGGAAGCAAATTCACCCAAGAGGAGTAGAAGGCAGAAAATAATCAAACTCAGGGCTGAAATCAACCAAGTGGAAACAAAAAGAACTATACAAAGAATCAACCCAACCAGGAGCTGGTTCTTTGAGAAAATCAACAAGATAGATAAACCCTTATCCAGACTAACTAGAGGGCACAGTGATAGTATCCTAATTAACAAAATCAGAAATAAAAGCTGGAAAGAACCCAGATGTCCCTCAACAGAGGAACGGGTACAGAAAATGTACACAATGGAGTACTACTAAGCAATTAAAAATAATGAATTCATGAAATTCTTAGGCAAATGGATGCATCTGGAGGATATCATTCTGAGTGAGGTAACCCAATCACAGAAAAACACACATGATATACACTCACCGATAAGTTGATATTAGCCCAGAAACTTAGAATACCCAAGGTACAATTTGCAAAACACATGAAATTCAAGAAGGAGGAAGACCAAAGTGTGGATACTTTGTTCCTTCTTAGAATGGGGAACAAAATACCCATGGAAAGCGATGACAAAGTACAGAGCTGAGAAGGAAGGAAGGACTGCCCCACCATGGGATCCATCCCATATATAACCACCAAACCCGACACTATTGCATATGNCAGCAAGATTTTGCTGACAGAACCCTGGCAGAGCTCTCTCTTGTGAGGCTATGTCAGTGCCTGGTAATTACAGAAGTACATGCTCACAGTTATCTGTTGGGTGGAACACAGGGCCCCTAATGAAGGAGCTAGAGAAAATACCCAAGGCACTAATGGTCTCTGCAACCCTATAGGAGGAACAACAATATGAACTAACCAGTATCCCCCAGAACTGTCTCTGGTTGCATATTTAGCAGAGGATGGCCTAGTTGGCCATTAATGGGAGGAGATGACCTTGGCATTGTGAATATCATATGCCCCAGTACAGGGGAATGCCAGGGCCAGGAAGCAGGAGTGGGTGAGTTGAGGAGTAGGGCTGGGGGAGGATTAGGTGGTCTGGGGGATAGCATTTGAAGTGTAAATGAATAAAGTATCAAATAAAAAATAAAATAAAATAACAGAAGAAATGGTGAGAAATTAAATAATAAACAATAAAAACCACATCATGCTCTATTTGTAGTCTATAGACTCTATTAAAAGCAAATGAATTAAATTAAAGAAAAACAGATATTTGTTTTGTTAGTTTTATGTAAGTATCATAATGTTGTATATAATTTTATAATCATATTTCATTAAGTAAAATTAACATTTTAATAAAAAGTTCTGCAATCTTTAATAAGATGCATTTAATGATCCACATATAGTCTAAGTTGAAGCATAGAAAGGAATAGTTATTAAAACCCATTCATATTACATTAAATAATTGAGTTTCCAGGGGTAGCAGCAAAATCACTTTCAAGTGGCAGATCCTAAATCCAAACAAAAATCTCATAGCTCAAAATTTTGTTCCCCAAAGCAATCTGCAGTTGTATCATCTCCTCCTTTCCATTGTTGAGTGGGCAATGATAATCATAAAAATCAATAGCATAGACTAGCTATCTATCTTGGATCAGGAATTAGAATGCGACGTATATAGTTTCTTTTCCTCCCCTTCTCATGAAAGTCCATAGGAGGCAGTGCTGCTGATATCGCAATCCAGTCCAAATGGGACCTGCAGCAGGAAAACGATGTCTCAGTGGGGAAATCCCTGCAGGGACAGGCAGGTGCTTTTTACTACTGCATCACATGACACGCTGTCTTCTCTGTCCTGCCGACAGTCCCTCAGATTCTGGGCAACGATTTCTCAGAGCTTGACAAGTTTTCTCTTCGTCTCTTACGGGAGCATGAACACCTCAATAATAAGAATTGCCTTTCTCCTTTGTTTAACGTAATACTGGACTCATGGGAGGAGACAATAAATGTTACAACTGAATTAAATAATTAATTACCAGAAAAAATAAGAGGAAACAGTAAGTATATAGTATATAAGTATATAGAACTTGGCATGTTGGAAATATGAAATCTGACTACAATCATCAAATATTTTCAGTCCTTGAACATGTTAACAAGTTTGGAAAAGATTAATTAGAAACAGAACTCTCAGTGGATCTGCGACATTTGGGACAGCCCTCCCCAGTGTTGCACCCACGTGATTTCACTGCAGCTTTGGTCGTGAATTCTCAACATCACTCTACTAAGTGTGCCCTCATGCTGTGTAAGGCCAACAAGTGCTGCCTATGCACTTTGACCCTGCCTCCGTATTATTGTGTATTGTTTTTACTCTACCTGCAATGTTTTCTGTTCTTGTAAAAACGTAGTGGATTAAATTAGCAAAAACAAAGGTTTTTAGCATTTTTAAATTATTTTTCATCAAGTAAGTGTCAAATTAGTGTATGTTTTCGTTGTACTGTGTTAACATATTTGAGTTTTAAAACTGCATTTGGAATTATTAACGTGTGTTTTATAAAAGGTTATTATAATTTTTGATTTAAGATTACTACCAAATTTCCCACAAATTGCGAAATAAAGTCAGATATAATTCAATTTTTTACTACATATTTATCAAACTACCATCCTAGTATGAATAATGATAAAATCATTGATCAACATCAAGAAATGAAATGAAACGTGTTGAAGATACTCTGTATCCTGCAGTATCAATTTTTCAGCCTAGATTTAAGTTTTTTGCATAAAAATCCAAGTCTATGTATCTTGTTAGTGTTCTCTTTCATCTTTAATAGTAAATACAGATCAAATTATTGTTTTAAAATACATTTATTAGTGATTTTTTATCATTAAATATTAATGTATGCAATATACTTATTTTATGACTGAATATACCCAAAGTCGCATAAGAAATTCTAGGGTAAAACAAAACAAAACAAAACAAAAGCAAACTGATGAGTATAAAGTGTTTAAGAAAATCCTAAAGTACATGCATGGTATGTCTTCACTTATATATGGATATTAGCCATAAAATACAGGATAACCATGCTATAATCCACTGGCCCAAAGAGGCCAAATAGCAAGGGAGGGTGGTTGAATCTTTCTCAGAAGGAGAAATAAAATGGATATCAGAGGTGGAGGGAGGGAGGGAACTGAGTAGAAAGAGAGATGAGGAGGGGAGTGGGCAGGAAGAATGAGCTGTAGGTGGCAGTGGGGGATGAAAATCAGCAGTGGGGGAGGAGCAATCTCTAGGATGTGACAGAGGTCTGGGATGAGAGAGGCCCCAGGCTGTCTATGGGTAAGACTCTACCTGAGACTCTTAGCAGTATGGGATATGGATCATCTAGTGTCCATTTCCTATAGCCAGGCAGGACTCTCAGTGTTAGGATAAGGACAGCAACTCACAAAACCTTTGACCCAAAATGTGTCCTGCCTACAAGATGTTCAGGGACAAAGATAGAGCAGAGACAGAGGGAATGGCCAGCCAATAGCTGGCCCAAACTGAGATCTATTCTATGGCAAGAACCAATCCCTGACACTGCTAATGATATGCTTGCAGACAGGAGCCTAGCATAACTGCCTTCTGAGAGACTCCACGCAGCAGCCAATGGAAACACATGCGGAGGCCCACAGTTAAACATTGGATGGAGCTTAGGGAGTCTTGGGAAGAGTAGTGCGAAGGATTGAGGGACCTGAAGGGGACAGAACCAACCAGAGACTGAACCATCAACAAAGGAACGAGCATAGACTGGGCCTAAGTCCTCACACATATGTGTACCATATTTTTCAGCTTGGTTTCCTTTATGCACATCCTTACTAACTGAATGTGACCTGTCTCTGAATCTGCTCCCTTCCTACGAATTCCATTCCCCTAACTGGACTGTCTCAGTGGGAGAGGATGCACTTGTGTCTGGAGGGAAAGGCAGGATACCCAGAGGGGTCTCCCCTTTCTCAGATGAGAAGTACAGGAGGAAATAGAGGTAGTATCTGGATGAGGGGGTACTGGGAAGATGGATGGGTTGTGTATTAGTCAGGGTTCTCTAGAGTCACAGAACTTACAGATAGTCTCTATGTAGTAAAGGAATTTATTAATGACTTACAGTCTGCAGTCCAAATCCCAACAATGGTTCAGTAGTAGCTGTGAATGGAAGTCCAAGGATCTAGCGGTCGCTGAGTCCCACACTGCAAGAAGACAAAAGAGCGAGAGCCAGACTCCCTTCTTCCAATGTGCTTATATGGTCCCCAGCAGAAGGTGTAGCCCAGATTAAAGGTGTGTGCCACCACACCTTTAATCCCAGATGACCTTGGACTCGGAGATCTCCCTGTCTTAATCTTCTGGATTCAATCACCACTGTGTCTCAAGATCTCCATACCAAGATCCAGATCAGAAACTTCTATCTCCCAGTCTCCAGATTAGGTCCACTGGTGAGCCTTCCAATTCTGGATTGTAGTTCATTTCAAATATAGTCAAGTTGACAACCAGGAATAGCCACTACAGGTTGTATTAGGATTAAAGTGAATAAATAGATTTTTAAAAATTAAACTGAACCAAACAAACAAACAAAAGAATCCTTAGACTGTTACACCTAGAGGCGTTACAGGTGTGGCTGCCATGTCACGTGTGTGCTGGTGGGTGGCAGAGAGGAGAGAGACTATGTCTATGTTCAACGTTCTAACCTATGAATATCTGAACCTAACATTCCCTGAAAAAAAGGCAAACTTGAAATGACTAACCAGTCTGGTACCAGGGCGGATTTGGACAAGTAGGTAGCCTGAGACAAAAACCACTCTGGTTCCAGGCAGGCCCAAAAGGGCTCCCAGAATTAGAAGTGAGCTGGAATCTAGAAAACCCACTCCTGTTACTGAAGGCCCTGAATGGGAGTGAGCCTGTGACAGGCAAGGGGCCACTCTGGTGAGGAGTGAGCGCTGGATGATCACCAGACCAACCAGTGGCACAGGACCTGGACAGGGAGCAAGTCTGAGATGACCACCAGTCGGGCGATCCATATGCATGGGAGATGAGGGTGGGGCAGACTCGCCCAGGACTATAGTCTTTGACAGAGCATAAGACTTTATTATTATTATTATTATTATTATTATTATTATTATTAGATATTTTCTTTATTTACATTTCAAATGCTATCCCGAAAATTTCCCTATGCCCTCCCCCTGCCCCTCCTCCCCTACCCACCCACTCCCACTTCTTGGCCCTGGCGTTCCCCTGTACTGGAGCATATAAAGTTTGCAAGACTAAGGGGCCCCTCTTCCCAAAAATGGCCAAATAGGCCATCTTCTGCTACATATGCAGCTAGAGACACGAGCTCTGGGGAGTACTGGTTAGTTCATATTGTTGTTCCTCCTATAGGGTTGCAGACCCCTTCAGCTCCTTGGGTACTTTCTCTAGCTCCTCCATGGGGGCCCTGTGTTCCATCCTATAGATGACTATGAGCATCCACTTCTGTGTTTGCCTGGCACTGGCATAGCGTCACAAGAGGACACTATATCAGGGTCCCTTCAGAAGAATCTTGCAAACCACTCCTGAGATGATCCCAGACACTCAGAGCCCTGGACGCCACTAAAAGAAGCAAGTAAGTGGTGGAGAAATGGAAGAGAACGAAAAACCGAACAGTGTAGGAGCAGTGAAGTGAGGCAGAATTAGAGATTCCAGAGTAGTGAGCAACAGCCTGACATGAGTCACCGGTAGTGCCACCTGGGACCATGATGGGGTCCTGGCCTGTGCTGCCACTGGGGGACACATCTAGATCCCATGGCCCCGCTGTAGCAAGGGTCTGTTACCACTAAAGGCTAGGCAGACACCCCTGGTTTAGGCTGCTGTCTGGGGGCATATTGTTGTCTGAGGAATCTACAGGACTGGTCGAACCCTTCACCTGAGCATCATGGGAGATCTGGCCCTGGAGGCATGAAAACAAGAAAGGTGAGCTCACACTTAACCCATTGCAATACTGGGGAGACTGGCTCTGCACGTTGCAGGTTTGAAGATATGAGTGTAGGACAGTGGTTCATAACACTCATCTCCCATATGGTGGCATTGATAAGGGAGAAATGACCTCCACCCCACTTAACCCCTCTCCACCTGCAACAGCCAGGAGATCTGACCCTGGGATTATGAGAGAACTGGCTCCGCCTCTCAACAGCTACCCTACTTGGGAGAGCAGGCCCTGCACCTAACCTGGACAGCATAGTACAGCGTCCCTGGTGGTAGAGGTCGCAGGCAAGTTGGCCCTAAGGGACTGAGCAGGGGAGAGGTGGCCCCAGACTGGGTGGAAATAGGTGAAAGAGATGCTCCCCCTTTCCACCTATGGCAAGCAGAAGACCTGAGCCCAAGGTTATTAGAGAGGGAGAGCTGTCCTTGCCCCCTCACCTGCTGCAGCAGGCTCTGAACTTTACCTGGGCACCATAGTAGAGCTGGCCCTGGTTGTGGGTCACAGGTTAGTGGGCCCCAAGGGCATGAACACAGGAAGGCCACGCCTTCTTCTTGTCTGCTGGACAGTGGCATAGATGAGAGAGAAAACCTCTTCTCCCTCAACATCTATGGCAGGCAGGAAAGCTGGCCCTGGGGTCTGAGAGTGGGAGAACTATGTTCCTCACCAGCTGCCACCACCACTCATGAGAGAATTCTGTGAACCTTGCCTGGGCATTAGGGTAAAGCTGGCCCTGGTTATAAAGCTGGACCTGGTTATGGGGGGTTGCTAGTAAGCCAGCCCTAAGGGTGTGTTAACATGAGAGTCATTGTGCAGACCAACTCACATACCTCTTAGGCTCAGATCCAGGGCTTTGAATTTGCCCATGCCAACATCTACCCTATTGATGAACTGCAGGAGTGAAGTAAGGGACCTGTCCTACAGATCCAAAACTACAGGAACTCCAAAGCAGTATATCTGAGTGGAGTCCTGGAATGTTCCAGTATTGATAGAGTAGCAGAGCCAGAGGCCTTGAATCAGACCAACAAGTCATGGCAATGAACATCTGCAAGCAAAAGTACAGATAGAGGATATCCCATGGGACACACTAAAGCTTCCACAATAAGATTTTTTTTTCTGTTGTGGGGGAGGTTGCAAGAGTGGAGGGTGGGTGTGAGAGAAGGAGAAGAGGAGTGGAACTAGATGAATGATGTGAAATTCATAATCAATAAAAAGGAAAAAAGAAAAAAAGAAAGTAAAAGAATCCTTGTACTGGATTCTAAATTCACTCAAATTTATCATAAAATTAGCCATAGCAAGGTAGTCACACTGGAATTGAGATCTTGGGTTTGGTACACAAGTGATCTATTTCTAAGTACTAATGTCCACTGAATATATCTAACATATTCAGCATGTGTTTGGTTATTGGCAACAGAACATTGCATCACTATAAAACATTCTACATAGTTACTGCTTTACTTAAAAACTAATATGGAAAAATGAAGCAAGAATGAAAGAACTATTACTGCATCAATATTCTAGTACAACTCTGATTCAAAGCAGAGATTTAATGGCTAATTTAAAACAATCTACTAATAATGTGGAAGTGTGTTGAATCCCATTTGAAACAGCCAGGCTAATGAAGGTCAAAAGGCAGAAATCGGAAGTGTGATTAAATGTTAGAGAGAAAAGGCAAGATCAGGTTACTTAGGATGAAATGGCCCATTACAGGTTTCTTCAGAATGTGAAAGTTTTGGCTTTAAAACCAAACAATAACAAAGTAAATCTAAAGACCAAATGTGTAACACAGGAGAACAAAAGGTTGCTCTTTTGTTTTGCTCTTTTAGATTGGTGAGCATATTTCAGCATTTAATTGCTGTAGCTGCAGTATGTTTTGTGAAATTAGAGAAAGGAAAATGACTATGGTGCAATGTAGTCACTAAAGTCAGCTTAAACCAGACACCAGTGGATCCGAACAGCTTCAGTACCTACTTACTAGCAAGAACTGTCACACTCAAAACTTAGTCAAGCTTATTTTTCCTGAAAGTGCAAAACGTCTCACTACCAACAACACATTTCAGGAGGTTTTCAGGGGGGAAATCTGAAAGAGGGATAACATTTGAAATGTAAATAAATAAAATAACCAATAAAAATGTTTTTTAAGAAAGGGAAAAAAAGAAGAAATGGAAACTGAAAAAAAAAAAAAGCCAACACATTTTCAGTCTTTGTTTCTTTGAATAGAAAACACTTCACTATGTCATAGACACCAACACCTTTAGCAGAAATTTGAAGGTTTGTTTTTACAATTAAAGATGTATGAGACTGTATGTTACTTCTTCCTTTGAACACACCAATCTTTGATGACAAGATCTGTGGTTTACTGTAAGTCTGACGAGAGTCTAGGCACTAACATGGGCAGGTAGTTCATAAATATTTGAGTGATTTCTCCTAGCTTCAAATTATCACCACTGTATGAAAAGGAAATATTAATGCCTACAATTCTTTTCAGAAACCCCCGAGAAGCAATAATTCTTCCATAGAAATGTGTCCAGCTCTAAAATAGAGCATCACCCTCCATTGTTCGGTGCAGAGAAGACCGTGAAGGTACTGAAAGGGAGCAGCAGCCACTGTTTACACATTGTCTATCTAAGAAAGACAGGCAGGGCATGCAAGGACAGCCTTGTAACAGACATCCCCAACGCTATGTCTGCTGGTTCTTCATTTCATTGAGAGAAAAAAAAAGCATCAAATCACTCATTTTAGTTCTGATTAGCTAAATATGCTTACATTTTCTTTTCTGATTTCAGGGTCCAAAAGAATTAAGCAAACCCAATCTGAAAGTAGCCAGTGATCATCACATGCATAGTCTTAAATAGACTCAAAATAAATTGTGCAGTTTTGTGCACATGTGTTAAAACATACATAATTCACATAAATGTTTCATCCTGCTCAGTGGTCTGCAATACGTGGTTCATGTTCAAATGCTGCCTCTGAGAACTGCTTACACTGATAGGCGGATCAAGCGGTCTGTCCTGCTGACAACGAGGCAAACTTACTTCACTAAACTGGGGACATTATACCTCTTATATATTTTGGTTGTGTGCCTAGCCTTTAATGGCTGAACCACCTCTCCAGCCTATGGGCATTATACTTCTAAACCAGAAATCTCCTCTACTAAAAAAATGGCCACACATCAGGTCCTGAAACAAATGAAAAATGAGAATTGGCAGCTGTGACACTGTGGGAATTTCCCTAAAAGGAAGCACAGATAACCAAAGCTTTTCAGTTCTAGAAAGCATAGAATATTCTTCTCGGAGACTTTCCCCATAATCACTTAATATTATGATGAATTAGCTCTTCCATGGAAAAAGTGAACATATATTTGAATTGCATTCTCTTCTACATCCTCTATCAAGCCTACTATATGCACGGCTCCTAACTTTCTTCCCTGTGCACCTGTTGATGGTTATTTGAGATTTTTTTATCCTCATTACCATAATGGGCTGTTGCCACATGAAAACTCTTGTTTATGTCATTCTGCATATGGCACTAGAATGAAGTTATAACAAAAATAGCGCTATCATCATGAGGAATGCATTACAGGTATTCAACTATACACTTAGCCAGCATGTTTTTTCTCTTAAAATATAAGTCCCAACCTTTTCTAAAAGCCTTGGTAAATAAAAATAAAGCTCTTCTTTATTCTAAGTAAATACCATGAATCCATTTATTCATAGTTGTTGCACTAACTTTTTCTGGGAGACGTATGGGGAATTGGGCATTAACCCCAGGGAGGTACTAAAAATGAACCAAAGTATAATTTTACCAAAGTCCAAATCAGGATAACCAAGAGTTTTCTGAACAGTCTTTTTTCACTATTTTTCCCACATATTTTTAGCACACAGATGAGGGGCAGTTACCTGCTAGAGAATGACTGACCCTCAAAAGACCTGCACCTAACCCATCATGGATGATGACCTCATAGGAGCTTTATCAAAGACTTCCACTTTTCATTTGCCTTTTACTTCGTCCATGCTTAGTATATCCCAGGATCACTTGCAGCAGGAGAGAGAGGTACAATAGCTTGATCTCAGATAAGAGCTCCTGGCCCACCCTCCTGCTGCCCACTAAGAGATGTCACTATATGTATTAAGGTTACCACAGACATAGCTACCAATGTATTATTTAGCTCTGATTGCCATGGCTACCAGGGGCCTAGTCCAAGATGGCATCATGTTATGCCTAAAAGGAGAAGAATAAAAGAAAAAAAGTAAATAAAACTTCTGTACAACAATGTATGTGGTTCATCTTTTTGGATATGCAGCATTATTTTTCTCTATCAAAGTTTATTCCAACTCCTTATATACCTCCCCTAGCTTGCTGATAGCTAGATAGGTATTAGCAACATTGCATGGCCTTGAGAATGGACCCTTTCCTGACGGAACTAGCTCTGACCCTTGGTATCAACATATCATGCTGGTCTTCCCCAAAGATTGGAATACTACATACTCAGCACTTTAGAGTTCATTCAGGGGCCTGTAAATCATCCAAACAGCCTTGTGAAGTCGGATACTCTTATCACCATGCTAAGGAGATGGAAGTAATAATAATCTCCCTAATGAGATAAGGCATTAGTCTTTCCGAAAGCCAGTCCCTTGGAGCAGTTGCTTATGGAGATGATATCAGGTAGCTCTGCTCCAATGGTCATTACTTCCACTAGTTTCTCAAGACCTAGAAGGCCTCATGAGTTCCTAACTCATCCATAATGAGATATTGGTGGGGTGAATGTTGTGCAGCTCTTGTTCAAATAATTGCAAGTACATTAAGTTCATGAATATAAAGAAAACAGCATGACTAGGAGAGAAGATGACATCATTTTGCAACACACCTATCCATGTTCTGGTTTTTACGTCCTTTCCAACTCTTCTAGAATGATCCCAGCGTGTTCAAGGACATGCTGTAGTGACCCACCTAACACTGAGCATTCTCACCATTCTTGAGATTTTGGTCAGTTTTATGTTTCTGCATTAACCACTACCCACTGGAATAGGGAGTGATGAGCACTGAGGAGAGCACTAATTCATGTAAATAAACGTATTTAGGGAATATTTGAGGTAAGTATTTGATTGAGAGATAAAGATCAAGCTGTATTCTTATATATGCAGATACTCAATGTTCCCAGCACTATTTTTTAAGTGTGCTAGATTTTCCTCTATGTGTATTTTTAGCTTTGTCAAAAATCATGTGACTGTAGTCTCATGGGTTTCATGTAGTTTCTGAGTCCTCTACTCTGCTTGTTCATGTGCCTGATTTATGTGTGCATTGCACTGTTTACTTTACCATTTCTGCAATGCTCAAAATCAAGGATGCAGTACTTCCAATAGTATTCTTTTCTCTTAGAACTTCTTTGGTTATCCAGGAGCTTTGATGCTTCCACATAATTCTTTATGTATATTTCTGTAAAATGTTTATTGGGATTGCATTATATTGGTAGATTGCTTTTGGGAAAATTCCCAATTTTTTTTTTTGCTATATTAATCTTCCCAATCTGTAATCTTAGCAAGTCTTTCTACGTTCTAATGGCTTTTTCAATATTTTAGTTTTGCAAAAATTTTATTGCAGAGCTATTTTTTTCAGGATAAGATCTTAAGCATAGAAGGAACCTGCAGGCAAAAGCTGATTTAGAGGCCATGGAGGGTTGTTGCCTATTAGCTTGCTTCCGTAGCTTGCTCAATATGTTTTGTTGTAGAACTCAGGACCACCTGCCCAAGAGTGGCCCCACCCACATTTGGCTAGGCCCTCCCACATCAATCATTGATTAAAACATATTCTATAGGCCTGCCTATAGATGATCTTACTGAGGTAATTTCTCAATTGAGGATCCCTTAGTTTTAGGGCGTTCCTCCATATTTCCTTCCTTACCACATCTTCCTTCCTCCTCCCAGTCTGATCCTCCCATTCCAGCCCAATCCATCAATAACTATCTATTCTATTTCCCTCCCCTCCCCTTAAGGAGATCCTTCTCTCTTCTTTAATAGTCCCTTACACTATATCTAATTATTATTAGAATTATTAGGATTATTATAAGAATTGTAGCTTACTTATCAAAGACTTAACTACCCTCAATATATAAACTAATACATACCATATTTGTCTGTGTTACCTCACTCAGGATGATTTTTCTAGCACCATCCATTAAAGTATGAATTTCGTGATTCTCATTTTTTTAATCAGCTTAGTAATATGTTCCATACATTCCTTTATCCATTCATTTGTTGACAGACAACTAGGCTACTTCAAATTTCTGTCTACTGTGAATAGAGCAGCAAGGAAGATGGTTTACTGAGTGTCTCTGTGGTAGAATTAAACATCTTTTGGGTATATGCCCAAGAGTGGTAAAGCCGGATCTGGAGGTAGATCTATCCCCAGCTACATACTGGTTTCCATAATGGCTGTAGAAGTTTCCACACCAACCAGCAGTAGACAAGTATACCTTTACCATCATCCTTGCCAGTGTGATCTGTCACTTGTATAGATGTCAGCCATTTTGGCTGGTATAAGATTAAATCTCAAAGTAGTTTTGACTTGCAATTCCTTGATGATTAAGGATATTGAGCATTTTTAGGTATTTCTTAGCCATTTGTGTTTCCTCTTTGGATTTGTATCTGTTTACTAATTGGGTTATTTTCTTTATGCCCATTTTTGAAAGTTCTTTATATGTTTTAGATCTTAGCCTTCTACTGGATGTATATTTAGTAAAAATGTTCTCCCATTCTCTAGGCTGCTGCTTTCTCCAAATGATGATTTCCTTGGCCATATAGAACCTTTCAGTTTCATGAGGTCCTACTCATCAATATCTTAGTGCCCGAGCTACCTGTGTTCTGTTCAGAAACTCTTTTCCTGTGCCAGTAACTTCAAGGCTATTTTTCTCTTTTAATCAGCATCTTTTCTATCAGATTCATTACATCTACCTTCATATTGCAGTATTTGGAGCTGAGTTTTGTAGAAGGAGATGAATATGGAATTATTTGGATTTTTTTATGCGCTCATCTACTGTGGACAACACCATTTAGTGTAGATGCTGTCTTTTTTTTCCCCAGTGTGCATTTCTGGCTTCTTTATTAGGAATTAGGTGTTCATATCTGTGTGGATTTCTGTCTGGGCATTCAGTTCTCTCCCATTGATCAACATCTGTTTTATGCCAATACCATGCTGTTGTTATTATTGCAGCTCTGTATTACATTTTGAGATCTGGAATGTTGATACCTCCAGCAGTTCTTTTATCAGTCAGACTTTGTGTGTGTGTGTGTGTGTGTGTGTGTGTGTGTGTGTGTGTGTGTGTGTTTCCATATGAAGCTGATGATTATCCTTTAAAGTTCTATAAAGAATTGTATTAGAGGTTTGATGTTGATTACACCTGTGGATGGTTGTTTAGTCGGATGAACATAGGACATTTTACAAACTTCTATTACCTTTGATTCTTTCTTTAATATCTTGAAGATAAAATTTGCACACTTGCTTGCTTAGAGTTATCCCAAGATATTTTATATTACTTGGCTATTGTGAAAGATGTTGTTTCCCTAATTTCTTTCTCAGTTCATTTGTTAATTTTTATTTAAGAAAGTCTGGACTTTTACATCTTAATTTTGCAGTCTGCTACTTTGCTAAAAATGCTTATCAGCGGTAGGAGTTTCCTAGAGGGGTTTTTATGGTAACTTACATACACATTAATTCATTTGCAAATAAAGATACCTTGACTTATTTCTTTTCTAGTCATATTCCTCTTGATCTTCAGTTTCCTATTGCTTTAGCTAAGACTCAAGTACTATGTAAACAGGTATAGGGGGAATGAAAATCCATGTCATGTTCTAGACTAGTGGAACTGCTTTGAGTTCTTTCCATTTAGCTTGATGTTCATTTTTGACTTTTTGTACATCACATTTACTATCTGAGGTATGCCCCTTTTATTCCTAACCTCTCAACTTAAATCTCCCTCCATCTGAAACTTGCCATTTTGACCAGTTTGTGTCTTACTTAGTTTATTTTCTTCTTCAGAATCCATTTTTCTTTAGTCCTGTCATAAACACTATAAGAGACTGCTCAACAAAAACAGGGAAGGAAGTAGGAATGAGGTAAAAACATATGCCTTCCTTAACTAGCACCTTTGTAGCCTTTGGGTGTGGCAGATGTTGAACTGAGTCATCCAAAGGCTTTGTTCAGGGTTACCTTCTTATGTGTCTCTGTCTGAGAAGCTACCATCTATATTCCCTCCTATAAAATATCTTGTCTCAGGGCCACAACCTCATGTCTCTTCCTTCAAATTGTTGGTCTCTAATGTGTAACACAGAACAGCTCTGTCATTGATTCTTCTTGTGCCTTTTGGAGTTAAGTATTCCTTGTGCAGCACATTCCCCAGTGCCCCTTGCCCCTCCCGAAAAATTTAAAAGAAAACCATTTTATTGTTGCTACCATGAGTGTGTGACGTGCCTTCTCATGTTTACAGTATTTTCCTAGACAAAGGAAATAATTGGGCCTGTGCTTCCCAATTCTAAGAGATCAAGCTACCAAGGATCTTCTGAAGAATTTATTTGAATGTAGTAAAATACAACACCACTCCAACAGCGCTTCATTTAAACAATCTTTTTCATATGATCTTCTATTTCCATATCACTTACATCTTTCCACATAGACCTGACCTGAGAAAATGAACAAAACAATAGGAGAAAAAGCATTTTGACAGTCTCTCATCTGTGTCTGTTCAGTAGACACAGAACTCTTGTTCTTCTTAGAATCATGCCTAAAATTTTAAAATGAAAGATACACAAAATTCAACAGTTTGTACCACATTTGCTATCTAATTTATATGTTAGTGATGTATAATTTTAATAAATTCCATTAAAATATTTCATTCCCAGTAATATGAACTTTATTACTTTTTCACTTTAAACATTAACCTCACTAAGAGTGTTTTCCAAATTACTCTACATTTTGCTGATCCTTTTTTACTATTTCTATGATTTTTAGTCTGTAATTTCTTCCAACTGTGTGTGTGTGTGTGTGTGTGTGTGTGTGTGTGTGTTTCTTAAATTTTGTGTCAAATTTTCATTTTGTTTTGATTTATTTTGTTTTTTTTTGCCAGTGTTTATTGTCTCCAAGTAATGCTTATATAAAACATATCCCACAAATTTGCCATGAGTGTCTGTGGTAAGGACAGGGTTTATTTTAGGACCTCAATAGAAGAGGTATTTTAAAGCAGTTAGTTGCTATAGATTTCTAAGTTTGTTGAACTTAGCATAATCTTAACATAAGGCTTATTGTTTAAAGTTTATTGAGGATTCATTTGTGGTCTTATGCATAAAATCTGTGAATTAATTAAGGGAACATTTGTGTGGGGGTGATGTTGTCTATATATATGTATATTTCTACATAAATCTAATATTTTCCTTTCAATTGTTATGTAAATCTACTATTTGAAGAGCTCATTTTTGTTACATCTCTCAACAGTTCACAGCTTTGCACATGCCTATTATTCGTTCCTCAGAACATTTCTGAGATCCATGCTTTGCTGCTGCCCTGAAAAACCTGCAAATTATACACATGATCATCGTGCCTTCTAAATCCAATATGCCTTGTGCCAACAAATATCATCTTTCTATGCCCTGTTATTTTTCATTTTATTTTAATTTGCATATTATTGAACCAACTATTGGATATTATATCAAGACTCACCTTTTCTTATTCATGACTGTGTAAAATGGCAGCCATCTTCCCAGACTTCTGTGTTCTTCTCTCCTCTACATTTTTCTCTTATATTTATCACATTTCAATATGCTGGAGAATTTAACGACTCATTGTTTGCCACCTGTCTTTCCTGAATAGGAAGTTCAAAAATACAGTGAGAAGCTCTTTTCATCTGCCTTGCTTCCTCTGTACCCAACACCTGAAAGAGCTGTTGACACCTGGGAGGCACTGCACAAATATTTGATGAATGAATAAATAAACACTTCCATCTTCTTTTGTTGAAATGCACATCTCACAGACAATGGTGTTGTTTATTTATATGTTTATTTTAAGCCCCTGTCCTTACATGCCTTTATTATGCTGTGTGTTGGGGAGCTGGCATCTACAAATGGCATTTCCAACATCTCTTACCAACTGACTCCCTGTCAGGATGCTGTTAGTAGTGTCCTGGTGGGAGTTTGTGTTTTGCAATCCCATTCATCTTGTTTCCAGTTTGGGAAAGTCTTCAGTGGTGACAGAAGCAGCCACAGTAGTGAGAGAACAAAAGTGGTTCCAGCAAAGTGATAATAGGCCATCAGGTCATCAACAGGGGAGACACACAGGCTCTAACAAGCCTGCCTAGAGTGTCACAGAAAGCAAGGTTTGGGTCTCAGTTTCTCCTTCCTTCCTTCCTTCACTTCCTCCCTACTCCTTTTCTCCTCCCTTTTTCGCACTCTCTCTTTGTATGAACTACTAAATATTGCCTGCATTGTGTTCATCCAGTATTTGAATAACCAATTGCTGACATTAAATCTCTTCTAAACGAGGTCAGCACTTTTAAGGCAGAGGTATTGTAATCAGGAGTTCAAGGTTCAAAGGGATCCTATGATATGCAAGGTAATGTCTCAGAATAAAAAATAAAATAATCTTATCTATATACTTAGAACATTCTCTTGATAGTAGCTTAATTAATAAAACTTAATCTAATGTGTATGTTTAGATACTTTAGTTTAATTCTAATGTATTAAAATTGTTCTTATAATGAGATTTTCTTATATTTAATTTTCAGTGTTCTACATCACAATACTTTCTTTATATTAAGAGAAGATAATTTCTTCTCTCCCCTTTTAATTGAAAATAAATTATTTTCTCATGCAATATATCACGATTAAAGCTTCTCCTCCCTCTACTCCGCCTAGCTCCTCCCCACCTCCCGTTCCATTCAGATCCAAACCCCCTCTATTAGAAACACTCCTTAAAGCCGGGCATGGTGGCACACGCCTTTAATCCCAACACTTGGGAGGTAGAGGCAGGAGGATTTCTGAGTTCGAGGCCAGCCTGGTCTACAAAGTGAGTTCCAGGACAGCCAGGGATACACAGAGAAACCCTGTCTCGAAAAACAAAAAACCAAAACAAAACAAAAAAAGAAACACTCCTTAGGAAAGAGCAGGCTTCTAAGAGATAACCAAAACAAAATATATACTAATAAGGTAAAACAAAGACCATCAGATTGAAATTGGTAAACCAACAGAAGGAAAAGAGTCAAGAGAAGACACAAGAATCAGAGTTCCACTCACTCATACACTCAGAAGATATACTACAATTCAGCAGAAAATCCATCCTGTCCTGCTTTTCTCTATGGGGAGAGCTTTAATCCTCCTATTTTCATCTTGTTATGTTTGACGGGTCAATTCTGCGTTGGTTCTATCTTCTTGATTTTAGTTTTCACAGGTCATTTTTTTTTAATTTCCATGTGTCTTCTAGTTTTGTTAATTAGAACCTTTCCTTGCTTTTTGTTTGCTTGTTTGTTTGTTTGGGGTTTTGTTGTTGTTTCGTGGTTCAGCTATTGTCTGGTTGGATTATTGGTTGTTCTTTGTCTTCCTCTGCTATTCTTGTCTGTTTGGGGTCTAGGTCATGATGAATTCATTCCCAGCCCTCTGTTTTTAAACCATGCTTCTCATGAAATAAATTAGTTTCTGTATTCTTGAGAATGAGATTTTCTTCTTCCTTTATGCATTATTTCCCTGTTAAGTTTATTCTGCAGTGATGGCTTGGTTGTCATAATTGCATTATTCTGTGCTTGTTTTCAAGTGTAATTTTTTTCAATAATAATAAGAGGTAGGACGGCTGGTTATAAAAGCACTTGGTTGTTCATAGTCTGAAGTAGAACACACCATTCCTTGCTCTCCTGGATCTTAGTGTGGCCGCAAGGTCTGATGTTGTTTTGATCTTCTGCTTACACATATTAGTTAATGATTTTGCCTACAGCTTTTTATATTGTTTCTTTGATTTGAAGTTTTACATCTTGATCTCAATGTCATATAGAGCTTCTCCTCTATTCCTTCCAATACACCTACTGGAAGGGCCAAAAACCATCTACACTTGTCATGATTTAAAAGAAAAATATGACTCCTTGTTTTACTTATTAAAGAGAGAGCCTGATTTGTGTCAGAACACAGTTCAAGAAAGGAGTTATGTGAGAATTCTGAATATGTTCAAAACAACTCAAAAAAATAAGACAAAACAAAAACGCAAACAAAAAAACAAGAGTCTTGTGGCCTCATTTTCTTTAAAACACAGAACTATTCTTGCAATGTGTTTTTGTGCTCCTCCCAGGTATATTAGATAGAAGTGAGTTTAATTCTCCTGCTATTATTCATATGAGTCTATGGAAAAATGTCTTTGCCAGGTGTGGCTTACCCTTGTGATTGAACACCTTAGTCCTGTAATTCTTCTTAACCCTTCTCCCCTCCCCCAATCTCTCAGATTCACACCACCATCTACAGTGGTAAGCAATTTCTACAGAAGAGATTTGATTTCTCTTCTGCTTTTGTCTCTCAAACAAATGCCAAACTCTTTATTGACTAACATGCCAAATATGGTACAGAAAAGGAATGAGATACTTTTGTCTCAATATTTTATAGGAATTTCACAAGGGAGTAAATTATTATTTTTCCTTAATAACTCAGAGCAGCACACAACACTCAGGCTTTGTCACTTCGTGTCCCCAGGTATTGTTCCCAACATCTTTCATGTGGAGGGGTGTTGTTATCAATGTCTTGCTGAGTTTTTTTTTTTTTTTCTGGGAACAGACTTAGGTCTAACTTCACATCTTATACATCTATACATTATTTTTTCTGAGTCAAAGATGTGAATGGATCACCAGGGAGAAATTGGAAGTATGGTACACTGAAGCTGTGCTTTCTACAGAGCTTGGAGAACTTAATTACATTGAAAGTCCAAAGCAGAATAAGATTGATTACAATGTCTTTCTTAAAGGTTAGCTAAATCTGAACACATTGAGCACACACGACGCAAGCAGAAGAAACACATAGTTTTAAATGATCCCCAAGTACATTGCCGCCTTGATGCCGGGTAGGATGAGAGTTTGATTTGTAAAGGCAAGCTTCAAACAATGTTTTTTTTCCCTCCCAACATAATACTAGTACTGATTATTTGGGAACTACCCATCACACACCCCAGTCACACTCATTTCCCAGTCCTCTCAGATCTACATCCCCAACATTATGACTTTGCCCCCCTCCAAAAACAGAAGAGAAAAGAGTTCAGTTGTGTTGTCCATATAATCACTGGAGCATGTCCAAACTCCTAGTAGCCACTCTCTTAAAGAAAACAGAGAGTTCCCCCACACCCAAGCCATCAGAAACCCTCAGCTGTGGAAAGCTATAGATCAGCATCCTTATCATAATTTTAAAGAGTTCTCTCTCCAGTGGATTTCTGTTTGGGCTGTCATTTTGTGAAATGTTAGGATGGTGGCTCGTGTCGGGACATATCACACCAGGCCAAAGCGGTTCCACAAGGGAGAGGCTTATTGGAGACAAAGAGGGGAAAGAGAGAAAGACAAAGGGAAAGGGGGATGAAGGTGGGAAGGGTCAATCTTTTTCTTTCTTTCTTTCTTTCTTTTTAATTTAAGAATTACAGAATGTGTGTTTTATTTCTTATACCATCAACTGATAGGAAGATAAGGAATTAAGAAGTGGAGAACAGAACAGTGAATAGGGTAAAGAGTGAACTCAGTGAGAGCATTTAAAGATGCTGTACTTTCTTTAGTGCTAATGCTCACAAAAGCAGGGAAACCCTCTGGTGTGTGGTCCAGAAGGAAAATAGAATTCAAATAAGCAGCTTTTTTTCATACTTGAGGCATTAGAACATATGCACATCTTCATATGATACAGAAGAAAATATGTTCTCTATGCTTTATGCATCCTGAACTTTTTACCTTCCACCATGAAGGCAGAATCACAAAGACTATAGCTCTAGGCTCATTTCAAGGCTGTAAAGCAAATATATTGCAGGTGTATATGAATGAACATATTTGTGGTCGAACTTTTATTTAGGCTGTTACAGAGCCTGGTTGCAGGTAAGTGTGAGAAGTGGACTCTGGGAAGGTAATGTGGTTGTCATGGCAACAGGTGTCACCTATGTGTGACATTCCTGAGTTTGGAACCAATGTGCCAAACTGGTCTTTTGATACCAACAGTGGGGGTGTAAGGAGTTGTCCCAGAAGCCTTCTATGTTCCTCCTTCTCAACTATGACTCTGCAGTCATCCGTACTACTGAAAATGTAGCTTCCTTACCCTTGTCAGTCAGCAGGAGCTTTGATTCTGGACTTTGACATAGCTTCAGGCACCCACCACAAGCATCCACTTGATCTTCCATGGTAGCAGAGGCCATGGATATCAACATCACCTCTGGTTGCAGCATGATCCAGCATGGCTGTCTGTAGCAGCACAGACCGCTGACATCTAAATGGCCCTGGGTGGTAACCCAGGTCATAGTTATTCTCTCATGCTGTGTCAAATAAAATTATCTGATAGCATCCCCAGTGCTAACTAGGAGTAGCACTATTTAATTTGTGTCCATGGTGATATTAAAAGACAGTAACACCAAAGTACTGACTAGGAAATATTGAGTGAATTGTTGAGTTGAAAAATCTCAACAATTACATATTGAAATGATAGATGAAGGAGAAATGGGGAAAACTGAGGAGTAAATTATAAATGAGAAGGAAAGTACATAGGTTAAATGCATAAGAAACAGTAAAGAGAGTGGTGGCACACGCCTTTAATCCCAGCACTTGGGAGGTCTAGGCAGGCAGATTTCTGAGTTTGAGGCCAGCCTGGTCTACAGAGTGAGTTCCAGGACAGCCAGGGCTATACAGAGAAAACAAAGAAGAGAGAGAGAGAGAGAGAGAGAGAGAGAGAGAGAGAGAGAGAGAGAGAGAGAGAGAGAGAGAGAGAGGAGTAGATAAAGAAAATGAAAAGTAAAATAATAAGTCTTTTCCAACAAAATGTGAACTAAAACAAAACAACTGAACAAGTACAGAAATACAAGCAGAAACAATAGGGCAATTCAAATTTAAAATGAAAAACAGGTGACAAAATGGCTCAGCAAGGAAAAGTATTGTCACCAAGCCTAGAACCCTGAGTTCCACAGTCAGGACCCTGGTGGTGGAAGGAGAAAACCATTGAGTCCAGTGTCCTCTGACTTCCCATGCCTGTCCTGGCACACACACACACACACACACACACACAGAGAAACACACAGACACATGCACACACACACACATACACACACACAGAAACACACAGACACACACACACAGACATACACGCACACACACACATACACACACACAGAAACACAGACACACACACAGACACACACAGAGACACACACACAGACACATACACACAGACACACACATACAGACACACACAGCCACACACACACAGAGATGAACAAGCAGAGACACACACATATACATGACCACACACACACACAGATGAACAGAGACACACACATATATATGACCCCCCACACACACATAGACACAATATAATAAAAATAAATAAGAAATAAAGTGATATAAGACTGGAAAACCTCAGTGAGTATTTCTTTCTAGTTTGGATGAATGTGGCTTCCCTTCCTCCATTCAAATTTGTTTGGTGTTTGTTTTGTATTTTTTTTTTCTGCCTTTTAATAGCCACCTCTGCAACTCTGCAGGAGGCCGACTAGCTTCAGTAATTCAAGCTACTTCCTGCTGAGGGGGGACTTCTGTGTAGTAATCCGCTCTCTGTTGGAGTGTTACAGTACAGCGTTTCCCTCTATTGCCAATTACAATTGAGAACAGCTCTACTCACAAGCCAAAGGAAGGCTGGAGTTTTCTGATTCGGGTTCTGAAGGTCAGAATGTTGAGGCCTGCCTTCTAGGATTTACCTTTGTACCCACACGGGAGATCTCTTCCTGGGGTCAGCAGACAGTCTGTGCTCACTTGAGCCTGACAGTGCAGGTGCCCTGTAGCTCACCCAGGAAGCACCAGGCTTGCTGCTTTCTCCATCAATTAACTGTAAGGCTTCACAGCCTCACACAGGTCCGGTCCTCTCTCTGTTTTCAGCTTCCAGTTCAACGTATGAACCCTCAGCTTCCTGCTTCTGCCACCATGCCTGTCACTTGAGGTCATGTCTCCCTGCCATGAGAATGTCTTATCCCTCTGGAAGCACAAAGCCAGATAAATCGCTTCTTTTATAAATTGCCTCAGTCGTGACGTTTTATCACAGCAATGGAAAAGTCCGTAATTCAAGTGTCTAACATAACTTACTTTAATCGTAGATAATTATGCAAAATGAACTGAATTGATAGAGTGCTTGTAACGCAACCCACCCCAACGCTGCTTTTGAGTATTTCTTATGTGATTGTTGGGTCGCAAAGAAACTCAGGACAAATGACTAACTGTGCCTCTTACCATATCAACACTTATTCTGGCTTCCAGACCCACTCAATACCTGTGGCACCCTCAGTTCTTCTCATCCTGCCACCAACCCTAAACTTCTGAGGCCTTGCTTCCCTTTCCCCAGCTTCTGATTCCTACATAACTGCAGTGATGCTTGGCTTGGCTCGGCTTCCTCTTGTCTCTCTCTCCCTCTTCTGTTCCTCTCTCATCCTCCCCTCCCTCTCCTCTCATGGCTTGGCTCAGTCTGCTGGTCATGGTTAATCCACAGCTTTCTCACCCTGCTTTGGACTCTTCCCAATGCTTCTGGATGTACTTTCCCTCATATTTACAATAATACTTTTTCTGCAACCGTACCTTAGTGCCACCATGTCCTCCTTTCATTCAATAATTACACTGTATTTAGATTCCTTCCACTCCTTCTCCACCTCCAACTCCTTCTATGGCCCTTCAACCACCTGCTCTACAAATTAATGACCTTTAAAAAAAAAAAAATATATATATATATATATATATATATATATATATATATATATATATATAAAATGTTGTATAGCATTGTGTATGTGTGCATGGAATACAGGAAGGAAAGAATGGCTATACTACAGCCACTCTTATACAAGGCCAAGAAATTCATTAAACTTGCTTCTCCGTTTTATCACCACAGAGTAAGTTCTTATATTAAAATTTTATAGTATATATTAAAATAACATATACTATAAAATTATATTCTGTGTGTGTTACCGTTATTTCCGTGTATTTAGGGTTTGTCCTTTAGGATTAAGGTTGTGTCTGTGAAACAAAGAAAATAGTATAGATTTCTTTAGCAATGAACGGTTGACAATTTATGTTGAACAGAAGAGAAAGAGTGTTTCTAACACAACCACTCATCAGGATACACCCAAGAAACACCATAGACTTACCTCACCCTGGCTTCTGAATCCATTTGGTTTTTCAAAAAATGTAACAGTTTTCTTGCCGCTCTTTAAAGAAACCATTCATACCAGACTTAATAGTTCTGAAACACATATATGAATATGTTTCCATCTCTCTAAAGCCAGAAGAGAGAGCAAAGAAATTGCAAACAGAATGTGGATCACTAACAATGAGTATACAGCATCCTGTTCATAGGAAGATTAAAGGGATAAATGGAACTCCAATGGCTCATGCTCTAAGATCAAGAATTGATAAATGGAACCTTATGAAACTAAAAAGCTTCTGTAAGGCAAAGGACATAGTCAATAACACAAATCAGCAACCTACAGATTGGGAAAAAAATCTTCACTAACCCCACATCCAATAGAGGGCTAATATCCAAAAATATATAAAGAACTCAAGAAGTTACTCACCAAAACCCAAACAACCCAATCTGAAAATGGGATATAGAACTTAACCAAGAATTTACAACTGAAGAATCTCGAATGTGTGAGAAACACCTAAAGAAATGTTCAAAGTCCTTAGTGATCAGAGAAATGCAAATCAAAATGACCCTGAAATTCCACCTTACATCAGTCAGAATGACTAAGATCAAAACCTCAGATGACAATGAATATTGGAGAAGATGTGGAGAAAGAAGAACACTCCTCCATTGCTGGTGGGATTGCAAACTGATACAACCATTCTGGAAATCAATCTGGAGGTTCCTCAGAAATTAGAAATAGATCTACCTGAAGACCCAGCTATACCACTCTTGGGAATATATCCAAAAGATGCCCCACCATCCCACAGGGGCATGTGTTCCACTATGTTCATAGCAGTCTTATTTGTGATAGCAAGAAGTTAGAAACAACCTGGATGTCACATGACAGAAGAATGGATACAGAAAATGAGGTTCATTTACACAGTGGAATACTACTCAGCTATTAAGAGTGAGAACACCCTGAGTTTTGCAGGCAAATGGATGAAACTAGAAAATATCATCCTGAGTGAGGTAACTCAGACCCAAAAGGATATGCATGGTATGTACACACTAATAGATGGATATTAGGCAAAAAAAAAAAAAAAAAAGACAGAATTCCCAAGATATAGTCCACAGAACTCAAAAAGATCAAGAAGCTAAAGTGCCCAGGTAAGGTAAGGACACCTCAGTCCCACTTGGGAGAGAAAAGAAAGCAAACACAAGTGGGAAGGAAGGGAGGGGCCTGGGAGGGAAAGTGGAGGGGGGAAGAGAGGGAGAGGGGAACCTGATCTAGTATTGGGTGAGGGAAAAGGGTTGAAGCCCTAAGAGCCAGCAGAAAGGATGGAAACAGACAACCTCAGGAAATAGGAAGTTGGGGGGACCCTCCAGAATGCATCAGAGACCTGGGAGGTAAGAGACACTCAGAACTCAAAGGGAAGGAGATGAAATGCCCAACAGTAGGTATAGGGAACTTATAGAGCCCATCTCTAGCAGGAAGAGAGGACATCAAGTGAGGGATGGGGTTGCCATCCCACAGTCACACCTCTGACCCATAATTGTTCCTGTATGAAAAAAATGACAGGGATGGAAATGGAAAGGATCCTGAGGAAAAGAATGTCCAGTGACAGGCCCAAAGTGGGATCCAACTCAAGGGGAAGTTCCAAGGCCTAACACTATTACTGAGGCTATGGAGAGCTCACAAAAAGGGACCTATCATGACTGCCCTCTAAAAGACCCAACAAGCAGCTGAAAGAGTCAGATGCAGATGTTTGTACCCAACCAATGGACAGAAGCAGCTGATCTCTGTTGTTGAATTAGGGAAGGCTGAAAGAAGCTGAGGAGAAGGGCGAGCCTGTAGGAAGGCCAGCAGTCTCAATCTGGACCCCCAAGATCTCTGAAACACTAGACCACCAAACAGACAGCATACACCAGCTGATATGAGACCCCCAACACACATACAGTAGAGGACCTCTGGGTCTGTGTTCATTCAGAGATGATGAACCTAACCCTCAAGAGACTGGAAGCCCCAGGGAGTTTAGAGGTCAGGTGGGGTGGGGGGTCGGGGCACCCACATGGAAGACAGGGGCGGGGAAGAGCTATGGGATGAGGAATAGTCAGAGGATGGATGGGGGAAATAAAATATGGATTGTAAAAAATAAATTAATTTTTTTAAAAAGGGAAATCCCTATGACTATGGCATAATATGTAATATTTAATAAGTAATATTTAATAAGTGATAAACATGGGTTGTTTCTTCTAATCCTCCCAACAACCACATGTAACATATAGTATTTTGAACTCCATTTACATATAAAAATAAGCTATGGATATTATTAAGTAACTTGCCTGAAGTCAGCCATTAGTGAATGGTGGATTAGATTTTCAGTCCTGATAAGCTGATGCCAGGCTCTGAAGTTACTATGCAGTCACACGTTTCCCTGAATGAATTTATGGTCCTAGGCTGTGAGAAACAGCAGACTGCTGCTGTTATGCCCTTAGGTTTCTCAGTCTTTTAGGTCATCTGACTTCAAAATGTTCACTGTCACCAGAAGGTATAGCTTCAAGATTTCCTAAACACCCCAAAACATCCTTTAAAAACATGCCTATTAGCCATTGGATATTTTTAAACAGCAAAATCCATTTTGTTTAGTAAAGCACTTTTTTGGGGTGGAGGGGGGTGTCTTACGTAGGGTTTTACTGATGTGAAGAGACACCATGACCAAGACAACTCTTATAAGAACAACATTTAATTGAGGTTGGCTTACAGGTTCAGAAGTTCAGTCCATTATCATCAAGTTGGGAGTGTGGCAGCATCCAGGCAGCCATGATGCTGGAGGAGCCTAGAGTTCTACAACTTCCAAAGCCGAAAAGAAGACTAGCTTTCAGGCAACTAGGACAAGGGTCTTAAAGTCAAAGCCCAGGGACACACCTACTTCAACAAGACCACATCTACTTCAACAAGGCCACACCTTCTAATAGTGCCACTCCCTGGGCTAAGCATATACAAACCATTACAGGGGGAAAAGGCTTATTTAATGGGAAAAAAAGGACAACTTCTGAGTTTGTTGTACTACATAGTCAAGAGCAAACAGTCTTTGATATAAAATTCAGCACTTACAAAAACATAATGAGAAAAATATACATGAAAATTATTAAAGTGATATTGTAAATTATCTCACATATTAATCCTCTATTCTAGTAGCTTCAATTATCCAAGATTTTTAATATAAAGTCATCTTTTTCTAAATATAAGTACTAACTATTATTTTACCATGTATTTTTATGGGTGCATGTGTATACACACAAGTGTGTTTGTGCATATCATAGAGGGAGTTGAGGGCAGAGGACAACTTGCGGGAGTTTGCTGACATTTTTCAGGTCATCAGACTTAGAGGCAAGGGACTTACTGAATGGATCACCTTGCTGGCCCAAATGAACTGTTTGTTAAAGTATAAATAATTCTTTCCAACTGTAAAATAATGATGTCTTATTGCTTTAATAATCATCCCACATAGATTTTGAACTTTTATTATACAATAAACAGTGTGCTAGTGATATTAAAAACAAAATTTAGTTATGTCAACCCTGTACTCATGAATTCAATTCATCTAGCCAGTACCTTACACATTCAAAAACATTGCACGTTAGGGAAAATAGACAAAGCGTTCCTTTTATTTTGAAAAATGCATTTGAATGTTTCATTGATATTTTATATTTAATTGAAAAAAATGAATTAGTTCAAGAGAATTGAATTTCCTTTCTCCTTTCCCCAGAAATGTCACATATTGTTCTCATTGTGATAAATTACAAAATCGGTAAAGTCTATTTGAGAAAAACACATTAAAATTCTAATGTCAGAAGCCACAGAGCCCATCTGGATGGCTGAGTGAAGCATCAGGCATCTTATACAGGCATCTTATACAGTACATCAAGCTCATGATCAGGCCAGACTCTACATCACGTCTTGTCCTTTCTTAT
Source organism: Mus pahari (assembly GCF_900095145.1). Taxonomy (NCBI): domain Eukaryota; kingdom Metazoa; phylum Chordata; class Mammalia; order Rodentia; family Muridae; genus Mus; species Mus pahari. The sequence goes on along the minus strand of NC_034611.1, from coordinate 32,706,979 downwards.
AGAAGTTGTTAAATGGCGAATGCTGCTTCATTGATAATTGTTTCTAAAAGGCACTGCTGAGCAGGAGGGCATTGTCAGGGAAAATGAGTGTGCAGTTTAACCAAACAGTACACATTATCACGGTTTAAAAGCAGCAGTAAGACTGGAGGATTTGCACTAGCTATCAGTTTCTCACAAGAACTCAGACACCTGCCTTGCATGTTCTTCCTCATTAGCAGCCAAACACAGAATCAGGGGCCACAAAGTAACTCACAAAGTGAACATTCAAGACACCTTGTATACGTAAGATAAGTGAGACTCATGATTTTAGGACATACATGCAAAAATACATATTTCATTTAGAACTTCACAACTGAATTTTTGGGTAGATTTTACTGTATCAATTTCCTGTCTCTGAGGAAGCCTTTCTACTGTGGTGGTGAAAGGGAGACATTTGAGACATGAGGAGGCATTGGGGGTTGAGAAGGAGCTTCTCTCCTGAATTGCACCAGCCTGATTATATACATTTCCTTATATTCTCCAATTTTAGTAGGATTTTCTCAATTTCTAAACAGGAAAATGAACCACCCTGATTGATTGAAAGAAAATAAAGTTGAATCTGTTGGTTTTGGCAGCCAGTAACATAAATAAATACAAAATTTTCTATGATTCTCAAATTCTAGCAGTTTTAAGAAGCATTTGTAATGGCAGTGACTCCTCTGGTCAGACTAAGAGCAAGCATCTTGTGCTTATACTGAAGCTCGGTTAGAAGATTCATTTAGTAAACAGGAGGCCCTAGCTTCTGTCCCCAGAGCCTCGCAAAACCAGGTGGGATGGTATATGCCTTTAATTAAGGGCCTCATTTTAAAGAAATTTAAAATATCCTAGATATAATATAAAGAACCAGTGCACCGGCAATGATAATTTTATTATTCATTTAAATATACGTAACTTACAATAGGACCCTCCAAATAGTATACTTCCATATAAGTCTGACAAAAAGCAGACAAACTCTGTATTGCAAAGTTATAAACACTGTTGAAAATTAATACAAAACTAAATTGAAAGAGATTCAAATTTCATTGTTTGGAATACTGACACTCTTAACATGTCAAATATTGTAAGTGTATTTATAGATTTATTAGAACCTAAACCAGAAGGCCAATAAGCTTTTTCATAACTATCTGGAAAAATATTGTATAAAAATGTAGAATAGACAACAGAATACAGAAATAAAGAATGAACTTGAAACTAATTATTCAACATCAAGAACTATTATAAACCTAGAATAAAGTAAATATAAACTTTGAAAATATAACCATATAAGTAAAAAACTAATCATTAGTCACAAGACAGAGTCCAGAAATATATTCACTCAAAACTGTTGAAAATATAACATTTTAAAAAATTTATTGAAAATTGTTTTTTTTACATGATATATCATGACTATAATTTCCACTCCTTCTAGTCTTCCCACTAAATCCCCAACTCTCCTCTCACAAGCATCTTGCTCCTTTCTGTCACTCATTATAAAGCCAATAGGTTTCTAAGAGATGACATAATATTTGATATGATAAAATAAAACATATACATTGTATTTGAACAAAACAAAGAAAAGGAAAGAGACCAAGAGAAGAGACCTGTAGTTCCTCGTATGTCATGCAAATTATGTTCCCCAAAAACATGTTTGCACAAGTGTCTGCATGTAAGACACTGAGGGGCCCTGACCCCAGTTGGTTCTGGTTGGTAAATAATTCTATATTCTGTCTTGGCTGTTCTAGACCTAGAGTGTTGCCCAGCTAGACCATACTCTCCTGGCTCCTTCCCATTACAGCTATGCCTCCCTGTCCTCCATTCTTCCCAGGCATGGAGAGTATGGCCCAGTTGGGCAGCACTCTAGTTCCAGAGCAGCCAAGATAGAATATAGAATTTAGTAAGCAATAAGTTGAGATTACTGGTGGGAGGCAGATTAACCACATGGAGGTTAGAAAGTGGCCCAGCCGTGGAGCTGATTAAGGCATAAGAAAAGATAAATGCAGTGTGTGTGTGTTTTTCATTTGGGAACCCGTAACGTTGGGGTGGGTATAGAGAAACCCACTGATGGATTTTATTTAATGTTTTTAATACCACAGACACCAGAAAGAGACTCATTCATTTACATATTCAAGAATCATATAAAAACCACTACATTGGAAGCCATAATATATATGCAAAGAACATGTAGGGTAAAAAGATATATAAATATGTAAATATATAAACACATAATATTATTTATAAATATATAAATAAAATATAACAAAATTAAATATCAGATAAAATTAACACGCTGGGCAGTGGTGGCGCACGCCTTTAATCCCAGCACTTGGGAGACAGAGGCAGATAGATTTCTGAGTTCGAGGCCAACCTGATCTACACAGTGAGTTCTAGGACAGCCAGAGCTATACAGAGAAACCCTGTCTTGACCAAAAAAAAAAAAAAAAAAAAGATAAAATTAACAAAAAGCAAGTTGAAGCCCTGACATGACATTGTGAGACAAGGAACCTCCAAGGATGCCATTTAATACTTCCTGTGTAGGCCATCTAATGCTGGCCATATAACCTATAAATAAGAGTAATTTGTCTCCCTTGGAGGAATCTAAAGTTTCCTTTGCAGTGTTACTCATTTGGACATTACTTCTGGGTGAGGGACAGGGCATGTATCTACTTTCCCTTTCATCTCTAGGACTCTCTGTGATGCAGACTCACACAGGCCTTGCACACACAGCCTCAAGCTCTGTGTGCTCATAAATTCAACAATAGTTTTGATTTAGAGGATCTTGTTTCCTTGATAGAGAAAGGGAATGTAGTAGAATGATTTGGTTTTTCTGTTTGTTTGTTTGTTTGTTTGTTTGTTTGTTCGTTTGTTTTTTGCTAATCCAACAACAGCTAAAAGTAGAAGGTCCATGAATCCAGTAGTTTTTCAGTCCACAAGACTAGATGTCTCCGTTGGCCTTCAGTATATAATGGAATTCCAAAGAAGTAAGCTCTACCCTAGTGAAGGAATTGACTTGGCCGTGAGGGCAAGGGCAGGCAGGCAAAAAGAGCAAGTTTCCTTCTTCTATGTTTTTTATCTAGAATTCCAGCAGGTGTAGCCCAGGTCAGAGGGGTGTCTTCCTACCTCAAAGATCTGAATTAGAAGTGGCTCTTCCTTGTTTTGGTTTGCTTTGAAACTGGCTCTTGTTGCATAGCCCATGCTAGCCTCATATTTGTGGTGATCCTTTTGCTTCAGCTTCTCAAGTGATGATTATTATTATCGCACCATGCATGGCTCGGTGCTATAACTATCACTGCGTTGTATCATTTAAGAAACTGGAGCAGAGCAAGGTTCACTTACTTGCTACTGAGAAGTTATTTAATTAAGGAAAAATCCCTCATACTTATCCCCAGCCACATTTAAGTTTTAGTTATTTCTAGATGTAGCCACGCTGACAAATAAAAGAGCCACCACACTTATATATACTATCATAAAATCTACAAATATAGATGCTCTTGCTTTTTCTATTAAATTTATATCCCTTTGATCTCCTTCTGTTGTCTTACTGCTCTGTCTAAAACTTCAAAAGCTCTATTGAATAGATAGAAGAAATTGAACAGCCTTGTCTTGACTTGATTTTAGTGGAATCATTTCGAGTTTCTCTCCATTTAAGTTGATGTTCGCTACCAGCTTGCTATAAACATCCTCTATTGTCTTTAGGAATGCCCCTTTTATATGTAATCTCTCCTGGACTTTCATTATGAAGGGGTTGGGTTTTGCCAAAGCCTTTTTAGCCTCTAATAAGATGATCATGTGCTTCTCCTCTCTCAGTTTGTCTACATGGCATGGAGGTTAGTCTTGTGCACTATGCATTCAGAAGATGAGTTATGTGCCCCTCTCCGAACTGAAACATGATCTTGGCTCACTGTATTAACAGTCTTTTATAAAGAAGCCTCCCCAATAGTCCCTGTTTGTATAATAAAAAGGCAGAGCCTGTAACTGGCCTGAACAGAGAGGAAGATCAGAATGGAGATTAAATAGCAGGTCTTAGGTAGGGACCACAAGGAGATGAAAAGGGAAGAGACAGGCTGCCATGAGGCAGAGGGAACCATGAGGATGGACCTTGAGCACGTGGCTGAAGGAAGTTTGTATTGAGGACACACATGAAACACAACAAGACTCAGTTGGTAATTGTGCTGGCTCATTTTCTGTGTCAATTTGACACAAACTGGAGTTATCACAGAGAAAGGAGCCTCCCTTAAGGAAAGGCCTCCATGAGATCCAGCTGTAAGGCATTTTCTCAATTAGTGATCAGTGGTGTGAGGGCCCATTATAGGTGGTGCCATCTCTGGGCTGGTAGTCCTGGGTTCTATAAGAAAGCAAGTTGAGCAAGCCAAGGGAAGCAAGCTAGCAAGCAATATTCCTTCATGACCTCTGCATCACCTCCTACCTCCAAACTCCTGCCCTGTATTAGTTTCTGTCCTGATTTCTTTTGGTGATGAACAGCAATGTGGAAGTATAAGCTGAATAAACCCATTCTTCCTCAACTTGCTTCTTGGTCATGATGTTATGTGAAAGAATAGAAACTCTGAATAAGGCAGTAATTAATGGGGCTTTAATCTGGATATTAATTTCCTAACAGGGCCAGAATTGTTCAGAACCTGCTCAGCACAGTGCCAGTAGCTTGTAAATAAAATACCAGGGTTTTATTTCTTTTATTCAGGAGCTAAACAGGAAAGAAAGGAACAGAAACTTCAAATAAAATAACCTCAACACTATGGTGGATTGTGTTTATCAATTTATGTATATTGAACCATCTCTGAGATAAAGCCTACTTGATCATGGTGAATGATCTTTCTGAAATGTTTTTGGTTTTAATTTGCAAGTATTAAGAAGTTTTACACAGAGCAATGGTGACAAAAACTGCATGGTACTGGTACAGTGACAGAGAGGTAGATCAATGGAACAGAATTGAAGACCCAGAAATGAATCCACACACCTATGGTNAGTTGATCTTTGACAAGGGAGCTAAAACCATCCAGTGGAAAAAAGACAGCATTTTCAACAAATGGTGCTGGCACAACTGGCAGTTATCATGTAGAAGAATGAGAATTGATTCATTCTTATCTCCTTGTACAAAGCTCAAGTCTAAGTGGATCAAAGAACTCCACATGAAACCAAAGACACTGAAACACATAGAGGATAAAGTGGGGAAAAGCCTTGAAGAAATGGGCACAGGGAAAAAATTCCTTAGCAGAACAGCAATGGCCTATGCTGTAAGATCAAGAATTGAGAAATGGGACCTCATAAAATTGCAAAGCTTCTGTAGGGCAAAAGATACGGTCAATAAGACAAAAAGGCCACGAACAGTTTGGGAAAGAATTTTTACCAAGAAAGATAGGGGATTAATATCCAATATATNCAAAGAGCTCAAAAAGCTGAACTCCAGAAATTCAAATAACCCCATTAAAAAATGGGATACAGAGCTAAACAAAGAATTCTCAANTGAGGAATACCGAATGGCTGAGAAGCACTTGAAAAAATATTCAACATCCTTAATCATCAGGGAAATGCAAATTAAAACAACCTGAGGTTTCACCTCACACCACTCAAAATGGCTAGGGTCAAAAATTCAGGGAACAGCAGATTCTGGTAAGGATGTGGAGAAAGAGGAGCACTCCTGCATTGCTGGTGGGATTGCAAGCTTGTACAACCACTCTGGAAATCAGTCTGGTGGTTCCTCAGAAAATTGGACATAGTACTACCGGAAGATCCAGCAATACGTCTTCTGGGTATATACCCAGAAGATGTTAAAACTGGTAATAAGAACACATGCTCCACTATGTTCATAGCAGCCTTATTTATAATAGNCAGAAGCTGGAAAGAACCCAGATGTCCCTCAACAGAGGAATGGATACAGAAAATGCGGTACATTTACACAATGGAATACTCAGCTATTAAAAACAATGAATTTATGAAATTCTTAGGCAAATGGATATATCTGGAGGATATCATCCTGAGTGAGGTAACCCAATCACAAAAGAAGTCACTTGATATGCACTCACTGATAAGTGGATATTAGCCCAGAAACCTAGAATACCCAAGATACAATCTCCAAAACACAAGAAAATCAAGAAGGAAGACCAACATGTGGATACTTCATTCCTCCCCAAAATAGGAAATAAAATACCCATGGAAGAAGTTGCAGAGACAAAGTTTGGAGCTAAGACGAAAGGATGGACCATCCAGAGACTGCCCCACCCAGGAGTCCATCCCATAATCAGCCACCAAACGCAGACACTATTGCATATGCCAGCAAGATTTTTCGGAAAGGACCCTGATATAGCTATCTCTTGTGAGGATATGCCAGTGCTTGGCAAATACAGAAGTGGATGCCCACAGTCATCTATAGGATAGAACACAGAGCCCCAGTGGAGGAGCTAGAGAAATTACCCAAGGAGCTGAAGGGGTCTGCAACCCTATAGGTGGAACATCAATATGAACTAATTAGTACCCCCTGAGCTCGTGTCTCTAGCTTCCCTAATCGGCCATCATTGGGAAGAGAGGCCCCTTGGTCTTGCAAACTTTATATGCCCCATACAGGGGAATGCCAGGGCCAAGAAGTGGGAGTGAGTGGGTAGGTGAGCAGGGCAGGGGGAAGGTATAGGGGACATTCGGGATAGCATTTGAAATGTAAATGAAGAAAATATCTAATAAAATACTTTTTTAAAAAAAGACGGAAAAAAAAAGAATTTTTACATCTCTCTTCATAAGGGAATTTGGTCTGTAATTCTCTCTCCTTGTTTGGTCTTCATGTCATTTGTGTATTGGAGTGGCTGTGGCCTTGTTAAATGAGTTAGGCAAAATTCCTTTTGTTTCTATTTTGTAGAATATTTTCAGGAGTATTGGCATTAACTCTTCTTTGAAAATCTGGTAAAATTCTGTGCTAAGACTACCGGGTCCTGGATATTTGGCATATAGGGGGCTGGGAGAGACTAATTGGCTATTTCCATTTCCATTTCAGTACAGGTCCTTAGTCTGTGTGACTTGCTTATGTGATCTTGATGTAACTTTGCTAAGTGGTATGTACTGAAAAAAATTATCCATTTCTGTTTTATTTTGCAATTTAAATAACGTACAGGTTTTTAAAGTATGTCTTTGTGGTTCTTTGGATTTCCTCTGTGTCTGTTATGTCCCCATTTTCATTTCTACTTTTATTTATTTGTATGTTCCCTCTTTGCCTAGTAACTAACTTGGATATAGGTATATTGATTTTTACCAAAGAACCAACTCTTAGTTTCATTAATTCATTGTGTTGTTTTGTTAATTTGTTTGTTCATTTCTATTTTATTGATTTCAGCCCTAAGTTTAATTATTTATGGCCAATGGCCATCTTCTTGTTTTGGGTATGATTTTTTTTTTTTTTTTTAGAGTTTTTAGATATTCCTTTAAGGCACTTAGCTTTATACACTTGACTCTTGTAACAACCTCCATTCTGTCCCACAACTGTGTACTCATTGTCATTCAAATCTAGGAAGTCACTAACTTTTTCTTAGTTTCTGTACTTTTTTCATTCTGTAATGAGTTATTCAGTTCCTAGGAATTTGTAAGCTCTCTGTGTTTCTGTTGTTGATATCCAGCTTTAGTTTGTGCTTTGTGTCTGAGTGTGGTCAGTTTCCAAGAAAGTTCCATAAGGTGCTGAGACCTTAATGTATTCTTTTGTGTTTGTGTGAAATGTTCTGTAGGGCCATTCTGTTAGGTCCATTTGGTTTATAATAACAGTGAGATTCAGTATTTCTATGTTCAGTATTTGTCTGTTGGTGAGGATGGGGCATTGAAGTCCCCCATTATCATAGTGTGAAGGTCAATATGTGATTTGGGTATGTCAATGTAGTGTTCTTAGGGTGCCCCTGTACATATGATACATTGAAATGTCCTCTTGATGGATCTTTTTTTTCTTTGATGGGTATGTGCCGTCCTCTATATCTTCTTGGTACTTTGGTTTGAAGTCAATTTTGTCAGATGTTAGAATGGAAACATTAGCTTACTTCTTAGGTCCAATTTTTTTTATAACATCTTTTCCATTCTTTTACCTTAAGGTGATGACCTTCATGTTAAGGTGTGTCTCATGTGTTTCTTGGATGCATCAGAAAGATGGATAATATTTGCATGCACTCTGTTAATCTATGTCTTTTTATTGTGAAATTAAGGCCATTGATATTGAGATATATTAATTAGCATGATATATGATTCCTATTAATTTGCTATTGTTGTTGTTGTGGTGCTGATGGTGGTGGTGGTGGTGGTGGTGGTGGTGGTGGTGGTGGTGGT